>NC_134787.1:36866682-36871682 GCF_046742065.1 Oratosquilla oratoria
CTTACTTTAGCATCAATTGCCTACGTTCTCCCCATCTGGCTCCTCACTACTCCAACGTCATCTTGGCGGCACTCAACCCTGATATGCCTCGGCCTCACCTTCGGCCGGGTGGACGTAACCTTATCCGTACCGTGTGTGCTGACTTCCAGAGATTGGCCATTGATGTTCCAGCTGCTGAGGTTGCACCTGAATTGCCACCCTGGCGAGAACCTCTCCCACTCGTCTCATTTACTCCCACGTCTAAAACGGCCCATCCCCTTCTCCAGAAACAGTTGGCCCTAGAGACCATCGCCTGTGTGTCTGCCTCAGTTCCCACGGCACACCATCTCTACGTTGACGGCTCAATGCAGGACGGGAGTGCTGCGTGTGCTGTGTTCTCCCCCACTCTGGAGCCACCAGGGGGAGATGGGTGGATTGGCCGTCGCTTGCCCGACACATCAAGTTCCACCTACTGTTAACTAAATGGACTGTTAGATGCTGTTACCCTCCTTAGAGACGTTTAAATGGGGTAATCATCTGCGACTCTAAGTCTGCCCTTCACGCCCTTTCCTCTCCAAGACCTGCTGATGACCATATAGTGCGAGATATATTGTGTCGATTGGCCTATGCCCATGATAATACAATGGTTGTGTCCTTTTTATGGGTGCCATCTCATGTAGGCATCGCGGGTAACGATACTGTGGACAGTCTCGCAAAGGCTGCGTGTGCTCTCGAATTACCAGTGACACGTAACCCGCCCTCCTTACGTTATTACAAAACTATCCTGTGTTCGGCCATGCATACCCTAACAGTGAATCGTAGAAACACCGAGCGAGCTCACAGTGTCTCCATACAGCACTATGATAACTTCATTGACACCTCACACAAATATCGTCGACACGGACTACTGGTCCGTAGACACAATATAGTGAGTGCTAGACTCCGGCTGGGTTACCGACCAGTGTGGCAGGTCTCCCAGACTGAGGATGTGCCTCACTACTCTACCTACAAGCTGTGTCACCTCGCCAACGCCAACACACTCGAACATTATTGTCTCGCATGTCCCACAGTGAAAGACTTACTACCACAGGGACAGGAACTAATATATGTTTGTAAATACCTCTTACAGAATGAAAATTTAGATGTACTACTAATGAGTTTTCCACATTTTGGTGGTGGTTAATGAATTTGAATTCTACTATGTCCCACGCAACATGTTTCTTTCTGTAACTCCATAAGTTTATATTTTGTTTACCGCCACTGAGCAAAGCATTTTACTAACTATGCAAATTTCCAATGCATATATCATACTAGTATTGTATCTTGGTGGTGCAGCGTATATTTATGTAATTAAGTATTATTATAATTACATAAGGATCATTTATAAGTATATTGTATTGTATATGTGTTATGTATGTGCATGTATACTGTACATATGTATGACATGTGTACTATGTATGTTATCTACAAATATCTTTAACGGAATAATTTGGATTCATTCATGAGATTTCCATATCTTGGTGACTATTGATTTATTTAGATTCCACAATGTCCTGCGCGACATTCATCACTCTGTAACTGCTTCAGTTTGTAAATTGCTTGCCGCCTCTAGGCGTAATAAATTTATCAAATCAAATCATAATCAATATTTCTCGGCAATGGGACCTTTCGCAGTGAGCGTTTTGATACCAGACACCGCCAGATTTTGTAATTCTTGCCGGAAAATAAATACTTTTTTGGGCAAGTATTATAAACTTACAGAGGTGTATCGTTGTACATTATTGTGTCTGAAATTTAAGTCAATTAATTTCATGATTGCAAACGGCATATAGCATTGTTTGAGCCTCTATTTATAATTACAGATGATATTCGTAAAACAGCCTGTAATTGTATCAAGCCGAGCAATTTGTCATTTTCTACCGATTTCAATGGACTTATACTGATATATACTTTCAATTGAATGCACCAAGCAATAGGCAAATCTATGTAATGTATAGAAAATATAATTTTGCATCGAAGACCTAATTTTTCCGGTACGATTACTAAAGCCCCGTCCACACGTACCATGACGCATCAGCGACTTGATGCAGTAGTCGTGTGTAAAACTTAACACTAACGTCCAGACGGGCTGCACTACTGCGAATACCTTGCGCGAACAACCAGATCTCAGTCATCATTTGGCTTTCACGGGATGAGGATGTCTACCGACGCTCTACTCATTTAATCATTAAACCACCACAGCTTTGGAGTGTATATATTTTTCGTGCCAGCACCAGACTTCTTTGATGCATTGATGGCAGTCATTTCCCTGTGAAACTGTTGTCAGTGTATGAAGTTTTTTGGTAATGTCTTCATTCCGCACATTACATTTTGTTAAAGAAAATAAGTCGGCTTTCGATGTTTGTACTTTTTATATTTCTCATCTTATATCCCAAATGGCTGGGTACTGCTTTAGTAGCTTAATGTAATGTAATACAATAGTCTTCGTCCACTCGAAAGGCTTTGCGGAAGTTGCTTGTGCCATTGTATGAAACTAGAAGAGCGAAGCAGAGCGCGGACGTCCTTTTTCTTTCGACTGTTATTGACACACTGCGCAGCAATTAGAAATCGGTACGCCCCATGACTGCTTTTATGATGCTGCGACAAACTGAAAGTCACATTTTTCAATTCATCGCTTCAATACATCGCGCATCAAATACTCGTACGTCCGCCACCACTGTTGTTATATTTTATCTCTCTGATTTTCTTCATATACAGGACGTGACAGTGATATCCATTATTTTTCAACACTCTCAGATAAAATGCAAAACCGAAATCAACATCCTCTAGTTTTTACTGCTTATACTTACTTCAGTAAAAATAATTACCTATTTTTAGTTTTATCTTATAATTAAATTAACAAAGCCTTATCACACACCAGTAAGTAAAATCTATAACATTAAGAGTCATGTTTTTAATTCTAAATACACTTATGCAGCAATTTATGTCGTATTTCTTTTAGATATCGGTTTCCAAATTAGCTAAGTCATCCCTTTGCCTCATGAAATCTGAGACAATTGAAAATTCTAGCGCTAATAGGAAACTACGAGCCTGACTGCGAAAGGTCCCATTGTAATTACTAATTGTAATTTCGAATTGTGTTTAGTGACTAAACACAGTTCAAAATTACAAATATCTGTATTTGATTTATTGCTAAACAAAATTATCGTTATTATTATTATCATTATTATTATTATTATTATTATTATTATTATTATTATTATTGTTGTTGTTGTTGTTGTTGTTGTTGTTGTTGTTGTTGTTGTTGTTGTTGTTGTTGTTATTATTATTATTATTATTATTATTATTATTATTATTATTATTATTATTATTATTATTATTATTATTATTATTGTTGTTGTTGTTGTTGTTGTTGTTACAACAACAACAACAACATAGGAGATACAGTATGTCACAACTTTGGCGTTGTGACACACTGCCTAGTGCTTCCCATTTTCTTTTGTCTTTTCAGCCTCTTCGGCTATTACTTTTCCTTCGCTCTATGGAAGCGCTGGAAGTCTTAAGGCCTCCAGTAACTACTTCTTGGTATTTTTGCTCCCCCCCCCTTCTGCCCAGGAACTGTTGTGAGAGTTTAGCGCTAATTGGTTGCAGTGCCTTATCGAGTCTAAGTATCTTCTATTTTAGTCAGGAATCTCCCCACCACCCTTGTCTTCCAGGAAGTCTTCGTAGGCTTATGACCGAAGTCATCACAAGTGCTATAATGCTAATACTGAAATGTCTCAACTTCTCAATTAGTTTGAACTAATTCACCATTTTATATTTTTGTATCCTTGTACTTTGTGATTATAACTGATGCATTTTACCTATGTATTACTATTATATCTTATTGTTTTGGTTGGAGGGTCCGCTGCGTTACATACTCCCCCCCCCGCACCTGCGCGCTTGCCACTTATCGTCTAAGCTAGTCTTAATTAGGCTAGTTAGGATTATGTGTCCCTGCCTCGTAACTAGTAACTACCTCAATTTTTGCCTCGTCATCACACCACATTTCTCATGCAAATTAGCAAGAACTGGTAATTCGCCCGCCCAAATCCAGGGCATTGATCTCTGTAGTTGGCAATCAGTCGGCGCCTACCCACCATACGGACCACACCCTCCCGTTGTTTGCCGTCTTGGAATATAATCAAAGAACGAGAATGTGACTATTTTGTCCAAACATGGAGGATTACGAGTGAATTACCGGGCAACTAAAGTGAACTGTGGAGCTAGAAATTCTCAAAATAACTGTGTCTCGTCTCTAGGATGGCCCTCGTAGATAGCACACGATCTTCAGCCATTCTGGAAGAAGTGAATTTCGAATCCTAAGACATCCCCACATCAGCCGACGGATCACGATGAATTCCAGCAGAACCCAAATGAGTGTTTACTCGGACGTGGGAATGAAGAATCGAACCCTGACGGACGGTGAGGCAGCCAGCGAAGGATGTCTTGGACCTCTACGATTTCCGCCAACGCTTCGAAGACACCCCCCCCCCTTTGTGTGAAGGCACTTTTCCTTTAGAAGACTCTACCTACCAGCGCTACATCACATCAAGAAAGGAGCGAGGTATTTGTGTCATTTCGACTTAGGGACTAGAAAGCGCAGGGTTAGGATAGGATAGGATAGGATAGGATGTCTCCAACCACATAGCCTACGTATGTATCTCACCCAGCTAGCTGATAAAGTAATCATTGAGAAATACATTCATGTAGTATACATCTATTGAAGATAAAACTTGTTGAATGTCAATTGCTGCTGATTATGTAGGCATCTTAATTATACTCGTAATAAAATAAATGTGGTAAGTTTTGTTTAATTAGCCAAGGACGGTGATTTACGAATCTCCTTACTCTCTCCTCCTCCCCTCTTTGTGAAAAAATTTCTCTGGTCCTTCGAATTTACGCGCTCGGCTTGAAGGGAACGTGCGTGGTCTCAGCCGGCGAGCGTCTCAAATTTCCTGGACTTTGGCTCCCAACTGCAG
>NC_134787.1:36879182-36894182 GCF_046742065.1 Oratosquilla oratoria
ATGTGAAGTTTTGGTACGCAGTGTAATCAGCTCGACCAAACTGTGATATAAACTAAAAAGTGGAGGCGGCGCAGAACAAACTAAAAAGAAAAGGAAGTGTAAGCTTTAGGAAATAAGTGAGCATGGAGATGAACAGGTATCTTATACGAGGTCACATACATGAAAATATAAATGAAGGGCAGGAAAAGTTTGCCATTGGCCAATTTATTTGATTATTCATCAATTCGTTTCCTTCGGCCTTTCTTCCATGACTGTATCTACAGTTAGTGCGCCTGGAGACACCGCCTCCTGTTGACTCGACTTACACTCTTCACCACTATATAGACTGTTACCAACCCGCACCTTTATACTAAAGTGCCAGCTCGTGTCATTCATCAAGACCAGAAAGTAGCCTCGACAACGGGTCGCCTCGAGGAGGTCGTCCGGGTTATCGATAGATTTCTCGTAAACGGGGATCACCAGATAGGTCATCAGCGTGCTCGAGTACAGGACTGAGGATGAGAAGAAAGGGAAGAGGATGAGTTAAAAGTAAAAATATCACACACACACACACACACACACACACACACACACACACACACACACACACACACACACACACACACACACACACACACACACACACATATATATATATATATATATATATATATATATATATAATAATATATATATATAACACTGTCCTGCGAAGTTTCAAAGGTAAAGCATCTGATAACTGATTCTAGGGTAATTTGCTATGCAGAATCTAAAAATCACACTCATTTTGTTCAATCAGGTCACGTTTTTGAGATACGAGGCGGTAAAAATAATTAAAAACGCCATTTAGTGCTATTTATTCCCTTTAATTTTGGAGAAAAAAATTCTTGACAAAAGAAATAAGTTTTTCTTGCATAGTTCAGAAGATAAAGAGGATATATTACAGAAAATCTAATCATGGATGAAGGGCCTTTTCAGTGACTTTCTCCTGTGTTGGGCAGCCACCACGTCTCGTTTCAAACACCAACAGTAGTCCGCAAGAAAGTTCACATCCCACCGGCCTTGGTAGCGTTCTTCCATGACACGAATATCCTGGTGGAAACGTTCTCCCTGTTCCTCACTGTAGTCACCACAGTTCTGAGGGAAATAGTCTAAGTGGGACCGTAGAAAGTGCATTTTGACTGACATGCGAGCCCCTAATTTTTGATAGCTGTTCAAGAGCTCATCGACTTCTTTCACGTATTCTGCACTTCGGTTATTTCCTAGAAAGTTTCTTATCACTGACTTAAACGACCACCAAACGGACAGCTCAGCTGCATTCAGTGCATCGTCAAACATTGAGTCCTTCATAAGTTCCCTTATCTGAGGCCCATCAAAGATGCCAGCCTTAAGCTTTTCCAGACAGATCCGAGGAAACTTCTGCTGAAGAAAAGTAAATCCCATGCCGTCCTTGTCCATTGCCTTCACAAAGTTCTTCATCAGTCCCAGTTTGATATGTAAAGGTGGGAGTAAGACCTTGTTTGGTTCAACAAGAGAACGAGCCTGAACATTGTGTGAACCAGGTTCCAAACGTTGTCGTGGTGGCCATTCTTGTCTGACAAAATGTTGATCATCAGCCCGACTATCCCACAAACACAAAAAGCATGGATACTTTGTGTACCCACCCTGTAGTCCCAAAACCAATCCAACTACCTTAAGATCTCCACAGATCAACCAACCATGGTCATTGTAGTTCAGAGCAGACAGTAACTGATCCATGTTGTCATGAGTTTCTTTCATTTGCACCGAATGACCGATTGGAATTGAAGAGTATTTATTTCCGTTGTGAAGGACTGCCTTGAGACTTCTGCTGGAAGAGTCGATGAACAGTCTCCATTCAGTAGCAACATAGTCCAGCCCTATTGATTGACTCAAACCAGCAATGTTGTTGCAGTAAACTAATGACGAGTCCTTCTGGGTTGTGAAGAACTGTCTAAATTCTCTTTCACGCTCTCGGTACCAAAAGAATGTTGTCTCAGGTGCTAGCAAATTTTTATCACGAAGGCGAGAACCCAGAAGCTGTGCTGATTACCTTTGATAGGTTTAGATCCCGTGTCAGGTCATTGAGATCTGCTTGTGTTAGAGCCACTGTCATTCTCCACCCTCTGCCATGTCTAGTGCGTTATCAGATTCCGATTCAGAGCTAGATTCCATTGCAACATCTGGCTCGGGAACGGGCAGGCCTGGACCATGAGGGACTGGTCGTATGGCAGACGGAACATTAGGATACTGAATACAATGATTGTTCTTGCGGTTGACTCCTTTAAGATTAGTCATGCAGAAATAGTAGTCTGACACATAATCTTTACCCTCTCTCCAAACCATTGGAACAGCGAATGGCATACTCTTCCTTTTTTTATTTCTCCAATCACGCAAGTTCTCGACACATGTTTTGCAGCTAACATGGGGTGCAAATGGCTTGTCCTGGTCCCCAAGCTTAACTCCAAAGTAAGCATGATATGCCTTCTTCACAAAATCAGTTATATTTGCTAGTCGACGAGGAAGAATCACATTACCACATATGTAGCAGAACCTATCAGGATGATTTGTGCATTTGCGTTCCATTTTCTGTCAATCTAAGATACGTGTCCAAAATAGAAACACAAGAAGCACAGATTCTTGTAAAAAGTACAGATTCTTATAAAATCAGTCACATTGATTGGAGATCACACTTTTCTAAACCATTTTCAGTTTCAGTGTTGTCAATGCAGTTTGTCAATGTAGTCAATGCAGTTTCAGTTTCAGTTTCGGTTTCAGTTTCCTGAAAGTAAACAAAAACATCATTAGGTTTCAGTATCAGTTTCGGGGTGCTACAGTATAATTTTTATGCAAAAAAAAAAAAAAAATAAGAATAGGCTATACCTGCAGCCTCGTTTTCCTTATACTTAGTACTATACAAGGCCCGAAAGTCGCACTTCTCATATCTCACAAACTAGACCTGATCCAAGGAAACGGATGGCATTTTTGGATTCAGCGCACCAAAAAACCTATAAATCACTTGAAAAACCTTCGACCTTTGAAAAAAAAAAAAAAAAAAAATTAAACGCAGGCCAGTGTAATGTTTGTATATATATATATATATATATATATATATATATATATATGTATATATATATAATGTATATATATGTATATAAATATGTATATATATATATATACATATATGTATATATATATGTATATATATGTATATATGTATATATATATATGTATATATATATGTATATATATGTATATATATATATATATGTATATATATATGTATATATATATATATGTATATATATATGTATATATATTTAGTGTTATCCTTATGTTTTCTAACATATTTTTTGTTCTCTCTCTTCCCAGGAGGCACATGATTTACCACGAACTTCCTGCTCTTCTTGTCCCAGTCCTCTATTTCCATCATAATCATCTCCACTCTCCTCTCTCCATATGTAATATTCCTCACATTTATATCCTTAGTCAGGAACATAACTCCACCCACTTGTTTTACTTCTCTGTTTCTAATCCAATTATCATATGCGCCATGTCCCACACTGTTGGTTGGTAATGGGCCTTTCCACTTTTTCTCTACAATTCCCATTATGTCCGGGTCTTTTTCCTTTCAGGTAATCATTCAGTTCATTTAAGCCTGTTATTAAGCCATCTATATTTCGCTTGTTTGCGAAAACGTCGTCATAACTCAAAATATCGAATTTTTCAGAAGAGGCATTTTAAAGTTTCAAAACGCTCTCAATATTATAAAAAGCCCTCAAACACCATAGGTCGAACATTTTTTGGAGCATCAAATACGCCTCTAAAGTTTATAGAAGTTGAAACAATCATAATCTTTACTAAGTCTAAAATATTTGTTGGAACAAGTTGGAACATGTAAGGTTATGTCGTTGGGACATTTAGCACTCCCTAGCGGTCAATTTTTGAGCTACAGATATGACACTGTTACCAAAAAAATCCGTGTTTGAAGATGAATATGTCTGTTTAGATAACTCAAAAATTCAGTTTTTTGAGTTATGACGACGTTTTCGCAAACAAGCGATTTGTGAAAGATACTTTTAATTTTCTGTTACCTCCATCCTGTTTTCTGTTTCCCTTCCGTTTTTCTCTACTATGAACCATTTCCTCACTTTCATGTCCACTACTCTCCAATAGAATTTCTCTTTGACTCTATTCTGTTCTCGTTTTTTCCCTTAGCTTCGATTCTTTTTGTTTTCTCTTCCACTCTTTCCTCTTTATTCTTTTCTCTTTTTATCCATACCTATTTATACTGATAACTTATTACTAGTTTCCCTGTTTTTATAAGACATTCTCTGCTGTCGTTTGTGACCTGAATTTAATCTTAATTAGTCTGGTCTTGTTTATATTGTATTTCCCAATTCTATATGTTTCTTCAATTTCTTTCTCTATTTGTTGTTCATATTGAACTATTTTTCATACCTTGTTTACTTTTTCCTTCTCCTTCTTTACTCTTGTAGTCCTATTTGGATTCTGCTTCTCTTCCATTCCTAATATAATTATACATTTATTTTTATCTGCTAAGTCTCTTACTATATTCTCCTTCTCTCTCATCACTTTAATAACTGTGTCCTTAGTTTTTTCTTTCATCTGTTGTTTCACTATATCTCTAAATTGAATTTTGTTATTCTCTTGGACTTTTTTTTCAACCAATTACCTCTTTTGCTATGGACTTTTTATTCTTTTTATTATTCCTCTTTAATTCCTCATTCTTATCTTTACTTCTTGTAACAGTCTTTTTAATTCTTCTATTTCTTAATACTTTTGCTCACCTGTTCGACCTCGGCTGTGTTGTCTGCACACCTTTTGTTTACACCCCTTCTGACTTCCAAGGCCCGTTCCTCACCTTCCTCATTTTCTTCCAGTTCTCTCAATAATGCCTCCCCATCTCTTTTTTTTTCACCTGCCCACTACACCATGAGCTTTCCCCTTCACTACTAATACAACACAGGTACTCCCTCGTCACTGAAATCCACGAAAATTGCATTTTTCCCGAGTTCCAATCTTCGCTATTAATCCGACATGTGTGTGTGTGTGTGTGTGTGTGTGTGTGTGTGTGTGTGTGTGTGTGTGTGTGTGTGTGTGTGTGTGTGTGTGTGTGTGTGTGTGTGTGTGTGTGTGTGTGTGTGTGTGTGTGTGTGTGTGTGTGTGTGTGTGTGTGTGTGTGTAATAGTTATAATGATAGTAATAATAATAATTCGATATGGTTCGGTTTGTGAAATGTCCGAATTGAGTAAATGTAATGTCCACCGCGTACTGGCGTACATGAGAGTGTGGTGGCGGCCACTTACCTCCGACGACAAAGCTGAAGAGGAACCAGGTGCTGAATAAAAACCTTGTGAGCGAATCTTCGACCGGAAGCAGGTTGCCCTGGGTTACAATGGACCGGAAGGTGTTGAGTACGACATCATCTACCTTTTTTGTAGGTCGCGGTCGATGACCTGTCTTGACCCGCATGACAATGTTGGCGGCGATACCCATCACGAGGGTTGTAAGAACTAAGTACAACCATACCTAAAAGAGAGAGGGATAAAAAAAAAAAAAAAAAAAAAAAAAAAATATATATATATATATATATATATATATATATATACATACATATATATATACATATATGTATATATATATATATATTCATATATATATACAGTATATATACATATATACAGTGTGTATATATATATATATATATATATATACATATATACATATAATATATACATGAATATATATATATATATATATATATATATATATATATAGTGTATATATATATATACATTATATTATATATATATATACATAATATATATATATATATATATATATATTGTATATATATATATATATATATTGTATATATATATATATATAATGTACATATGTATAGTGTGTGTATATATGTATATATATTATATATACATAATGTGTATATATGTGTATATATATATTATATATAGTATATTGTATATGTATATATATCTATTATGTATATATATATATATGTATATATATACATATATCTATATATATATATATATATATATATATATGTACATATATACTATGTATATATACCATGTATATATATACATGTATATACATATATGTATATATATGTATGTATGTATGTATATGTATATATATATATGTATGTATGGATATGTATATATATATATATATATATATATATATATATACTGTATGTATATATATATATCCCATGTATATATGTATGCGTCAAAATTTACTCACACATACTACCCCACCCCCTGCCCATTCCTCCTCATGCAATCACAACATCATCCATATACAACCATTCTCCACTCACCTCTGTCTTCCGTCCTCTCCCTTCCTTCCTCAACAGACATTCCCCTCTTCCCCAAAGCCCCCTTCACCCCATCCATCCACCTCATCCTAGGACGTCCCCTCATGTTCACTCCCTCCACATCTGCTTTCCATACCTCTTTTACTAGTCTTTCTTCACTCATTCTTTCCATGTGTCCAAACCATCCTAATATTCTTTCATCAACCCTATCTCCCAGCTCCTTTTTCACCCCTGTTCTCCTCCTCACCTCCTCATTTCTCACTCTATCCAGCCTAGTAACCCCCACCATACTTCTCAGACACCTCATCTCAAACACATTCAAACTCCTTCTCTCTTCTTCTCTTATGTTCCACGTTTCTGCCCCATAAAGTGCTGTTGGCACAATCACTCCTGTTATGCATGAACGGCCGAGTATTGGCATGCATAAAGTACTAATAGTGCTAGGGTATAAAAATATATACGTAGGTTTCTATATCTAATAAGTACTTCTGCATACATAGGCTTGGATACATAAAGGGAGCCCTATCAATATAAAACAGTGACTATTGTTCAGCACTAATGTTAAATAGTTCACGTCCACTGGTCCAACAGGATCTTATCACCATAGTGTCTCTGGTCCAACTGCGTTGGCGGGAACTATGCCGTGACGTCATGGCGTCACCGTGACAAAGGTAATAGATGATATATACAACAGCATCCTAGACTAAATTGTCCTAGCTAGGTCATCTATTATACATAGTCCCTATGCTCCGTTACACATGGGAAAAGTGTCTCCTATCCTGACATGTGTTTATAAATGTATGTGTGTCGTATGCCTATGGGTGTCTATCATGATCGCGCCATGCGCGCGGGAATATCAAATACCCAGACATAGACACATGTGCCACATCTCCCCCCCCTCCCCCAAAATCGATGTATTCATTGAGCCGTCGATTTGTTGCGTGCGGCCAGTCTCGCTGAGCGTCTTGGTCCATTGGGTTGGCCAGTTTGATTCGTGGGGCGAGGAGTATTGCCGGTAGTGCTCGTTGGAGACTCCTTCATGCCATCACGGGCAACACATGGCTCAGGGATGGGGCGGAGGAACTTCCGGTTGCGCCACAGGACACTTCCGGACGCTGTCTTGATAAGGTAGTCCCTGGTACGTCCTTGTCCCATCATGTGGCCGACCTTACTCCATCGTCGTGACGTAGGATCCTGGATCCTGACCGTGGCTCCAACGGAGAGTTGTGGGAGCGGCTTCGCGTGTGAGTCGTACTGCTTGATGGTCGCCTCCATTCTAGCGGCTGCATTCTGCTCGCATTCAGCTGTGGCAGCCTGCCACTCAGGCGCAAAGGACCTGGAGTGGGCTGGGACGCAGGACCGAAGGGGGCGTCCGAAGAGGACCTGGGCGGGGCTTCTTTCGTCGGGGTTGGGCGTGTTCCGTATCTCCAGGAGACCCCGGTGGAACGCGTCGCTGTGGCGAATTTCTCCATTGGGCGCGACCTTGATGATGAGGCGTTTTACGGCCTTGACCGCCGATTCTGCATGCCCGTTGGACTGTGGGTGGTAGGGGGTGGAGACGTCGTGGCGGACGCCCCATCGTCGCAGGAATTCAGCGAAGTCATAGGCCGTAAACTGGGGTCCTCCATCCGTCCTGAGTCGTACCGGGACGCCGAAGGTGCTGAAGAAGTGGGATGTCGAGGAGTCCGTGCCACAGTGGCCCACCGTTGCCCATCCAGAGAGTCGATCCGCGTACACCAGGAAGTGCTTCCCGGCGGTGGTGAAAAAGTCTGCGGAGACAAATTCGAACGGTCTGGAGGGGGGCACATCGTCGGTGAAGTAGGGCTCACGCTGTTGGCTCGGCTGCAATATCTGGCATGGCTCGCAGGAGCGTACTGTGTTGGCGATATCGGAATCGATGCCTGGCCACCAGACCGTTTGCCTGGCTCGGCGTTTGGTGGCTTCAATACCACGATGGCTGTCGTGAAGTCGAGCCAACACACTTCTGCGAAGAGCTTGGGGGACAAGTATTCGTGCCTCTCGGAGGATCAAAGGTCCGTCGATGCAGAGGCTGTCTCTGAACTTCCAGAAGGGAAGTAGAGCTTCGTCGAGTTCCATGCGTGATCGTGGGAATCCCTTCCCGACGAAAGAGGCGAGTTGCACGTACGTGGGGTCCGAAGATGCTGCCTGACGGAGTTCGTCGAGTACTGGGTCCGTTGAGTGTGGAGGAGTTGCCGTGGTGTCGAGTGTTGGAGGGCCGGAAAGGGCATGGAGCGTGGCAACATTGCGAGTCACCACGTCGCGGATGCAGATGCTTGTTTCATCGCCCAGGGCGACGTCATCTGCCAGAGGTTTATCCACGGGGGCTCTTGAGAGGGCATCCGGAATGCATAACTCTGAGCCCTTACGCCATCTGCTGGTGAACACGAATCCTGCAATCTTCTCCCGGAGGCGTTGGAGCCTTGGGTTCTCAATACAGTCTAGAGTGTACGTATTGAGGATCGGAAGAAGGGGTCGATGATCCGTGATGTGTGTGAAGTCCTGGAGGCCAAGCAGGAAGTATTTGCAATTCTGCATGGCCCAGACCGTAGCCAGCAGTTCCAACTCGATCGTGCTGTACCGTGTTTCCACGTCCTGAAGGAATCGAGAGCCGCACTGCACGAGTCGCCAAACTCCCTCTTCATGTTCCTGTAGGAGGGCGTACCCTATGCCATTCAGACGAGACGCGTCCGTTTGGAGGGCAGTCGGTAGTTTCGGGTCGAAATGGGCGAGGACAGGAGGTTGGGCGAGGGCCTGCTTCGTTCTTTGGAAGGCGTCCTCCTGAGCAGGTGTCCAGAGGAAGGTGTTCCTCGGGCTGAGTAGCGGGCGAAGAGCGTCTGCAGTTGTAGAGACGTTGGATGTGAATTCGCCCAACTGGTTCACTAGACCCATAAACGATCGGAGGTCTGTGATGTTAGAAGGTGTTGGGAATTCCGTAATTGCCTTTATTTTCTCACTGTCGATGGCTACGCCGTCTTGAGACACTGTGAACCCGCAGAAGTTGACACTGGGAGCAGCAAGAGTCATCTTGTCAGCGTTGAGGGAGATGCCATGAGTGCGGCATCGGTTCAAGACCTCACTGATGCGACGTAGGTGTGTCCCGTAGTCGCTGTCCCAGATAATGATGTCGTCCACTACCTTGGCAAGGTTGGGAATGTCTGCGAGGGCCTCGTCACCCCGGCGGTTGTACTCGTCGCCAGTTGAACAGAGGCCCATAGGGCCCCGGCGGAACATGTATCGTCCGTACGGAGTGATGAATGTCGTCAAGTGGCGGTCTCGCTGGGCTAAGGGGATTTGCCAATATCCCTGAATAGCATCGAAGGTTGAGAAGTACTTTGCCTTCCTGTCGATGCGACTGATTGCCTCGCTTGGTGTGGGAGATGGGTGGGTTGGGCGTAGTACCTGGCTGTTTAACTTTGAGGTGTCCACTGTGATGCGCACACCACCCTTCGGTTTCGGCACCGCTACGAGGGGGTGACACCATACGGAAGGGGCATCACCAACAGGTTCAATGATGCCTTGGTGCACCATTGCATCGAGTTCCTTCTTCACGTCATCTTGCCATGCGTGTGGGATTCGTCTTGCGGTGTGGAGTGCGAACAGCTTCGCATCTGGCTTGAGATGTATCTCCATGGGCCTCCCAGTCATTTCCCTAAGGGCCTCGCCGGACCTGAGGTCTTCCTTGTGTCGAAGGACGTCGGGCCATGTCTTCTTGATGCAATCTGGCAGGTCAGCTACTGTAGTTGACGGGGGCGGGGCGTGAGAGAGCGGGAGGGAGCTGTGAGCCGTAGTCGTTGGAGAGTGTGTGACCGGCTGTGTTACCGAGTCGTCGTCCCGTTGCAAGCGGCAGGCGTTGCCGATTGGTTGGTCCCTCGGCAGTTGGGCAGGGTATGACGAAGGTATGAGGCGGAGCTGCATCGAGTCCCACCATGACAACAGGGGGCGCGGCAGGTGCGTCACAACATTGATCCAGCCGTCGATGGTGGTGTCTCCAAAGGACATCGTAGCATACATGGAGCCGATGGTACGTCCTTGGAATGCAGTATGGTCCGGGTTCCGCAGGGCCAGGTCCTTTGATGGGTTGAGGCTGCGGGCGCTGATGCCCAGATCCTTCATGTGCTGGCACCCAATGACCGTTGTGTCAGATCCGGTGTCCGGGATGAATCGAACATTGCCTTCAACGTCACCAAATTTGACCCTCACAGAGATGGTAGGGGTCGGGGGTCCGATCCTCCCATCTGCCGCCCGTATGTTGGCAGATAGGCTTGACACTATGGCCATCTTCCGAGGTCGTTGGTTCTTCTGCTTCGGTGGCGGGATGGGTTTCGGGGCAGCCGTGGATGAATTGCACACCTTCTCGAAATGTCTTCTCTTGGAGCAAATCCGGCAGACATGCGTAAGAGCTGGACACGTTTTTCGTGGGTGTTTGGGGAAGACACCGCACCCTGGACAGGCCTCATTCCCTGGTGGGGTGCCGCCTGTGGGACCTCGGGCTGTGCGTTGCATCTTCTTGTAAGTTGACACAGCACAGGCCATTCCCGAGGTGGGTCGTTGTGACATACGGTGTATAGCGTCCGTAGTGCCATGTATAGCGTCCGTAGTGCTACGAGCGGTTTCCCTTGCACGAGCGATCGATAAAAAATCCTCTAGTGTCGCGCTGGAACTCGTTTGTAGGAGTTGGCGTACGGTTTCGACGTCTCGTAGACCTATGATGAGTTGGTGTTTCACTTGTGTCTCACGGCAATTTAACCCGGTGCACAGCTCAACTTCACGTGTGAGCTGCGATAGACGCTCGTAGAAGGCGTTCACCGATTCTCCATTCTCTTGCTTGCAATTTGTAAATGCCAATCGTCGTACGGACTCATTACACTTCTCCCTGTAATGCACTCGAAGTTTGTTCAAGATTTCTTGTACAGGGAGAGTAGAGTCGCGTGGTACTCCGAGAGTGTCCTCTAGGAGTGATCGTACACCGTCATGTAGGTATGCCCGGAGTGTGGCCATTTGTTGCTTGTGCTTTAGCGAATGGAAGTTTGTTAGGGTGGAGAAATCGTCGAATTTGGCGGACCATGCGTCAAATTCCTTGTATGACATCTCCGGCGTCAGTATGGGAGGTGGCTTTGGAGAGATGACGGGTGATTTGGTGGAATCCGTGGAGTTATTTCCATGTGCCGTGGTTGTGATGAGGCGAGCGAGGGAGCTCGCTAACAACCTGAGTACATCTTGCTCATCTTGGGTTGCGTTTCCGGGTGTTATGGAAGTGTCTGGCTGTGAGTCATGGCGTCACCGTGACAAAGGTAATAGATGATATATACAACAGCATCCTAGACTAAATTGTCCTAGCTAGGTCATCTATTATACATAGTCCCTATGCTCCGTTACTCATGGGAAAAGTGTCTCCTATCCTGACATGTGTTTATAAATGTATGTGTGTCGTATGCCTATGGGTGTCTATCATGATCGCGCCATGCGCGCGGGAATATCAAATACCCAGACATAGACACATGTGCCACAACTCCTTCATACAGTCTCCTCTTCGCATCCATTCCTAAATGTCTATTCCTCATTACACTCTTTAATCCACCAAGGCATTTACTCGCTTCTCTCAATCTACATTCTACCTCCACCTTCACTCTACCTTTTTCTGCTACACTTGCACCCAAATATCTAAAACTATCCACTTCCTCCAGTCTCTCTCCCTTAATGTTCACTTCCAGTCTACTGCCACTTCCACCCCTTGTACATCTCATCACCTTACTTTTACCCACATTTATCTTTAGCTTTCTTCTATCACATACTCTCCCAAACTCTGCCACCAGCTTCCTCAATCCCTCCTCCGACCCTCCCATCATCCAGGAGGTGCTCAGATGAGAGGGAGGGTGGGAGGGGTGTGGAGTGTATTTAGGGATGAAATGGGTGGGAGTGTTTTTTATGCCTTTCCCTTTTTGGCTACCTCCCTTGAAAGGGGGAAAAAGCCTTGGTATATGTATGTATGTATATATGTATATATATATTACATTTATATATATATATTATATATATATATATTATATGTATAAATATATATATAATATATTATATGTATATATATATATATTATATGTAATATATATATATATATATATATATATACATGTGTATATATATATATATATATATACATATCCATATATTGTATATATATACATATACACATGTATATATATATATATATATACATGTATATATATATGTATATATACATATATATATATATATACATGTATATATATATACATATATATATATGTGTGTATATATATATAATATATATACATATATGTATATATATATATATATATATATATATATATATATATATATATATATATATATATGTGGATATATCTATGTTCAATTGTACATATATATAGGACAATACTAGTATGTATGTATATATATATGTGTGTATGTGTGTGTGTGTATGTATATATTCATATATATATATATATATATATATATATATATATATATATATATATATACTGGGGGGTAAATTCCGACTGTAACCTCCAACAGGGGCCCCCTGGGTAACGCTAACGACAGCAGTGGACTGCGACAGGCCTATCAAGCCGGCAGTTATCTATACTTTGCTCGAGAAACTCACGCTACGCCTCGGAATCAGGTAGACCAAACGGAGACGACTAGGACCGATAATGGACATGTGCTCGGAAAAACTCTTCTGCTGGGAACTATAAACTGTGCAACCCTGAAGGATAAGGAGGAGGAGGTTGTTGAGATGATGAAAAGGAGGAAACTTGATGTACTGGGTCTGGCAGAGACTAGAATTAGAGGAGAAGGTAGGAAGATTGTACATGGCGATTACACTCTTGTATGGAAAGAAAAGGATGATGCTCAACATAGAGTGGGAATACTTTTTAGCCCAGACCTTGCTAAAGGTATAGAGAGAATTCACTATATAAGTGAAAGAATAATAGGATGCGTATTAAGGATGAGGGAAGAGAAAATAGGGGTTATACAAATATAAGCACCGCAGAGTGGAAGAACAACAGAAGAAAAAGAACACTTCTACGAGATGTTACAGGCTGCTATTGATCTCTTTAATGAAAGATTGAAAATATTTGTAATAGGAGATTGGAATGGACACGTCGGAGTAGACAGGGTAGGATATAAGGATGTCATTGGAGCCTTTGGTGTAGGAGACAGAAATGCAGAGGGAGAGAGGGTTTTGGATTTTTGTACCCTGAATAATTTGAAAATAATGAACATCTTTTTTCAACACAGAGAGTCGCATAAGTGGACTTGGTATGGATGGAGCAATAATAGAGGGGAATACGTATGCAGATCAATGATAGATCTTATAGTCTGCAATGATAAGAGAAAATGTAAAGAGCATTCCCTCGGAGTCAATGGATGCTGACCACAGGCTAGTGGTGGCCAAACTAACTTTCAAGAAATTAAGATCAAGGCCCCCCCCAAAAAGAAGAAGACTCAATCTGGTCAAGCTAAAAGAGGGTGAGATTAAGCAGAGGCTGAACGGAAAAATTGCAGATGAGGTGACAGTACAGAATGATCAAGCTGTTGAACATATGTGGAACTATCTTAAAGACAAGTTGACTAATATTGCAGAAGAAACTATTGGAGTGAAGTATGTTGGGGGGAAAAGAAAGAAACAGACCCCTTGGTGGACTAAAGAGGTGAGGGAAGCAGTGAAACAAAAGATGAAGACTTTTCGCACATGGATGAAAAGAAGAACAAGGGAAAACAGATTAATGTACGAAAGTGCAAGGAAAGAGGCTGAAAGGATAAAGAAAATAGCAAAGAGAAAATTTTGGGATCAATTAGGAGAACAGTTAGAAGATGATTTTACTACTGGAAGGAAATTACTTTATAGTTTAGCAAAAAGCTATCGTAAAGGAAGCAGGGAAACTTGTTCAAGCATTAAAGATAGGGAGGGTAATATCCTGACAAACCCTGCTGATATAGACAATAGATGGAGAGAGTATTTCAGTGAGATGCTGAATGTTAATGAGGAGGAGGTGGCTGACCATTGGGAGATGGGAGAAGTGAGAAATGATAAAAGTTTGGAAATAACATCCAACGAGGTAAAGGCAGCAATTAAACGAATGAAGAATGGAAAATCTGCAGGATGCGATGGCTTGCCGGCGGAGATTTTTAAAGAAGCAGAAGAGACTTTATTGCCATATTTAGTGTCTATGTTCAATGCAGCATATAAAACAGCAACAGTGCCTGCGGAATGGAGTAAAGCTGATATGCCCTATCTTTAAGAAAGGGGACCGGACAGTCTGTAGTAACTACAGAGGAATATCACTTTTGCCGCATATAGGAAAGGTATATGAAAGAATACTGGAGGCCAGATTAAGAATTGTCGTTGAAAAGAAGCTGGGTGAATGGCAATATGGTTTTCGACCAGGAAGAAGCACCACAGACTTGATTTTTGCATTGAGGATGCTGGTTGAAAAGGCATGGGAATGGAATGTTGAGAAACATATGATCTTCCTGGATTTACAAAAGGCTTTTGATAGAGTGCCAAGAAGGAAACTATGGGGTGTGCTTGAGGACTCCCAGTATGAGGTACCTAC
Source organism: Oratosquilla oratoria (assembly GCF_046742065.1). NCBI lineage: Eukaryota > Metazoa > Arthropoda > Malacostraca > Stomatopoda > Squillidae > Oratosquilla > Oratosquilla oratoria. The sequence goes on from NC_134787.1 coordinate 36,894,165, forward strand.
CCATCTTGCAAATGCAGT
>NC_134787.1:36899182-36904182 GCF_046742065.1 Oratosquilla oratoria
TTAAATAACTTCACCAGCCAGTCCACCATCACTGTAACTCCATTTTTCAGACATTCTGCATGGCATCCATCCAACCCAGATGCCTTACCTGCTCTCATCAGCTTAACAGCTGCCTTCACTTCATCTTTCCTTATTTCTCCTCAATTTTCCTCACTCATCACTGTCATTTTCTTAGCGCTTCCCACTGCAACTACCTTTCCCTACCTATCCTCCTTCACCTTTAGCAGCTCCCAAACATACTCAGTCCACCTTCCTCTCACTGCTTTCTCTTCCATTATCATCTCTCCATCTGCACCTTTTACCTTTTCTTCTCTACTTGATTCGCCTCCTTTTCTTCTCTTAGTTTCTTTCCAAGATCCCTCTCTATCGTTGTAGTTTTATTGGATAGAGAAAGGTTTATATGCCTTTGAAAAGCAGCTAATCTCTTAATGATTAAGGGACGGAAAAAAAATGACACTCGAAGCTTGACGAGTTCCTCCCACTACAGGTATAAATTTTGTGATAAAGATGTATTGTAGCGAGTCCTCCGAAGAAGGTCATAGAGACCGAAATGTTAGGACAATAAATGCCCATCTTCCTTTACCCTTCCCCACTTATCTCTCTCTCATTTGTCTCAAACAATTTTATACATATATATATATATATATATATATACATATATACATATATATATATGTACATAGTACATATATATATTATATACATATATACACATATATATATATACATATATATATGTATAATATATTATATACATATATATATACATACATACATATATATATATATATATTTTGATTAAAATCAACTGCGCTAATAGATTGAACTATTTTCAGTTGTATCTTCTTAAGTTTAAGGAAGGACTTCCTATCAACTTCATTCAGCTTATGAACGAAATCATCCATGGTGAATGTGAAAAGAAAGGCGCTGGTGAATGCCAATGGTTTCTATTGGATGTGTAACAGCATGTAAAAAACTGTTGACAACGACACCTAAAACTTCGGAGTTTTTTCACCTCGATAAGAGGCTTCCTCAGGGTGAGAAGGACTTCATTGGTGTAGAGGCGATGTTCTAGTCTTGAACATCGCCTCTACACCAATGAAGTCCTTCTCACCCTGAGGAAGCCTCTTATCGAGGTGAAAAAACTCCGAAGTTTTAGGTATCGTTGTCAACAGTTTTTTACATGCTGTTACACATCCAATAGAAACCATTGGCATTCACCAGCGCCTTTCTTTTCACATTCACCATGGATGATTTCGTTCATAAGCTGAATGAAGTTGATAGGAAGTCCTTCCTTAAACTTAAGAAGATACAACTGAAAATAGTTCAATCTATTAGCGCAGTTTATTTTAATCAAAATTGTCTCCGTGAGAATCTGTGCCCTAGAAATATATATATATATACACATATGTATATATATATGCAAGCAATCACATCACCGTGATACAAAAATGCAAAATAACCACAGGAGATGGGAAACTTGTAGACAGTAAGTACTTTCGTATATTACATCTTCAGACTAAATGACAGAGTTACAGAGTTGGGTTTAGATATAAGTATCAGGTGGCAACCATAGGGGGGGGGGAGACAATACAATGTGAGTAGGGGGGGATGACCTTACCCCTATCGACCTGACCAACACATAAGGCTCAATCTGGCGGAAAAATCTCGGTGACCATTTGTGCTACCAATTTATCACATTTAAAATGACCATAGCTTAAGTTTATATTTCTATCAAACGTGCCTGATATTAAGCAGGATTCTATTATATTTCTTTCTTGTGGGCTTTTTCCTTTGGCTAAAATTGTTGCCTTAGACCAGTCAATATGATGGTTGTATAATGCTTTATTCCACACTACTAAATAAAATCAAAGCCCATGGCATAGGAGGAAAAGTGTTAGAATGGATTAGAGCTTGGATTAGTAACAGAAAACAGCGGGTCACCATAAATGGAGAAAAATCTAGGTGGGGAAATGTTACTAATGGGGTCCCCCAGGGCTCGGTTTTGGGTCCCTTGTTGTTCACTATGTACATAAACGACTTAGACGACGGGATAGATAGTGATGTTAGTAAGTTTGCGGACGAAACTAAAATAGGACACCTAATAAGGTCAGGAGACGACACAGAAATTCAGCAGGATGATTTTAACAAATTGTTAACATGGTCGGTGAAATGGCAAATGAACTTCAATATCTCTAAGTGTAGCATGTTAAACGTAGGGCTACACAACCCCGAAAATAGATACAGCTTAGATAACACGCTTTTAGAGAAAACTGACTGTGAGAGAGACCTGGGAGTTCTAGTGAGTCCGGACCTTAAAACCAGGAAACAGTGCATTAGCGCCAGGAATAAAGCTAACAGAGCATTAGGTTTCATTGCTAGGACGGTAACGAATAGAAGTGCAGAGGTAATTATTAAACTCTATCTAGCGATAGTCAGACCCATCCTTGACTATGCGGTACAGTTTCGGTCTCCGTCCTACAGAATGGACATCAGTTCACTAGAATCAGTACAGAGAGGAATGACCAAAATGATACATGGACTCAGGAAATTGCTTACAAAGAGAGGCTTAGGCACCTTAACTTACACTCTCTGGAAAGACGCAGAGTGCGGGGTGATCTAATAGAGGTGTTCAAGTGGAATCAAAGGCTTTAACAAGGGTGATGTAAACAAGGTCATCAAATTAAAACAACAGGGCAGGACTCGCAGTAATGGTTATAAACTGGAAAAATTTAGATTTAAAAAGGAAATGGGCAAGAATTGGTTTACTAATAGGGTGGTCGACGAATGGAATAAACTTAGTAACCATGTAGTAAGCGCTGAAACTATTAGTTGTTTTAAGAAACGATTAGACAACTTTATGGATGGGGATGACAGGTGGTGATGCATACGGAGCTGCCTAGTGTAGCCCTTATGGTCTCTTGCAGTCTCCTTCATTCTTATGTTCTTATGTAAGAGGGAGGGAAGAGGGTAGAGGGGATTGGAATATGTAGGGGATGTTATGGGAGTTGTTTCTATGCCTTTGTTTTTTGGCTACCTACCGTGTAAGGGGGAAAAATCCTTTGGTATACGTATGTATATGTATATATATGTGTGTGTGTGTGTGTATGTATATATATGTAATATATATACATATATATATATATATATATATATATATATATATATATGTATATATATATGTATGCATATATACAAATATGTGTTTTATCTTACAATAATATAAGAATGTAATTGAAATAACTCTTTGGAAAAGAAGAAGAAAACTTTCTTACCTTTGTAGAAAAAGGATCAAACATTGCCCATTCTCGACTTCTGATTCCTGGAGCTTTGGAATAGAAGTTGAGCGTAGTGTACGAGTAGGGTCGACTGAAGTCTATTACTGTTTGACGTAGCGCTGCAAATTAATTTCCATATACGAGACAGGGTTTAGGAATAGACATATATATGTATATATGTATATATATATATATATATATATATATATATATATATATATATATATATATATATATATATATATATGCTAATAAGAACACAGGTACGTGTGTTCACTTATGCAAAGTAGACCACTTGGAAAAAAGAAACTAACGAAGCAGAGCGCTTTCGTATATTACATCTTCAGTGCAACAAGTACATAGTGATAGGAATGCATAGAAAATATATACATGATACAAAGGAACAAGGACAGTTTGAATAAGCGTAGCGACCAATTACCCCCTGGAGAGCGGAAGGTCATTGTCAATTATCTTAAGAAGGTGGGGCGACATCAGGTCACAGTCGCCAGGGTCACTGTTTCTACTAATGATATAGGGCGACATTAGGTCAATTAAAGTGCGTTGTGGTTGTTAATATATATATATATATATATATATGTTTATATATATATATATATATATATATATATATATATATCTTTTCCAACCACATATCACTTTTAATTCCATACCATCGCAAACGAGACTGAGAGTAGCTCGAAGGAGGCATCCGTTGGAAATTGAAACGTGTTATGGGTTAGCTGGGTTCGAATCCTCGGCTCGTCCACGTTTCAATTTCCAACGGATGCCTCCTTCGAGCGACTCTCAGTCTCGTTTGCGATGGTATGGAATTAAAAGTGATATGTGGTTGAAAAAGATATTAATTGATCACTGGGAACCATTCAGTGTGTGTGTGTGTGTATGTATATATATATATATATATATATATATATATATATATATATATATATATATATAGCTTGATAAAGAAACTGAAAAAGTATTACTAAAAAGAGACAGGCTTATAAGAAATATAAGTGCTCGGGTGCATCTAATGACTATGAAAGTCATATAGAGAGATTTAAAAAAAGACAAAAAACTAAAAAGACAACACGAAGTGAATATCGCTGATAAATCCAAAGAAAACCCCAAAGAATTCGATAGTTACTTTAGAGATAAAAAAAATTGTTAGGAATATTGGTTCACTATTATCTGCTGACGGTCAACTTGAATATTCAAATGAAGGAATGTGTAATATTCTAAACAATTATTTTAGCTCGGTATTCGTAAACGAAACACCTCAAAGTGAGCACCAAACTGAAACCTGTGAAAAGTCTGGGGTAAACATATTCACTACGGTAAATATAACAAAAGAGGAAATTAAAAGGTGTATAGAGAAACTCAAAGTTAATAAAACACCAGGGCCTGGAGGTTGGCATCCAAGAATCTTAAAGGAAATGAAAAATGAGATTGTTGTTCCATTAGAAATTATTTCTAAGAAATCCATCATATCCGGAGATGTCCCAAGAGAATGGAAGCTAGCTAACGTTACTCCCATATTCAGAAAGGTGAGAAAAAGAAACCAAATAACTATAGGCCTATAAGTTTGACTTCAATCGTAGGAAAAATAATGGAAACTATCATCAGAGATGCTATCTAACGTCATTTAGAAACTAACCGTTTGATAAATGATAGCCTGCATGGTTTCAGACGGAAACGTTTCATACATAACTAGCTTACTCG
>NC_134787.1:36909182-36911682 GCF_046742065.1 Oratosquilla oratoria
TAAAACAGTTGTTTTGCCTAAGGCGTCCCCCGGCAAAGCAATTGTTTTATGGTGCTCCATAAGCAAAGCAACTAAACTTTCATCCAACTCAGGGCAAGTTGTAGGTTCTAATCGATCCTTGTATTCCTTTCTTAAATCTATTTCTTCTTGAACTGAACAGATTGATAAAATTGGTAATCCCAATTCCTCACTACTCTCATTTAAAATCTTAATGGGTTTTGTACACGCCTGAAAACATCCTATTTGTGTACCTTTACTTAAAACTATATCTTTATTCATAGTGTTAATTATTAATATTTCTACTATGTTCTTATTTGACTTATAAATCCCTGAGTCCAACTTCAAACCTTTTAATCTAATTGATTCTGGGATTGTAATTATTTTAGAGTTTACAGTGATTCCTTTCAACTGCACTTTAACCCTGTTAATTGCTCTGGAGTGTAAAAAACGTCGACTTTATTACGCCACCATCCACAGCTTGCAAGGCTTCATTGGTAGTTGATGAATTAGTAGTTTCTGGGATTTCCTGAACATCTGAGTTGGGTTCACTATATGTTGCTTTACTTTCTGTTGGTCTGGACCGCTCGGCCTCGTTATCTAAAGTAAAAATGTTATCTTTCCTATCTATGTTTAGGGATTCATTGATTCCTGTCACTGGTCTTAAGTCTGGTTGATTTAAAAACGGGATTAACTGTGATTTCACTAAGATCCCCAAGTCAGCAGGACATATGATCATGTTATCTTTTCTCATAGTTGCAAATCCTATGAATAAATCTCCTGGAAAAACAGATTCTTCTATAACTATCACTGGAATATGCAAATGTTCATTTGTATATAAGAGAACTTCTAGTTCAACCTTACCTAATGTTTTTGATTTCCAGTTACTCCTTGCAAGGAGTAATGTATTGGTTCCAATATTTTCACTCCTGGTTTCAACTGGTTTAAGACTTTACTAGTAATTAAGTTAACTACAGATCCTGTATCAATAAATATTTGAATGGGCTTATTGAACACTCTACCAGCAATCAGAGGTCCTACAGAAGTTCTTCCAATAGTAATTATCAGTTTATCTTTGATGTTGGAGGTTTCTATCACTCTACTCTCATTCTTATATTTAACACAATACCGTCTGTTGGTATATATGTGGGGAGTTCTAGTATATTGATTTATTCTGTGTCTGGGTTTTTTTCTCTTGTTTCCTGGTGCATACGAAATTTCTACATTCATGGGTTTTATGGTCTATTCTTTGGTGATACATTCTGTACAGAATGGTGGGTTTCTACACAGATACTCATCATGATCCTCATATTTGCAGTTCCTACAAATTACTCCATAATAGCAATCTTGTGCTTTGTGTCCCCAGGTATTACAATTAAAACATAGGATTCTAGTATCCATGGATGGACTTCTAACATTCCGTCTATGTCCTACTTCTGTTTTCTTAAACTCTGGAGGAGAGTTCCTTTGTTGCTCCACTGTCATCACATTTGGATTTATTATTCTAGTCTCACTGTACCCTTGAAGAAGATAATCTACTTCCCCTAAATTAATTTTGAACTTTAGATCTTTATACAGCTTTTCTGCCGTTAAGTCATCAGAATTTTTAGTTAACAATCCAAATGTGATCAATTTTATTACCTGAGAAACTTTCATTTTGTCACTAGATTTTTCTATCCAATCTGAATCTTTCAAGATAGAATTCATGTCCTTTGACCATCTATCTAATCTAGCTAAGTATTCTGTGTCTGATTCACTTGTTCTAACTTCTTTTATCATTCTAACCAAAGACCTGATAGGATCCTGATCACATTTTGACATAAAGTGTTTAATGAATGCTTTCTTATAAGCTTCATATTGGTTGATATCTTCCATTTGCTGGAAATTTATGATAAACCTAGCTCTAACCTTCTCAGGATCTATATTTTCCTTTGAAATTTCTATTTTCCTTTTTTCATCATTAATGTTTTTACTCACAATTAATGTATCTATTAAGTTGAGAAACTTATTAACTCCCAGGTGAATTTGGGAATGTTGATATTTGAGGTATGAACATCATTCCTAAGTACTGTGTTATTCATACCTTCAGTAGTTGATTTGACTTGACTGTCTCCACGTAGTCTTCCTTGCGTACTTCAATCTCGATGTCCTTTGTCAGAGCCTCGTCGTTCGTCAGCCTCGTCGCTCATCGGCCTCGTCGCTCACTGCCTTAAGATCGTCTCGTAGACCCCACGTAGTAGGACCCGCAGTCTTGTCGTCCCTTGGTTGTGCACCTCGTGGTTATGGTTGCGTGCACTGTAGATTGGTGTACCCGTACACTTTTAACTTGCACCAGTCTATCTTGCACCAGTCTATCTTCAGTCTCTTCGGATATGTGTTACTAATCTCTCGTTTCGTCCCTCGCTGGCACCAATGTTAGCGCCTGTTGCACTAGTCTCTAGATAAGTTCTTATTCTTCTGTAGTAGTATAATTCTTCATTCACCACTGTTCGCTTCGCTGCCA
>NC_134787.1:36916682-36951682 GCF_046742065.1 Oratosquilla oratoria
TGCCCGGTCCGGTCCCTTCCGAAAAAAAAACACAACTGTCATTTTCTTTGAAAAAATATAGGAAAGTTATATTTGCCTGGGTGTCACCTTAACTATGGCGATACACGTCTGAACGATTAAAATCGCCAGGCACTGGCCAGGACAAAATAACGGTGGGGACAGAAAAACAGAAGACCCAAACCTGAGTTCCTTCCCGAAGAAGGCGTTCCAATTCCTTCGTCGGACCATCAGGGTCGATGATGTACCACTGGGTCACACGGGACTCGAGTGCCTTCACCCTGACCTGAGGTAAAAAAAAAAAAAAAGGGCAGGTGTAGTACAAATTCACCTGAGAAAATTAAGTGGAAGATGCATTGGTTGGACATCGGTGTATATGGTGAGGATGGCGGGAGAGAGATAATGGTAGCGGCAGGTCGGAGTGACAATCTTTTTTTTTTTTTTTTCTTTTTTTTTTTACATGTGATTGGTTGACGTGTTTGTGGGCTCACTACTAAGGAGGACACAGATAAAAGGGAAATTTGAGTGCTTTTACATATACTAGAACATATGCAGCATCTCTTGTTTCCTCCAATACATGCGTGAGGTACAAACCTTGCGAAAGATCTTCTCCACGTTGGTCTTTGAGCAAAAGAGGAGGATTCGTTTGCGGGAAGACTTCAATGTCGAGGTCATCTCAAGCAGGAAGAGCTCGTGTCTGGTGACAGAGACTCCGAGGCCCAGGGCATGGCACGCCCTCATCCATGGCACCATGGCACCTAGCGAGATGTTGGCACCCTTAACGAAGGATCAGTGCCTACGGTCTATCCCCAGCTGTGGTTCAAGTGAACCGTAGCGTATACCTATCCTGTATTGAACCCATATGTTAAAATCTAAATCTAAGAGGAGTGAGGGGTTTGAACCCACAAGTGAGTGAGTGCGAGACCAGCGTGCTTGTATGTGTTTTTTTGTTTGTTTTTTGTTTTTCATGGCGTATCACCTCCAGGCCATATTCTGGCCCCTTCGACATCTGAAAAATAGTTTTGACGGCCTCTTTCCGGATCCAGTGCTGTCTTACGTGTGACCTATTTCGCTAACCTTCCGATACCCTGCCCTCTGCACGCCTTAAAAAAAAAATCACAATTTAGTTCTACTGTATATACATGAGTTTTCCCTTCCGAACTTTTACGGACTTACTTGAATATGAGTCGTCGTGGACAAGAAAAATAGATTCTCCTGAAGATGGTGTCAGCAGGAAGGCGACAAAAGCAGTTAGGTCAGAGGCGGAACAGGTGCTGCATTCTCTGGAACGAGAAGAGTGGTAAACACTGTTTTTTAAAAAACTCTGTGTTTATGAAATCATCCAAAGAGAATCAAGACTTTGAAGACCAATTCAATGAGAAGACACAATATTCCTGGCAGAGCGAGTCTCCAGTTTTTCAAGACCTAATACACAAAATTCTACAAAGCTAGTAGCACATGCATGTAGAACTCTCGAACAGGTTACCTGAACGATACTGAATTGTAACGTATTTCATATCTAACCGGCACACAACTTACTGTTCCAAGATGACAGAGTTGACACCTCGATGACCCCAGTAATCCACCCAGAGACCGCAGATAGAATCCATGCCCTCTGGAAGGATCTTTCTTTCTGGTGACACAAAAAAGGGGAAGAGATTGTTGTAACTCGTGGTGGTTGCCCGTCTGTCTCTGTGAACTATGTCAATTGCTGTGGCTGAAATAGCTGGAGAGCTGGTGCTGGTCACGGACTTAGGCGGGGACATCGTACATCGTACTTTGGCGGGGACATCGTACCGTCGATTTCGTGCTATTTCTTTGGAGTCTTGAACCACGTTTCCAGATCGCAAAATTCTAGGTAGGATTGGCACGTCACCAGAGTGCACGATTTGGACCAGAGGTTTAGGAATAGTGTCGGGAATTTTGAACCGTTGACTTGGTTCTTTCACAGATTGTGGGGACTCAGCTTGCATTGGTAGAATAACAGTAGACTTAATGCTGATTGAAGGTTTAGGGGTGTGGTTGAGGACTTCGGATCGTTGGCTCGATCCCCCTTCAGCCTGTGGCGACTCAGCTTGTTGAATAATAGTAAATCTGGTGTTGGTCAAAGGTATGGGGATCTCAATGGGGGCATCGTGTCGTCGACTTGGTCTTCCTTCCTTAGGGTCCAAATCCGTGTGCACAGACTTTGGGGATTCAGTTGCAAGTTGCGACTTACTAGAAGATCCACTGCTGATAACCGGTTTGGGGATATCATTATGGGCTTCGTTTTGTTGACTTGACCTTGCTTTTTCGGGACCACTTACAGTTTTCTCAGATTGTGTGTCTCCTAGGTCGCCTGAAAGGATGATTTTGTTAAGCCTGATTTACTGTAATTTTCCTCACAAGCAATGTAGGATCGCACCCGAAATCAATTCCTATACATACTGAAATACTTATGGGTTTCTTTCTCTCATAAGGGGATTGGCCTAGTAAGAGAAAAGAGAAAAAATTATGTTAGAATCTCTGTAATCAAAGGTCGCATCCGCATCACACTACATGGGTCAGATGCTGTGCAACGAAGCACAGCTCTTCACCACCAAGAAGACCCAAAAGCCAAACTTTGCTTACCCTCACCGCTTCACTAATCCTTTTAGACCCGTGGCGATCCTTAAGCACTTCAGCACGAAGCCCTGCCTTCAGCAAACGTCAGTTCATATTTTCACTTCAAGGACCTTCCCTCGGACACAGATAACTGACGAAGTTAAAACTAACTTCCTCAGTTCGGGGTTGCCTCTTAGCTGAATAAAATAATCTGGCCTTAAACTAAACACAAACCATAAAAAAAAACGTACCACAGGCTTTGAGGATCAGGTGAACTAGTACCACTCCGGCAACGATCCTCATCCTGTGCGTGGTCTCCGGAGGCCTTGACGCGACAAGAAGAGGCCCCCTATTCACCCGATTAAGTCTTGATTGTAACTGTTTGGGTGGGACGGTGTCCACCCACTCGATACCACATGATTACCCGCGGTGCAACTCCACCCCCCTCCCTCCTCTTCATTCCTCCACTCCCCTCTCTCCTCTTCAGCCCTCCACTCCTTCCTTGCCACCACCTCCCTCTCCTTCCCACTCTTCTTCCCTTCTTCAGTCGGTTCTTTCAATTGTTCTTTGAATAGTGGCATTATGTTGACATTTTTTGGTGCGTTGTTTTTTTCTTTTTTTACTGTGCTGGCATTTTTTACGTTTGTTATCACGTAGTTACATTTTTGGGGGTAAAATTGTTAACATTCTATGGCAAGTTTGTATACATTCTTGACAATATTGAAAATGTTCTTTCTCGTTCAGTAGACAAAGAGTCAATCGAGATGAACTTTCATTTAATACTAAATCATTTGCTGTCTGTAGGAGCTCCCCTGAGCCAAATAAAATCATTTGACGACAACCACAAAATATACAAAGAGGATAACTATCCTTAACAAGTTTAATCTTTCACCTTTAAACGATTGTATTGGTTTCCTTTCATAAAATCGCCTTGCGCAACCAGAACAAGAATTGAATTTAGATGCCTCACTATCTGAGGTTAAGGGCCCCCGTACCTGAATTGATCAGTCTGGCGTTACCTAGACTGGCGGGTTATCTTTGTTCGTTTATCTATCTATCAAATTTCTAGTTTACTTGTTTATTTACGAGCAATAGGCTGCGCCCAACCCCGCTACGCGGTGGCTCGGCCCTTCGGGCGATCTCGCTTTGCTCGTAGGCGCCTTCAACCAATCAGTCGTCTCCGTTGCCGTCACGTCACCATTCTCTCAGCCAATCAGGGGCCGGAGGGGACGTGTCCCCTTCAGGGAGTTCCGGTTTCTGGTCCGATTTAGATCGATATCAACGGGAATTCTTTTATTAGTATATAGATTCACAAATTTACCTATTCATTTATTTGTTTGCTTTGATCCCCGACAGTAAGGAGCAAAAAAGCGGTATTACACGGGTAAGATTGCATGAACTCAGCACGGAACGTTCCGAAAAATTTCGCGATCTCACGCAACTAACGACACAGTGCGGGATACGCTTAGTCATTCCATCAGCAAGTTTGTGTGGTGACAAATGGGGGTCCCATTGTTTTTGTGATCAGCTGGTAGACAAACACCCACTCTTTTTCTTCGATATGTCTACCTCCTTATACAGAGCAGAAGGCACTAATGGTGGCCTTGGTTGTTACCGCAGTGGCTGAATATGAAGAGTCTGCCGGTTGGCATCATTGAGGGGAGATAGAGAATGCCTACCTAAAAATAAAACGAGACAAATATATTCATAAAAAACATGAATAAATGGATAAATAAATAAGGTGACAGAAAGGTTAATATGTCCACATTAGGTTAGGTGGCTCAATAGGGTCCAAGAAAGGTTAGATGACTTTATTCAGTCGGTCGGCTACAGGGATTATTGATGGTTACGCAGACTTCTGTACTAACGCTGCAGTTGGGGACGAAGTCCAGGTGATTTTTATCACATCTCGGGACCACTCGCCTTCCCTCCAAGGCAAGCGTGAGTAAATCAAAGAGGGGTGTGGGGACAACTCATAAAGATGACCGTCTTTGGGTAATGAAACCCAGAATTCCTAATGTGACTTTTAATTGATAACTTGTTCAAATATCAAATATGGTTAGTATAGTCTATAAAGGTAGGTCTAAAAGTTAATTAATGGTTCCTATCGTACTCTGTCTCCCTGCGATTCAACTAAACACCCCGACTTTGGGGAATTAAGGGCTGATACGGAGAGAAAACAGACGAGAAAATGGGAAGGGAGACAACGAGCTGGGTGTCACAATTTAAAAAATTGTGACACTAACCTTCATTAGCTATTTTTGTACATGAAGCGGTATGGATTCCGAAAACATAAGTACGTATGAAAAAAATCAATAGAAAAATAAATTTCAATTTTTAAAGTGACGTAATACAATAAAAATGAATAGATTAACAGTACATAATTTTAAATTTCTTGTTAAACTCAAACTAGTAATAATTCAATCATAACGATCACTCATTGTTTCATAATGCATCTAGTAACTCATATTTCACGACACAATAATAAACCAGTAATGAAAGTTATTACAGTAGTATAACATTATAAACGCGCCAAGCTATTTTCATCCCTGTAATGACAAGCAATTCGGCATCAGGTTTTAACCTCTGCACGGCAAATAAATGGACCGATTCCCCACTACCGGACCGAGTCCATGGCTATGCAAAGAACCTGTTATTATTTTGAGGAATGAAACACCTCTCCCTTATCCAGCTTAGGCTAAATCACTGGCCGCTAGGTTCACAAATAATTCTTCACCTCTGGTCATCCTCTCTTGCCAAACTGATTGTACGCATTTCAATGGAGATCGTCCTCTGTGCAACGTCATCAGAAACGTTCCAATACTATTCAGGGCTACATTGAGGCTTATAAGTTTAGTTTACAATTATTGTTTTAGGAGTTCTAATTGCTGATTGCCCTTTTAGTTATACAAAGAATTTTATACAAATAAAGATTAATAACAATCTTACATCAATAATACAATACATCTTTATAGAGATTATCGTAATTTCTAAACTTCCAATACCTTTCACAGACATGAAACATGTGCACTTCTATGAATATTCATTCATTTCAGTTCAACAAATTACATGTTAATTTACATGTTTAATGTTAGAATTCCCACGCAATAATAATTTCTTACGAATGATTTCAAGTGGGTATCAATGAATAGCCTAATTAAAACCTGAAGTGTATCGCCAGAAGTTTATGCAGGAATGCCTTCAGCATTGATTACGCCAGGCTGAGCACGTTGAGCTTAACGGAATCCACGTTTGGTTAACCAAAATGCACTCGGAACGCAACGGATTGTGCTGAGCTCATGTTACACTGCCTGTATAACCAAGATCTTGTGTATAACATTCCCTTGATTCAGACACTCGTGGCCAGAGAAATCACCGTTTTCTTTGATGGACGGCGAGTCACTGGTGGCTGTTGGAAGAAGAAAAAAAAAAAAAAAAAAAAAAAAAAAAAAAAAAAAAAAAAAAAAAAAAAAAAAAAAAAAAAAAAAAAAAAAAAAAAAAAAAAACTCTCCCCCACCCCCAGTTGAATCGGTGTTATTTGCCCTTGTCACGCCCTGTGAGAAGGCGAAGGACCCCGGTCTGAAGAGGTTCCTCTCCGACCGAAACCCCATTTAGTGTGTCACGAGGGAAATCTCACCTGAGGACGCCGTCGATGTCGACGCGGGACGCGAAGAGGTCGTACGAACACGGGGCGCCTCTCCTGGATAGGGTCATGACCTGAAGAAGGATGAAGAAGACCTTGAAAACTATAATGCAACATAACCACACACACAAGGGACCCCACAAACGTAACTCCCAGTATCTTACGGTGGCGCGGTTGATAGAGTCCCCGACTATCACTAAGGCGGCCCGGGTTCGAATCCTGCACAGGGCTGAAATAATTTCAGTATCGCTGCGCTTCGATTCGTTACTCCAACTCTCGTGGGAGTGGGGTTGGGGGTATGTGTGCGTGTAAGGTCACAGCATTACCTATTGATCGGTCATACGAGCTCTGAGCTCTCTTCCGGGAGTCCAGCACGTGATCCAAAGACCAAGGTGAATTACACACACACGTACACGCACAATAAAAAGGGAATGATAGTTATTACGTATCTGTGAAGTATGGAATGCGAATATAACTTTCTCGCAAAAAAAATGAACCCTTTTTATCACCGTAAGATTGATTTGCTTTGATTCAGATCTTTTTTCACTCGCACACACACATGCATACACACACGAACACACATACCTACAGTAGTTATCATCATCATAAACGACCTATAACCTAAAGCACACTTCAAGAAAATGACAGGGAAGAATATGAATATGTTGGGCAACATAAGAGTGAGATTTCACTACATGGAGGGGGACATGATGAAGCAAATATATGAAAGCTTGGTGCGGCCCAGACTGGAATGCACAGCTGTGATGTGATCACCATACTTACAGGAAGATATGTAATATAATAAATAGATAAGACAATACAATAGGCGGCAACCAAGAAGATCGCTGGTCTAAATGACGTGATATACGCGGAAAGAATGAAGAAGCTCGGACTCCCTACCCTGGAAGAACGAAGAGTTAGAAGCGACATGATAAAGGATGAAACGCACGAGAGGCTGTTTAGCCGCTCAACCGCTGCGGCTGTTTAGCCGTTTTTATAGAACACACTACTTTTAATGGAATTGCGCGCATTAGCGGTTAAGTAACTAATGCGCGCAATTCCATTAAAAGTAGTGTGTTCTATAAAAACGGCTAAACAGCCGCAGCGGTTGAGCGGCTAAACAGCCTCTCGTGCGTCCGTAGCCTAATGATAAATAAACTGGAAACAGGTTTGGAGAAAGTGGACAGAAAAGAATTACTGGCATGAGACAAGAGTTACATATGAACATAAAAATGAAGGAGACTTCAAGAGATCATGAGGCCTACACTAGGTAGTTCGATGTCCATCACCACCTATCATCCCTATTCATAAAGATATTCAACCTTCTTTTAAAACAACCAATAGTTTCAGAGTTCACTAATTGGTTATTAGATCTATTCCATTGTTAACCAATCTATGGGTAAACCAGTTCTTACCAATTTTCTTCTTAAATTCAAATTTGTCCAAGTTAACACGATAACCTTGTCTGCATCACCCTTGCTAAAACCCTTGATTCATTTGAATACCACAATACTGAAAATTAAACGGACGTGTTTAAAATTGTCTACATAGAAATGCCGACTAGGAATAAATGAGATGAAAATAGAACTCAAGACGGCACTAAAAAGAATGCAAGGCAAGGTTTGATAAAAGGAGGAAAAGAGATGGGACCCAATGAGCATTGTTCAAACCCTACACACCACAACTTCAGATATATATATATATATATATATATATATATATATATATATATATATATATATATATATATATATGTGTGTGTGTGTGTGTGTGTGTGTGTGTGTGTGTGTGTGTGTGTGTGTGTGTGTGTGTGTGTGTGCATGTGTGTGTGTGTGTGTGTGTGTGTGTGTGTGTGTGTGTGTGTGTGTGTGTGTGTGTGTGTGGTGTGTGTGTGTGTGTGTGTGTGTGTGTGTGTGCGCGCTTGTGTGTGTGTATGTGTGATTCACCACTGTCTTTCTTCACATATTGGTTTCGTTATCAACAGCTAATACCCACCTGGATGAGAGCTCAAAGCTAATATATGGCCCGATTTAAGGGTAATACTGTGACAATAAACACATACGCACACCTCCTACATTTTGGCCGGCGTGATAGCAGTGGGCAATGTAAACACAGAAAAGGTAAATGTGATTGAATTACTATGACGTCGCGAACGCTTTCAACCTCTAAAAGCAGACAAAAGAAAACAACGTAATTTCTTAATACTCTTGGGTGTAGTGAAGTGAGGGATTTATATACCAGGCGACGCCCAGCTATGACCGAAGCCGTCACCTTAACCCTGTGTGCTTGGAAAGCCAAGAAAATTATCTTACAGGACCCTCCAATATGTTTAACGACTGGTATCTTTATTCTTGCGACCTCCAGACGAGTTTATTCAGCTGAAGAAACTTATCGTCACAACTAAAGGATTAAGATACGTGTTGTTATCTCTGAACCTACAAATCCTCCCCCCTTAAAAATGTATATAAAATGAATAAATAAATAAATGAACAGATAAGACCTCAAGCCTATTAAGAAATATACTCGTATGTGCCTTTAGTTACTACATATATAAATCCTACTGATTACATGACTGGAAAAAGAACATACAGTGATACCTTGTAACCGACACTAACCATCACCAACCACGCACGTGATCCACTCACATGCAACATGGTACTCGTCTTTGGCAAGACCTCCAATATTGCAACCTCACCGATTTCCATATCACAAAACACTTTACTAAACGCTACGTAAGATCATAATAGAAGGATCCCACAGTGCCGCCACACGAGATGCCTAATGCCACCAGACAGACCCATAGAAACCTTTCTCGTACCTACCCCAATTACATTACCGTAACTTAACATATATACACCATATCTAACCACACCACCAACCATGCAACTAACTCCTATATAACGGAAACTAACATCCATACCTATATTTGAGAACTAACACATCTCACATACGGCAACCCACGAACCTACCCATCGTCCCCTTTATTACCGGACGGCTGCGCCGCCAGAGATAGGACTGCCGAGGTCACCGACCCGGCCGTAGGACTGCCCAGGTCATATACCTGACAGATGGTATTACCGAGGTCAAGGCCTGGCACTAGGAGTGTCTAGGTCACGTACCTGGCTCTAGGAACTGTCCAGGTCAAATACCTGGCAGGAGAATTACCTAGGTCAAGGACCTAGTTGTACAAAATCTTCGTACCTGAATAAAACCAACAATACATGTAGCAAGACACATTTTCTTTGTTACAACATTCCCTTTTGTAATAAAATTATAAATGAATAGATCAATGAAGTGATAAACAAATAAATAGATACGTAAATGAATAAACTGATCAAATAAATCACGAGTATTCTGTTGTCTTAAGAAAAAAACTTCAAACCTGTCCGGTCTCTTTCGGAAAAAAAAAGAAAAAACCACCACAACTGCTATCTTCTTTGAAAAATTACACGAAATTTATATTTGCCCACCTGGCACCATAACTACGGCAACACACGTCTCAACTGATTAAAATCGCCAGGCTCTAGCCAGAACAAAATCATGGTGGAGGACAGAACTGTAGAAGAACCGAACCTGAGTTCCTTCCCGAAGAAGGCCTTCCACTTCCTTCGTCGGGCCATCAGGGTCGATGATGTACCACTGGGTCACACGGGATTCAAGTGCCTTCTCCTTGACCTGAGGATTCACTTGGGAAACTTAAGTGGAAGATGCATAGTTTGGTCATCGATATATATGATGAGGATGGTGGGAGAGAGATGATGGTGGCGACAGGTCGGAGTGACATTTTTTTTTATTTTTTTTTTTTACACGTGATTGGTTGGCGTGTTTGTGGGCTCACTACTAAGGAGGAAACAGATGAAATGAAAATTAGAGTGTTTGTTCATATAGTAGAACATGTCTTGTTTCATCCAATACATGCATGAGGTACAAACCTTGCGAAAGATCTTCTCCACGTTGGTCTTTGAGCAAAAGAGGAGGATTCGTTTGCGGGAAGACTTCAATGTCGAGGTCATCTCAAGCAGGAAGAGCTCGTGTCTGGTGACAGAAACTCCGAGGCCCAGGGCATGGCACGCCCTCATCCATGGCACCATGGCACCTAGCGAGATGTTGGCACCCTTAACGAAGGATCAGTGCCTACGGTCTATCCCCAGCTGTGGTTCAAGTGAACCGTAGCGTATACCTCTCCCTGTATTGAACCCATATGTTAAAATCTAAATCTAAGAGGAGTGCGGGATTTGAACCCACAAGTGAGTGAGTGCGAGACCAGCGTGCTTGTATATGTTTTTTGTTTTTTTTCCTGGCGTATCACCATCTGGCCTTATTCTGGCCCCTTCGACATCTGTCCAGTGCTGTCTTACGTGTGACCAATTTCGCTAACCTTCCGATACCCTGCCCTCTACACGACTCCATTAGGAGAAAAAACACGATATAGTTCTACTGTATATACATGAGTTCTCCTTCCGATCTTTCACGGACTTACTTGAATATGAGTCGTCGTGGACAAGAAAATTAGATCCTCCTGAAGATGGTGTCAGCAGGAAGGCGACAAAAGCAGTTAGGTCAGAGGCGGAACAAGTGCTGCACTCTCTGGAACGCGAAGAGTGTTAAACACAATCTTTTAAAAAAGTATATACTTGTGAAATAATCTAAAGAGAATCAAGACTTTGAAGCTCAATTTAATGAGAAAAGACAATATTCCCGTCAGAGCGAGTCTTCAGTTTTTCAAAACCTGCAACAAAAAATTCTACAAAGCCAGTAGCACATGCATGTAGAACCTGAGCGATACTGAATTGCAACGTATTTCATATTTAACCGGCACACAACTTACTGTTCCAAGATGGTGGAGTTGACACCTCGATGACCCCAGTAGTCCACCCAGAGACCGCAGACAGAATCCATGCTCTCTGGAAGGATCTTTCTTTTTGGTGACACAAAAAAGGGGAAGAGATTGTTGTAATTCGTGGTGGCTGCCCGTCTATCTCTGTGAACTATGTCAATTGCTGTGGCTGAAACAGCTGGAGGGCTGGTGCTGGTCACGGACTTGGGAATGTTGGTGGGGACATCGTACCGTTGATTTCGTGGTATTCCGTCGGAGTCTTGAACTACGTTTCCAGATTGCAGGACTCCAGGTGTGATTGGCACGTCACCTGAGTGCCCGATTAGGAGCAGAGGTTTAGGAATATTGTCGAGGACTTCGAACACTTGACTTGGTTCTTGCACAGACTGTGGGGACTCAGCTTGCATTGGTAGAATAACAGTAGACTCAGTGCTGATTAAAGGTTTAGGGGTGTGGTTGAGGACTTCGGATCGTTGACTTGATTCTCCTTCAGCCTGTGGGATGTCAATGAGGGCATCGTTTTGTCGACTTAGTCTTCCTTCCTCAGGGTTCAAAGCCGTGTACACAGACTTTGGGGATTCGGTTGCAACTTGTGACTCACTAGAAGATTCACTGCTGATAACCGGTTTAGGGATATCATTATGGGCTTCGTTTTGCTGACTTAACCCTGCTTCTTCGGGGCCACGCGCAGCTTTCTCAAAATGTGTGTCACCTAGGTCGCCTGAAAGGATGATTTTGTTAAGCCTGATTTCCTGTAAGTTTCCTCACAAGCACTACAGGATTGTACCCGAAATCGATTCCTATACACACTGAAACACTTATGGGCTTCTTTCTCTCATAAGGGGATTGGCCTAGTAAAAGAAAACAAAATATTATGTTAGCATCTCGGTAATCAAAGTTCGCATCTGCGTCACACTACATGGGTCAGATGCTGTGCAACGAAGCACAGCTCTTCACCACCAAGAAGACCCAAAAGCCAAACTTTGCTTACCCTCACCGCTTCACTAATCCTTTTAGACCCGTGGCGATCCTTAAGCACTTCAGCACGAAGCCCAGCCGAAGTCTGAAAAGTGCGCCAATAGTGTTAGCTGAATAAAGTCGTCTGGCGGAAACCAGATCCATCTGTGAGGTGTGACACCAACTGAAGGATGCAAACAAACGTGAGTTCATGGTTTCACTTCAAGGACCTTCCCTCGGCTCAATATACAGGTTTTGAAGATCAGCTTGATCAGAGGCTATGACTAACGTCACAGGACACAAGGAAATGACGAAGTTAGAATTAACTTCCTCAGTTTGGAGATGCTCTTAGCCTAATAAAATAATCTGGTCTTAACCTAAACACAAACCATTTAGGAAAAAAAAAAAAAAAAAAAAAACGTACCACAGGCTTTGAGGATCAGGTGGAATAGTACCACTCCGGCAACGATCCTCATCCTGTGTGTGGTCTCCGGAGGCCTTGATGCGACAAGAAGTGGCCCCGTTTTCACCCGATTACGTCTTGGTTGCAACTGTTTCGATGGGACGGTGTCCACCCACTTGGGACCACATTGTTATCCGCGTTGTCCTCTACTTCTTCCTCGCCACCCCCTCCTTCTCCTCATCCCTACTCTTCTCGTCTTCAATCGGTTCTTTCAATAGTTCATTGAATAGTTGCATTTTGTTGACATTTTTGGCGGGTTGGTTCTATTTTATTATTATCAATATTATTTTGTTGAAGGTGATGCAATTTTCTACATTTATTTTTCTTGCAGATAGTTTTTTTTTTTTTTTCTTTAGATCTCACTAACAGCCGTTGTGTAGGGTTTAATCTCTGTAGAACTTAGGTGATCATAATCTCCGATCCTGATTCCGGCTCAACTATGTGTTCTTCAGGGATTAAGTGTCATCAATGAGTGGTATTTGACCATAGGATATTGATGGGGGGTGGGGATCGCTAGAAAATTGGATGTTCATAAATTAGTTTTTAAATTTACATCTTCTGATGCTTCTGGCGTACCCTGTGTTCTCATGCTGGGCAGTACTAATAAACCGAGTATCTGTATATTCAAACTTGGGATTCCTGTCTTTGATTACCATTGTTTTATTCGTTACGGTGTTGGCATTTTTTATGATTTTTTTTTTTTTTTTTTTTTATCCCATTAGTCACGTTTTTGGAGAAAGATTGTTAACATTCTATGGAAAGTTTGTATACATTCTTGGTACTCTATTGAATTTTCTCAGTCGAGATGGACTTTCATCTAAAACTTAACCCTTTGGTGTCTCTAGGGGCTCCCCTGAGCCCAATAAAATAATTTGACGACAGCCACACAAGATACAAAGACGATAACTATCCTTAACAAATTTAATCTTTAACCTTTAGGCGGTCGTATTAGTTTCCTTTAATAAAATCGCCTGGCTTCAGCCAAAACAAGAATTTCATATGGATGACAAAGGGTCTAAGGTTAAGCCCCACACCTGAATTGAATCGCCTGGCGTTAGCAAGAAATATGAATAATGAATGAATATGAAAAATGAATAAATTAATAGAAAAATGAAAATATAGATAAATAGATAAATAAACTAAGAAATTAATTTCTTATTTTATTTATCTATTTATCTATATTTTCATTTTTCTATTCATTTATTCATTTTTATTTATTCATATATATCTTTGAACCCTGATAGTAAGGAGCATGAGCCGGACGTCTATTTGTAACACTTCAGCTGAATCGATGACAGTTTGCGCACTGTTGTCCCGGTCAGTCGCTTTGTAATCAACAATGATTTGTTTAGGTGCGTTTATGGTTAGTTATATGTTTGTTAGTGTTTGGTTTGTGTGTTTGTGTTTGTGTGTGTGTGTGTGCGTGTGTGTTGAGACATTTGTTACAGCAGTTCTTACAAATACTACTCTCATAAGACAAATTGGCCATTGGGCTATACAAAGCATCAGCCTCTAGGACATGTTTATCTAGTGGTCTGATTATTGTAGTAGGCTTATAATATGTATATTAAACAGTTTACTGTACCCTACATGGAAGTTGGTGGTGGTTGAAGCTGATGTCTATGGATCTGCAACAACAAGGCAAATCCTGAGATGTACCCACTACAAGCGTGTTCTTCGTGCCCACACCTTTTCATATGTCTCTCTCTATGAAATGGTACCAGAGGAGTTCTTCGAGGACAACCCACAACTGAAAGAGGTCTGTTTGAAGGCAAAAGAGGGAGTTGAAACCGCCTGTTCTAAGGGGAGCAAACACACAAAAGCTGAGTCTGTGAAACAAGCAAACACCACCCCACTTGAGGCCTTGACCACTGTGATATAATCGCAGTTTTCCAAGAATGGGAGAAACAGAGATCCAAGAATTCGATGGTTTTCTTCTCCCCAAACACGGGTGTCCTAGTTTTAGTCATAGCAAACTATGACCTCTTGCTAAAGAACACGTCCATTTCCATGACCTCTGGGGTTATGGGGATAGAGCCAATATGGAAAGTCATAGGGGCAGAAAAAGCAAAAGCTTTGCCAGCCTTCCACGTGTTCAATGGTGCTGACAACACTGGAAAGTTCTCTCGTACAGGCAAAGCAACCTGGCTGCAAGTCTACGTGAAGGCGAATAGAGATGTAATCAGTTCTCTGCAGATGCTTTCAACAGAAGCAGAAGTGGCTGAAACTATGTTGGTCACTCTTGCTAGCTTTGTGTGTGCAACCTACTCCCCCAAAGGCCATCTCCGAAGTGCGATGGCATCTCTTCTGCAAGCATAGGGCAGAAAGTGAAAAGCTACTTCCTACCTTTGGAGCTCTGAGAAAACATGCCCTGAGAATCCATATCCAAGCCAGAGTGTGGGGACAGGCCAGCCTTGCTCTGCTGGAGTCTCATTTGGATCCCTTCCAGAATGGCTACCACAAGGAGTCTGATGGCCAGCTGAAACCAAGCATGACAGGTGTCCTTCCAACTCCAAAGGCCACCATTGAGATGGTTAGTTGTCATTGGAAAATAGAATGTTCTTCTACCAGATGTTCTTGCAGAACAAAGAACCTATCCTGCACCGATCTTTGCCAGTGCGGCAGTGAGTGTCAGAATGATGAGGACACACAGAACATGTATGAAACTGATGATGACGATGATGGTGGCGATATGTCAAGACTCCTTGGTTGCCTAAAAGATTAAACCCATTTCTGTCATGAGGAGCATGTTGGTTCTTAATGGACACTAACTTAGTGAAACGTTCATGTCTGATCACTTGTAAAACATTCAATAAAATGGAAATGTTCAGATAAGTTTGTGGGTGAATCTAGCTTATTTATTTTGATACTATTGGATTTCTTGGCCCTGTCAAAATAAAATTTCTATGTTATTAAAAGTTGAGATATCGACGAAAAACTTTTTAACGACAACCATTTTGTAAAATCCAAGATGGAGGCCATATAGGTATCAGTGAAAATGGAAACATTGATTTTTCGATTGCTTATAATATAAGGTTTCCAAAAATGTATAGTTTTGATACTCTCCACAAAAATCTGGCAAAATTACATAGTGAGCGTGACTATGGACACAATTTTGTCATAATTGGTGTGCATTTATTTTCGCACTCGTGATATTTAATGGCCCATTATACTGTTTAGGTTTTCAACATTCCAAGGTCTAGAATAGAATATCATAAATTTTGTGTGCTGTATAAAAAAGGGTGAACTATGTAACCACTTTTCATCGTCTATGTGCAACTTCATGAACGCGCGCGCGTGTGTGTACGTTCACCTAACTGTATTTACCTAATGTTAGTATATAACAAAGGAACAAAGCTCGTGGGGTCCTACCTCATTCTCTCCAATTATCATACTTGATTTAGAATTCATTCACGGCTCCAACTTGGTTTTCAAGTATCATACTTAGTTATAAATCCGTTTTTTGTTCCAGGTTGTGTAATACAATTTTCTAGGCATTTTCAAGTATCTATACATATGTTTGGAAATGTGTATGTGTGCGTATGTGTGTGTCTGTGTGTGTCATGTATTTGGAATTCTTTCAACTGACATACTTCATTATCAATGGAAACACCAGATGAGAACAAAGCCTTTATTCTAATACGACATTTCGCTAGTTAGAACTTCGTCAAGTACGTGATAAAGGCTTTGTTTTCTCATGATATTTCCTCTGACATACATTCCTCTAATATTTCCTCTGACACATTTGCCACTATTATACCATATTTCTTTTTAGTTATATTCAGATAAGTGATAGTATATGGATTGTTTTGCAAGAAGTAGCAACACTATTGTAAAAAATGGCAACGTTGTGTTTACATTCTTCTAAAGATACCCAGTATTAGGAATGACACCTGTAACACAATAAACAAAGTGAATATAAGCAGTAAATGGAAGGAGAATAGAGGTGGGCGTGATTTATGAAATGTGGCATAACCGTGAATTTGTCAACTCTGCGTTTACATTCTTATACACCTATTCGTTATGTGCAGTGCTATCTTCGGCTTAGTAACTAGAATGAATATTCTGCAGGCAGTCGGATTTTGTCAATTGGTTATTCTTTGAGAGATTGATTGTTTGCATTCCTCCTGAAAAACAATTCTGGGCAGGATTCAAAAGTGTACTTTCTTGAGTTTTGAATTTATTGTGTTCTCTAAACACACATACACACACAAACACACTTATTGCGTTACATTGCACTATGTTGTAGGAAAAATAGAGGAACCCGCAATCAGAAATACGGGTCCCAGAGATAAGAAATGTGTGAAGAAACAGTCATATCGGGACTGATGACACATTAAGGCAACTCGATACGACGATAAGCCGCCATGGTAAGAGATGTATAAGGAAGACGCAGAAGTCAGATTGCCAAAATCAGAAGTATAAAGTATACCAAAGGTCAGATAAACTAATCTGAAATGAAGTATCATAAACCATATCATGATAGTCATTGGCGACAAAGTAGAAGGGAAAAAGTCAGTTAGGAAATAGAAATAATAGGACATGTAGAAATGGGCAACTCAATGAATCTACTTAATCAAGAGGGACAGAAAGAAAGAGAGGGTTAGAGATAGAGTATGGATGTACAGGTACTCATGAACTAACCTACGTGTGACTAAATTATATTTCTACAAGAAAGTGTCTGAGTGTGGTTTACACTTGTGCACATTGCATTTACTCCGAAGTCTTCGAAAAACTTGTTATGTTGGAAACATACAGAAAAATATATTTTTTCACGCTACCTTTCCAACATAAAATGGTGGTGCAGTGTTAGAATTCTCTGAAGTGACTTGTGACTTACAGCGTTCTACAACCAGTGAAATGAATAACAATGTTACTTCTATGTATATTTACGGTGCGGTAGAAGTGTTACCCACCCAAACCAACACGCTTCATACGTTACAAGTCCACTCCACGTCCTCAGACGTACATGCACGTCTCAGTTCCCTCCTGGCTACGAGGTTCACACGTCAACGAAGAAAATCGTCTGACATCTCCGTGTACGAGCGTCTCACACGACAATTCCAAAACGTTTTAGCCCGCACGTCACAAACGTTTAAGCTCCACTTCAACTAATCTATAAGCACGTTTCCAGCTACTTCTCTGTCTCGCACCTATGGATCAAGTTGCAGTTCTACGATTCCCTACACGTCATACTGCTGGAGGACCCTCTCTATGGATGCATCTACACTGCTAGATTTGGCTGCAGCTAGAAATTCCTACGTGCACCACTCGCTACTGAAACAAATCGTCAGAGTCATAGGATCATTCCTCTCTTGCGCAGCCAGTTGTTATTGACTTATTGACACGAAGAGAATCCCTTACGTTGCAGAAATCTTCAACTTCCGGCTGCGGTCTCACCATATGGCCTACATGTGAGTCCTGCTGCTCCGAGCACCTCTTCACGGCATCGCAATGACGAAAACCCTAGCACCACAGCCGTGCTTAGGTCACAGTGCATCACAAATCTGACTACGCCAGTGAAGTCACCCAACACGCACGTTTTCGACGTGTGTCGGCACGTCAGGAGGACTTCAAGTTTCATACATCAGTACGTAGCCAGTTGGTCGAACTTTCCTCGTTGTCCTTCTGTTCTACCAAGACATTCAACGACAACATTGTGTTAAAAACAGTGGTCGACGAATGTAAATAGTGCGGTGTTTTTGCACTCATAAATTTTATGTTTGGTTAAGTTTTATAGCGACTCTATATTCGATTTTCTTTTGTGTTTTTCAAAACTTCGTGTGTTGACATATTGTGACATTTTGTGTTTCAATATATCAGTGTGAAAAGTGATGAATATGTTCACTTAAGTGCACTTGTCTTTATATATTTACGGAAGGTGATATATCTCAAATTTAGTGAATGATATAGTGAAATATACTTACTTAAAGTATGTACTAGTTTTAGTTTCTCATGCAGAGGGATCAATCCCATTCAAGTTCTCCAAGTAGAACTAGAAGTTATTGGCAACGGTGCATTGACGACTTAAATTAATTTCAATCTTCATTACAGTTCCTACAGGGAACCCTTCTAGTTCAACATCGTCGCCCACGATACCCTCCCACATTCTAACAACAGTAGTTGGAGAAGAACTTAGTCTACCGAAGTTCGATGGTGAAAATGTAGCCCTTTATTAATTTCTAGCGGTAATAGACCATGAGATCACAAGTCGTAAAGTTCAAGATGATAGGGAGAAGATAACAGTATTAAGTAGAACAAATTTTTATACAGTGGCAGGAAAAATTATTATCTGATGCATCTAATGAGACGCGAAAATACAAAGACTCAGTGGAATTAATGAAGAAAACCTTTGCAGAAATCAAAACAGTAGGTACACTTTCTCTTTTGCAGTCTCAAAACAAGGGACCTTATCTTGAGAAAGAGAAAGCACTTAAACATGCATCAGCACTTAAAAATGGATTTAGAAAATCACTTAGGAATTCAGCTTGGATTGCAGATACATAAACACCTGATCCAAAATCTCAATTGAAAATGCAGTTACTCTATTCTCATATTTTGAATTGCTGCCACACTATCTTGATACACTTACAAAAGTAGCAAATGTAGAATTCACTCCAGGGACAAGACTTACAGATTTCTCACTCAAGTTCAGTGAATCCCCTAGTACAATTGCACAGATTGATAACCAGACTTCCCTTAACACACAAACCCCTAACTGTAGCTAAGGTAAATACAGACGATACGAGTTCACGATCGTTGTCCAGGAACCTTTCACAGTGCAGTACAGGCAACGTTTGCCTTCGCGTGACGGAGTGGTCTGTTACTATCGCTCGCAGCCAGGTAATTTGGGACACCACTGTTTCAAAAGGAAATCAGCTAAACCTCCTCACTTTTGTGATCACCACGGTCCATGCTTTCACACAACGGATCGTTACCGTGTGCTTAAAGATCAACCCTTCCATGATAGAGTCTCTTCTCCACCTTTGTAAGTACCTCTTCAAGATAGTCATCTTCACCAGGATACCTCACCTACGTTCCCAATTTGTACACTCTCAAACTATCACGAATGGGAATTTGCTCTTTCTATTTCAGCATGTGCAGATGACACCCATATGCCACTTTATGGATATAGGATTCCCAGTAAATATCAAATCAGTAAACAGTTTCAACAAATTCCGCTCAGCTAGAAATCGTGTAACTATTATGGAACCCCCTAAAAGGTGCCTGCCAAAAAAAAAAAAAAAAAAAAATGCTCTTGACCGCGTGGACCGGAACTTTATATAGGTCCTTGCCCGCGAAAGCCTAATACCATTTACCTTTCTGTTTGCCTTTTTCACCTTTTCTTAATCTTTCGTTGTCCTTCCGGATGATGCTGTTGACGCTCATCTCGGGTCCTTATTGGGCCTGATGATTCGGATACCTGTCTTCTGTCTTGATTACACATACAAGGATTGTTTTGGTGATGCTGGTACACTCTGCAGCGTCCCTCGCGGCGTTCCGCGACACTCAAAAACCCGCGGGCTTTACACAAGGCGAGTGTTGTCCTTTTTGGGTTTTACCCAGCTGCCAGCCGGTACACCCTACCACACTAGCATCACCACACTCACACACCCTCTTCACCAAAGTGGCGTACTCCAAAGTCCTCATTTGGGCTATCTTCAGGTTTATTCCATTACCTGGGAGGAGCGGAACCTGATCTGGACTACGAAAGCTTTCCGAGCCGAAACACACACACGCTGGGCGTGGAACAGAATGAGAAGATGATCGGGTTGACGGCCACCCAGCAGGTTGGAGATGAAGATGGATATAAGCCATGGGTTTTCAGGTTCCTAGGGGACCTTCATCTTGCTTACCAGAGCAACATGTGTGGGCTCACCTATTTATGTGTTTAATGAACTAGATAAACACAAAACTCAAGAAAGTACACTTATGCATCCTGCCAAGAACTGGTGTTCAGGAGGAATGGAAACAAATCAATCTCTTAAAGGAAAAGCCAATTGGCAAAATCCGACTGCCTACAGAATATTCATTCTAGTTACTAAGCTGCAGGGAGCACTGCACATAACGAATAGGTTTATAAGAATGTAAACAAATTTGCCAAATTGTATTGGCACATTTCACAAATCACGCCTGCCTCTATTCTCCTTCCAATTATTGCCTGTATTCACTTTGTTTATTGTGCTCCAGGTGTCATTCCTTATACTAGGGAATTTTAGAAGAATCTAAACACAATGTTGCCATTTTTACAGTGTTGCCACTTTTTTCAAAACAAGACCTATGCTATCACTGATCTGAATATAACTGAAAAGAAATGTGGTATATTAGTGGCAAATACTAATAGATATGTCAGAAGATATACCATGAGGAAACAAAGCCATTACCACGTACTTCATTAAGATCTAACAAGCAAAACGTCGCATAAGAATACAGGCTTTGTTCTTATCTGATGCTTCCTTTGATTGTGAATCTCATTACAACCTATGGGCTAGGCTAATCGCGACACAAAGAAAAAGTTAGTGGCCTTGTGCAGTTCACACGAGGGGATAGCTAATCACAGGTAGGGCAATTAAAATCTTCGTTAAAATAAATCATTTACAATAGTACAATAAACACAAACAACATATATAGACATGGGGTAAGAAAAATGTAGCAATACAAATCAAATATCAATATCAAAATATATACTAGTATATGTTACATGATTTATAAATGGGTAATTAAACAGCTACCAGGTACAGTAGCTAGCTGTACGCTTGTATGCAGCACATAAGAACAGGTGGTAAAACTGTACTTTTGATTAAGGAGAAGACGCGAGTCTTGTTACTGGTTGCTAGAAGTCGTGCCAACGGAAAGTCGTCTGATCCGATCTTCAGGTCTCGAGAACAAATGAATTGTTTGAGGAGATCCTAATGCACGATAACTTCTGGTAGGGAAATCTTCTGGTAGTTGGGAAACGCGTAGGAGACTTGTTGGTGTTCCGTAGTGGAGAAATAACAGAGAAAGACAGGGAGGGTGTAGAGCCGTACTTAGCTTTAGTCTAATAGAGTATAGTAATTTGAAAGATGTCCGAAATAATTCGGAAAAGCAAAGGCCTCGCGTGGAGAATGCCAATTCACGGGTTTCGGTACTTGAAGATTACGTAGTGCAATCGCAGAGGCCCAAAGTACGTGTTTAGTTGAACTGTCGTAATCAACAAATAGAGGAAAATTCTACGTAGTTTTCAGATGAACCGTGGACATCTGTTTCTCTTCTTGTCTTCTCTCTCTCTCAGTTTTCTCTCTTGGTTCTTATTTTCTTGTCTCTACTTTTCTAGTCTCTCAGTTCTCTCTTGGCCCTCTTCTTCTAGAGCTGAAACATTTTGGTTTCCGTACGTCATGGTAGTGACGATTTTAGTAGTGCATAGCAAAAGGAGTCACGTAGGCTATATATTACAAAAATATTATGTTTATACATACATATTGTACATAATGCACGACTGATCATCAAATGTCTAAATATGCATTTTATTCACGCAAGGGGTGACAAAAGCCTAACCATAAAATTTTATTCACGCAAGGGCGTGACAAGGGCAAATAACACCGATTCAACTGACGTGGTTTGGGCAGTTCAAACCCCGCAACAAGTAATAGTGGGGGTGGGGGAGAGGGGATTTTTTTTTTTTTTTTTTTTTTTTTTTTTTTTTTTTTTTTTTTTTTTTTTTTTTTTTTTTTTTTTTTTTTTTTTTTTTTTTTTTTTTTCCTTCCAACAGCCACCAGTGACTCGCCGTCCATCAAAGAAAACGGTGATTTCTCTGGCCACGAGTGTCTGAATCAAGGGAATGTTATACAGGCAGTGTAACATGAGCTCAGCACAATCCGTTGCGTTCCGAGTGCATTTTGGTTAACCAAACGTGGATTCCGTTAAGCTCAACGTGCTCAGCCTGGCGTAATCAATGCTGAAGGCATTCCTGCATAAACTTCTGGCGATACACTTCAGGTTTTAATTAGGCTATTCATTGATACCCACTTGAAATCATTCGTAAGAAATTATTATTGCGTGGGAATTCTAACATTAAACATGTAAATTAACATGTAATTTGTT
Organism: Oratosquilla oratoria; assembly: GCF_046742065.1. Classification (NCBI taxonomy): domain Eukaryota; kingdom Metazoa; phylum Arthropoda; class Malacostraca; order Stomatopoda; family Squillidae; genus Oratosquilla; species Oratosquilla oratoria. The sequence continues at coordinate 36,939,246 of NC_134787.1, forward strand.
GAACTGAAATGAATGAATATTCATAGAAGTGCACATGTTTCATGTCTGTGAAAGGTATTGGAAGTTTAGAAATTACGATAATCTCTATAAAGATGTATTGTATTATTGATGTAAGATTGTTATTAATCTTTATTTGTATAAAATTCTTTGTATAACTAAAAGGGCAATCAGCAATTAGAACTCCTAAAACAATAATTGTAAACTAAACTTATAAGCCTCAATGTAGCCCTGAATAGTATTGGAACGTTTCTGATGACGTTGCACAGAGGACGATCTCCATTGAAATGCGTACAATCAGTTTGGCAAGAGAGGATGACCAGAGGTGAAGAATTATTTGTGAACCTAGCGGCCAGTGATTTAGCCTAAGCTGGATAAGGGAGAGGTGTTTCATTCCTCAAAATAATAACAGGTTCTTTGCATAGCCATGGACTCGGTCCGGTAGTGGGGAATCGGTCCATTTATTTGCCGTGCAGAGGTTAAAACCTGATGCCGAATTGCTTGTCATTACAGGGATGAAAATAGCTTGGCGCGTTTATAATGTTATACTACTGTAATAACTTTCATTACTGGTTTATTATTGTGTCGTGAAATATGAGTTACTAGATGCATTATGAAACAATGAGTGATCGTTATGATTGAATTATTACTAGTTTGAGTTTAACAAGAAATTTAAAATTATGTACTGTTAATCTATTCATTTTTATTGTATTACGTCACTTTAAAAATTGAAATTTATTTTTCTATTGATTTTTTTCATACGTATTTATGTTTTCGGAATCCATACCGCTTCATGTACAAAAATAGCTAATAAAGGTTAGTACAGAAGTCTGCGTAACCATCAATAATCCCTGTAGCCGACCGACTGAATAAAGTCATCTAACCTTTCTTGGACCCTATTGAGCCACCTAACCTAATGTGGACATATTAACCTTTCTGTCACCTTATTTATTTATCCATTTATTCATGTTTTTTATGAATATATTTGTCTCGTTTTATTTTTAGGTAGGCATTCTCTATCTCCCCTCAATGATGCCAACCGGCAGACTCTTCATATTCAGCCACTGCGGTAACAACCAAGGCCACCATTAGTGCCTTCTGCTCTGTATAAGGAGGTAGACATATCGAAGAAAAAGAGTGGGTGTTTGTCTACCAGCTGATCACAAAAACAATGGGACCCCCATTTGTCACCACACAAACTTGCTGATGGAATGACTAAGCGTATCCCGCACTGTGTCGTTAGTTGCGTGAGATCGCGAAATTTTTCGGAACGTTCCGTGCTGAGTTCATGCAATCTTACCCGTGTAATACCGCTTTTTTGCTCCTTACTGTCGGGGATCAAAGCAAACAAATAAATGAATAGGTAAATTTGTGAATCTATATACTAATAAAAGAATTCCCGTTGATATCGATCTAAATCGGACCAGAAACCGGAACTCCCTGAAGGGGACACGTCCCCTCCGGCCCCTGATTGGCTGAGAGAATGGTGACGTGACGGCAACGGAGACGACTGATTGGTTGAAGGCGCCTACGAGCAAAGCGAGATCGCCCGAAGGGCCGAGCCACCGCGTAGCGGGGTTGGGCGCAGCCTATTGCTCGTAAATAAACAAGTAAACTAGAAATTTGATAAATAGATAAACGAACAAAGATAGACGCCCTCTAGTCTGGGTAACGCCAGACTGATCAATTCAGGTACGGGGGCTTCAGATAGTGAGGCATCCAAATTCAATTCTAGTTCTGGCTGCCGCCAGGAGATTTTATGAAAGGAAACCAATACAAGTGTTTAAAGGTGAAAGATTAAACTTGTTAAGGATAGTTATCCTCTTTGTATCTTATGCGGTTGTCGTCAAATTATTCTATTTGGCTCAGGGGAGTTCCTTTAGACAGCAAATGATTTAGTATTAAATGAAAGTTCATCTCGATTCCTCTTTGTCTACTGAACGAGAGCAACTTCAATATTGTCAAGAATGTATACAAACTTGCCATAGAATGTTAACAATTTTACCCCCAAAATGTGGCTAATGTGATCAGAAACGTAAAAAATGGCAGCACAGTAAAAAAGAAAATAATAGTAATAACAATGAAAAAAAACAACGCACCAAAAAATGTCAACATAATGCCACTATTCAAAGAACAATTGAAAGAACCGACTGAAGAAGGGAAGAAGAGTGGGAAGGAGAGGGAGGTGGTGGCAAGGAAGGAGTGGAGGGCTGAAGAGGAGAGAGGGGAGTGGAGGAATGAAGAGGAGGGAGGGGAGTGGAGTTGCACCGCGGGTAATCATGTGGTATCGAGTGGGTGGACACCGTCCCACCCAAACAGTTACAATCAAGACTTAATCGGGTGAATAGGGGGCCTCTTTTTGTCGCGTCAAGGCCTCCGGAGACCACGCACAGGATGAGGATCGTTGCCGGAGTGGTACTAGTTCACCTGATCCTCAAAGCCTGTGGTACGTTTTTTTTTTTTATGGTTTGTGTTTAGTTTAAGGCCAGATTATTTTATTCAGCTAAGAGGCAGCCCCGAACTGAGGAAGTTAGTTTTAACTTCGTCAGTTATCTGTGTCCGAGGGAAGGTCCTTGAAGTGAAAATATGAACTGACGTTTGCTGAAGGCAGGGCTTCGTGCTGAAGTGCTTAAGGATCGCCACGGGTCTAAAAGGATTAGTGAAGCGGTGAGGGTAAGCAAAGTTTGGCTTTTGGGTCTTCTTGGTGGTGAAGAGCTGTGCTTCGTTGCACAGCATCTGACCCATGTAGTGTGATGCGGATGCGACCTTTGATTACAGAGATTCTAACATAATTTTTTCTCTTTTCTCTTACTAGGCCAATCCCCTTATGAGAGAAAGAAACCCATAAGTATTTCAGTATGTATAGGAATTGATTTCGGGTGCGATCCTACATTGCTTGTGAGGAAAATTACAGTAAATCAGGCTTAACAAAATCATCCTTTCAGGCGACCTAGGAGACACACAATCTGAGAAAACTGTAAGTGGTCCCGAAAAAGCAGGGTCAAGTCAACAAAACGAAGCCCATAATGATATCCCCAAACCGGTTATCAGCAGTGGATCTTCTAGTAAGTCGCAACTTGCAACTGAATCCCCAAAGTCTGTGCACACGGCTTTGGACCCTAAGGAAGGAAGACCAAGTCGACGACACGATGCCCCCATTGAGATCCCCATACCTTTGACCAACACTAGATTTACTATTATTCAACAAGCTGAGTCACCACAGGCTGAAGGGGGATCGAGCCAACGATCCGAAGTCCTCAACCACACCCCTAAACCTTCAATCAGCATTAAGTCTACTGTTATTCTACCAATGCAAGCTGAGTCCCCACAATCTGTGAAAGAACCAAGTCAACGGTTCAAAATTCCCGACACTATTCCTAAACCTCTGGTCCAAATCGTGCACTCTGGTGACGTGCCAATCCTACCTAGAATTTTGCGATCTGGAAACGTGGTTCAAGACTCCAAAGAAATAGCACGAAATCGACGGTACGATGTCCCCGCCAAAGTACGATGTACGATGTCCCCGCCTAAGTCCGTGACCAGCACCAGCTCTCCAGCTATTTCAGCCACAGCAATTGACATAGTTCACAGAGACAGACGGGCAACCACCACGAGTTACAACAATCTCTTCCCCTTTTTTGTGTCACCAGAAAGAAAGATCCTTCCAGAGGGCATGGATTCTATCTGCGGTCTCTGGGTGGATTACTGGGGTCATCGAGGTGTCAACTCTGTCATCTTGGAACAGTAAGTTGTGTGCCGGTTAGATATGAAATACGTTACAATTCAGTATCGTTCAGGTAACCTGTTCGAGAGTTCTACATGCATGTGCTACTAGCTTTGTAGAATTTTGTGTATTAGGTCTTGAAAAACTGGAGACTCGCTCTGCCAGGAATATTGTGTCTTCTCATTGAATTGGTCTTCATAGTCTTGATTCTCTTTGGATGATTTCATAAACACAGAGTTTTTTAAAAAACAGTGTTTACCACTCTTCTCGTTCCAGAGAATGCAGCACCTGTTCCGCCTCTGACCTAACTGCTTTTGTCGCCTTCCTGCTGACACCATCTTCAGGAGAATCTATTTTTCTTGTCCACGACGACTCATATTCAAGTAAGTCCGTGAAAGATCGGAAGGAGAACTCATGTATATACAGTAGAACTATATCGTGTTTTTTCTCCTAATGGAGTCGTGTAGAGGGCAGGGTATCGGAAGGTTAGCGAAATTGGTCAGACGTAAGACAGCACTGGACAGATGTCGAAGGGGCCAGAATAAGGCCAGATGGTGATACGCCATGAAAAAAAAAAAAAAAACATATACAAGCACGCTGGTCTCGCACTCACTCACTTGTGGGTTCAAATCCCGCACTCCTCTTAGATTTAGATTTTGACATATGGGTTCAATACAGGGAAAGGTATACGCTACGGTTCACTTGAACCACAGCTGGGGATAGACCGTAGGCACTGATCCTGCGCTAAGGGTGCCAACATCTCGCTAGGTGCCATGGTGCCATGGATGAGGGCGTGCCATGCCCTGGGCCTCGGAGTCTCTGTCACCAGACACGAGCTCTTCCTGCTTGAGATGACCTCGACATTGAAGTCTTCCCGCAAACGAATCCTCCTCTTTTGCTCAAAGACCAACGTGGAGAAGATCTTTCGCAAGGTTTGTACCTCATGCATGTATTGGATGAAACAAGACATGTTCTACTATATGAACAAACACTCTAATTTTCATTTCATCTGTTTCCTCCTTAGTAGTGAGCCCACAAACACGCCAACCAATCACGTGTAAAAAAAAAAATAAAAAAAATGTCACTCCGACCTGTCGCCACCATCATCTCTCTCCCACCATCCTCATCATATATATCGATGACCAAACTATGCATCTTCCACTTAAGTTTCCCAAGTGAATCCTCAGGTCAAGGAGAAGGCACTAGAATCCCGTGTGACCCAGTGGTACATCATCGACCCTGATGGCCCGACGAAGGAAGTGGAAGGCCTTCTTCGGGAAGGAACTCAGGTTCGGTTCTTCTACAGTTCTGTCCTCCACCATGATTTTGTTCTGGCTAGAGCCTGGCGATTTTAATCAGTTGTGACGTGTGTTGCCGTAGTTATGGTGCCAGGTGGGCAAATATAAATTTCGTGTAATTTTTCAAAGAAGATAGCAGTTGTGGTGTTTTTTTTTTTTTTTTTTTTCGAAAGAGACCGGACAGGTTTGAAGTTTTTTTCTTAAGACAACAGAATACTCGTGACTTATTTGATCAGTTTATTCATTTACGTATCTATTTATTTGTTTATCACTTCATTGATCTATTCATTTATCATTTTATTACAAAAGGGAATGTTGTAACAAAAAAATGTGTCTTGCTACATGTATTGTTGGTTTTATTCAGGTACGAAGATTTTGTACAACTAGGTCCTTGACCTAGGTAATTCTCCTGCCAGGTATTTGACCTGGACAGTTCCTAGAGCCAGGTACGTGACCTAGACACTCCTAGTGCCAGGCCTTGACCTCGGTAATACCATCTGTCAGGTATATGACCTGGGCAGTCCTACGGCCGGGTCGGTGACCTCGGCAGTCCTATCTCTGGCGGCGCAGCCGTCCGTTAATAAAGGGGACGATGGGTAGGTTCGTGGGTTGCCGTATGTGAGATGTGTTAGTTCTCAAATATAGGTATGGATGTTAGTTTCCGTTATATAGGAGTTAGTTGCATGGTTGGTGGTGTGGTTAGATATGGTGTATATATGTTAAGTTACGGTAATGTAATTGGGGGTAGGTATGAGAAAGGGTTCAATGGGTTTGTCTAGTGACATCAGGCATCTTGTGTTGTGACACTGTGGTGGCGTCCTGTTATGATCTTACGTGGCGATTAGTCAAGTGCTTTGTAATTTGGAAATCGGTGAGGTTGCAATATTGGAGGTCTTGCCAAAGACGAGTACCATGTTGCATATGTGTGGATCCCGTGCATGGTTGGTGATGGTTAAAGACGGTTACAAGGTATCACTGTATGTTCTTTTTCCAGTCATGTAATCAGTAGGATTTATATATGTAGTAACTAAAGGCACATACGAGTATATTTCTTAATAGGCTTGAGGTCTTATCTGTTCATTTATTTATTTATTCATTTTATATACATTTTTAAGGGGGGAGGATTTGTAGGTTCAGAGATAACAACACGTATCTTAATCCTTTAGTTGTGACGATAAGTTTCTTCAGCTGAATAAACTCGTCTGGGGGTCGCAAGAATAAAGATACCAGTCGTTAAACATATTGGAGGGTCCTGTAAGATAATTTTCTTGGCTTTCCAAGCACACAGGGTTAAGGTGACGGCTTCGGTCATAGCTGGGCGTCGCCTGGTATATAAATCCCTCACTTCACTACACCCAAGAGTATTAAGAAATTACGTTGTTTTCTTTTGTCTGCTTTTAGAGGTTGAAAGCGTTCGCGACGTCATAGTAATTCAATCACATTTACCTTTTCTGTGTTTACATTGCCCACTGCTATCACGCCGGCCAAAATGTAGGAGGTGTGCGTATGTGTTTATTGTCACAGTATTACCCTTAAATCGGGCCATATATTAGCTTTGAGCTCTCATCCAGGTGGGTATTAGCTGTTGATAACGAAACCAATATGTGAAGAAAGACAGTGGTGAATCACACATACACACACACAAGCGCGCACACACACACACACACACACACACACACACACACACACACACACACACACACACACACACACACACACACACACACACACACACACACACACACACACACACATGCACACACACACACACACACACACACACACACATATATATATATTTATGTATATATATATCTATACATTATATATATATATATATATATATATATATATATCTGAAGTTGTGGTGTGTAGGGTTTGAACAATGCTCATTGGGTCCCATCTCTTTTCCTCCTTTTATCAAACCTTGCCTTGCATTCTTTTTAGTGCCGTCTTGAGTTCTATTTTCATCTCATTTATTCCTAGTCGGCATTTCTATGTAGACAATTTTAAACACGTCCGTTTAATTTTCAGTATTGTGGTATTCAAATGAATCAAGGGTTTTAGCAAGGGTGATGCAGACAAGGTTATCGTGTTAACTTGGACAAATTTGAATTTAAGAAGAAAATTGGTAAGAACTGGTTTACCCATAGATTGGTTAACAATGGAATAGATCTAATAACCAATTAGTGAACTCTGAAACTATTGGTTGTTTTAAAAGAAGGTTGAATATCTTTATGAATAGGGATGATAGGTGGTGATGGACATCGAACTACCTAGTGTAGGCCTCATGATCTCTTGAAGTCTCCTTCATTTTTATGTTCATATGTAACTCTTGTCTCATGCCAGTAATTCTTTTCTGTCCACTTTCTCCAAACCTGTTTCCAGTTTATTTATCATTAGGCTACGGACGCACGAGAGGCTGTTTAGCCGCTCAACCGCTGCGGCTGTTTAGCCGTTTTTATAGAACACACTACTTTTAATGGAATTGCGCGCATTAGTTACTTAACCGCTAATGCGCGCAATTCCATTAAAAGTAGTGTGTTCTATAAAAACGGCTAAACAGCCGCAGCGGTTGAGCGGCTAAACAGCCTCTCGTGCGTTTCATCCTTTATCATGTCGCTTCTAACTCTTCGTTCTTCCAGGGTAGGGAGTCCGAGCTTCTTCATTCTTTCCGCGTATATCACGTCATTTAGACCAGCGATCTTCTTGGTTGCCGCCTATTGTATTGTCTTATCTATTTATTATATTACATATCTTCCTGTAAGTATGGTGATCACATCACAGCTGTGCATTCCAGTCTGGGCCGCACCAAGCTTTCATATATTTGCTTCATCATGTCCCCCTCCATGTAGTGAAATCTCACTCTTATGTTGCCCAACATATTCATATTCTTCCCTGTCATTTTCTTGAAGTGTGCTTTAGGTTATAGGTCGTTTATGATGATGATAACTACTGTAGGTATGTGTGTTCGTGTGTGTATGCATGTGTGTGTGCGAGTGAAAAAAGATCTGAATCAAAGCAAATCAATCTTACGGTGATAAAAAGGGTTCATTTTTTTTGCGAGAAAGTTATATTCGCATTCCATACTTCACAGATACGTAATAACTATCATTCCCTTTTTATTGTGCGTGTACGTGTGTGTGTAATTCACCTTGGTCTTTGGATCACGTGCTGGACTCCCGGAAGAGAGCTCAGAGCTCGTATGACCGATCAATAGGTAATGCTGTGACCTTACACGCACACATACCCCCAACCCCCCTCCCACGAGAGTTGGAGTAACGAATCGAAGCGCAGCGATACTGAAATTATTTCAGCCCTGTGCAGGATTCGAACCCGGGCCGCCTTAGTGATAGTCGGGGACTCTATCAACCGCGCCACCGTAAGATACTGGGAGTTACGTTTGTGGGGTCCCTTGTGTGTGTGGTTATGTTGCATTATAGTTTTCAAGGTCTTCTTCATCCTTCTTCAGGTCATGACCCTATCCAGGAGAGGCGCCCCGTGTTCGTACGACCTCTTCGCGTCCCGCGTCGACATCGACGGAGGCCTCAGGCGATATTTCCCTCGTGACACACTAAATGGGGTTCCCATCGGCGAGGAACATCTTCAGACCGGGGTCCTTCGCTTTCACGAAGTCAATAGGTTTCTGGATTCATGAGCGTTATACATACACACACACACATGGCACTGTGGTTAGAGCTCTGGCCTGCCACTACGGAGGTCCGGGTTCGATCCTCGCCCGGGGCTGAAATAATATCAGTATCGCAGCGCTGAGGGGTGTTACTCCAACTCTCGTGGGCGGGGAGTTGGGGGTGTGTGTGTGTGCAAGGTCATAGCATTACCCATAGATCGGACCTACGAGCTCTGAGCTCTCTTCCAGGAGGGAAATAGCTGTCGATCACGAGTCTAACACGTGATCCAAAGACCAAGTGAATACACACACACACACACACACGCACACACACATATATATATATATATATATATATATATATATATATATATATATATATTTATATATTGTTATTCAATTGGACTCACCTCGTGATGATGTTCACCTTCTAGTTTACTAACAGATGAAACTCCACTTTAAATGAGAGGACTTACATTGGAAGGAGCACCTACAACAGAGCAACACCAACAGAACAACCTATCCTTTCCCCGGAACCACACAGTTCCAAATGTCTGCTCCCCCCGCTATCGCCGAGAAAGTGACAAAAAAAAAAAAAAAAAAAAAAATGGACGGCGCTTCAGCGACTACCAAAGAGAACGGACTCCACCACCACCAACAGCAACTTTTAGCCAAACACACTACATACCCGGATAATCTTAAGATCGCGAACAACCAGTCACCTATAAAACAACACGACTAAAAAGAAAAAATATACCTCAAATTACACGTCGAATTTAATCCAACCCTCCTTCAGGTTTAGAAACCTCGGGATATGGAGAACCAACAGTAGCGGGATACCGACTTTCTACCTCCGAGAACCTATTTTCCCGCCTCTGACGGAGCTGTACCGCGACATGCAAGGGCGAATCCTGACGTCGGTCTACCTGCCCTCTCCGCCGTTCATTATCGTCGACGACCCTCCTGCAGAAGGCGAGGCTCCTCCTGACGGGGTCGAGTCCTTATCGGGCGTCGAAATCGAACTCCTGAAGGTTCTCGGCTCGACCATGAACTTCACGTAAGTCGTCGGGTCCTGTGCCCTGAAGGTGAATAAAATCACCTGGCGGCAGCCAGAGCGAAAGGGAGAAGTGCCAACTGGCATAGAAGATGTTGAGAGAAAAGTATATTCTTCTCTTTCTTCTTTTTCTTCTCCTTTTTCTTGCTTTTGTTCTTTTTCTTTTTCTTTCTTTTATTTATTCTCTATCTCCATTTTCTTCATTGCGGCATTTGCATAGGATACGCTTTTTTTTTTTTTTTTAATACAAAATTGGCAAGATATCCGCGCGGTTCGCGTACTTGTGCAACGTTAATGACATGGCAACGTTGCTTTTGTGTGTTCAAATGTAAAATACACAGATAGAAAACCCCATTCCCCCCCTCCAACCTCGCTTCCCAGCCCCAGAAACCGTCCCAGTTGAAAAGACACTCCCATTCGCCAAATAATGATAATAATAATATTGATGATAATAGTAATGATGATAATGCTAATGATAACAATAGTAGAAATAATGGTAATGATATTTGTAATAATAACGATAATCATAACAGCGATCATAGGAATAATAATGATTAATGAAAAGATGTTCTTCGAGATGGAAAGAGTTCGGGATCATCAAGATGCTAATCCTCCTACAGGTTCCAGATTTTCCGTATGAAGGGCGACGAGACTTGGGGGAATCCTCACCCGAACGGCACCGTCTCCGGAATGATCGGGATGGCGGCCCGTCACGAGGTGCCTCTGATTATCTCTAACGTGGCTATTACAGGTAAGTACCCTGCGGACACTCGGCTCTGTTCCATGACTTGCCAGAATGATCTAAATGTCTCCTTTGGTGTTGTTTCACTGCATTTTCTTTTTTCCTTATGGGAAAAACCGGATTTTTTTTTTTTTTTTTTTTTTTTTTTTGTAACTGGATAGCATTAGTAGATGAGCAGTCATAGGTTCTCAGCTCGCCCCATGTGAAAAGGTTAAGGAATTACAGTCATTGTTGATCAAGATATCCAGGGTTCGCTCCGCAGACCGAACATCAGCCCCTCGGGGTTGCACCTTCAGGTAGAGTTTAGGACCATGGGTTTTGAAGATGGCCGGCAGGGGGATGATTCTCTCTGACGTCCGTCCTGCAGGATTACTATTTGCAAGTACCATCGGCCCGACCGCGGGGTGCCACGGACTTGCTAAAAAAAAAGAAAAAAAAAAAAAACCAAAAAAAAAAAAAAAAAAAAAAAAAAATCTTATCACCCGCTAAGGATGGGATCAAAAATCTATTTCTCATCTCTTTTCTACATTTTCATTCCCCTCTGTTGACCATCTGTTATCATCTCACGACTATTTCCATAGATATGTTTAACAACTACAGTACGGAGACATCACCCATCCCTGCTACAGGCCCGCATCCGCAGCGAACCCTTCTTTCTCCTCTTTGCACACATTTACATACATATATATACATATATATATATATATATATATATATATATATATGTATGTATATATATATGTATATATATACATTAAATATATTTGAATATACATATATATATATATATATGTATGTATATATATATATATATATATATATATATACATATGTATATATGCTAATAAGAACACGGGTACGTGTATTCACTTATGCAAAGTAGACCACTTGGAAACAGAAACTAACGAAGCAGAGCGTTTTTGTATATTACATCTTCAGTGCAAAAAGTACCTGAAGATGTAATATACGAAAGCGCTCTACTTCGTTAGTTTCTTTTTCCAAGTGGTCTACTTTGCATATATATATATATATATATATATATATATATATACATACATATATACATATACATATATATGCATCTATGTATATGTATATATATATGTATATATATATATATATATATATATATGAGAGTGTGGGTGGAGGAAGAATAAACGAAGATGGGCTGGAACTCCTTTATAGCTTATACGTTTGGACTGACTCGGTCTTCTTCAGTAAGCTTGCGACTTGCGACTTGCAAGGTAAGACCACCCGATTGCGCGGGATCGGTTTTTTGTGGGAGGGGAAGAAAAGATAGTAGTGTATAAAAGAGGGCTATTGCCACCGGGCGATTAAGTGAGCGATCAGGGGCTGTTGGTGGCCGTGGCTCGGGAGAAATGGACAGGGAACTCGGACGGCGGCGCCGACGCCGGGATTACAATCACCAAAAGTTCAGAAAATGGTAGGAGGCGTAGTAGTAAAGGTGGAAAAAATGGAAAAATCTTTAGTGGAAGGTAAACTGAAATGAGAAGATGTAGTATAGCAGAAAGTTAGAAAGGAAGCGAATTTTAGTCAAAGAAAAAGTAAGTGTAGATATTTGTGCGTGGGTCGTGGCTATGTTCGTGAGAGATGTGTGTATGTATCTTACGGGAAGTGAGTAGAGATCGCTTCCCGCGTTTAGAGCGCGCTCCTGTTTAGCCCCAGGTAAGGCCTGAGCTTTTCCTGCTTTTCCCCAGGTTGGGTTTGAGAGTCGGTAGAGTTGATTCAGTAGCTGTGCGAGGGGGGGCAGGCGGGCGGGTGTTGTATTACCTTTCTCCTTCCAATCACAACTCTGAAAGCAGAGAATTACGTGATTGGGAATTGTGTGTAAATGTCAGAAGTGTAAACCCGCTCGCCAGCGTCAGCGAAGAGGCCAGCGCGTGGGTGCGGGTCGGTTGGACAGAGAGGCTCCCCATTCCTCTCCGTCGACCAGCCGGCGATCAGATATGGGTTCTGAATAAGAGTTTGGT
>NC_134787.1:36959182-36994182 GCF_046742065.1 Oratosquilla oratoria
TAGTGCTTGTTAGTGATACTGGTCTATTGTTGGTGGGTTCTTCCTTGTTTCCTCCTTTATATATTGGTACAATGTTAGCATTTTTCCAGTCATTAGGTATCTTTCCTTCCTTGAGTGAGCTATTTATTATGATGTGTATTTTGTCCGTTAGCTCTTCTTTGCATTCTTTTAGAACCCAATTTGCAATTCCATCCGGGCCATGTGATTTTCTGACGTCCAATTTTGATAGATATTCTGATATTTCTTTTTGTGATGTTGTAAATTCACTCATGTGGGGAGAATGTTTGTTATTATCTATGTCCCAATTTTGTATTTTCTCTCTGGTGAAGACAGATTTAAAGTGGTTGTTCATGACTTCGGCCATCTCTAATTCTTCTGTGTATTCTATATTTCCTTGGCGTAGTTTCACTAGTTCCTGTTTGGTTTTAAGTTTACCATATACATACCGGTAGAATAGCTTGGGCTGATCTTTGCATTTATCTATAATATCCTTCTCATGGTTCCTTTTCTCCTCTCTTCTCACATTAACATACTCATTTCTATAGTTTATATAAATTTGCCATTTGCTTTGTTTTTTGTCTTTTCTCCACCTTTTCCAAGCTTTGTCTCTTCTGTCTTTTGCCTCACTGCATCTTTTGTTGAACCAACATTTAATGTACTCTCTCGCTTTTGTCTTGGTACATGCCTGTTTACCCCTTCATTGTAATTATCCAACAGTATGTTCCATTTCTCTTCCACTGTTGTCTCTTCCATATAGAGTTTTTCCCAGTTTGCATTCTGGAAGAACGTCTTTAGTTTTGCAAAGTCTGTTTTGTTGTACATCAATCTTCCTTTCCTATGCTTTTCGCTCCTCTTCATCTCTATTTCTTCCTTTAGTACAGTTTCGATGAGTACATGGTCACTCTTTCCAATTGGTGTCTTGTAGTGGACTTTGTCCACTATTTCAGGTTCCGTTGTAAATATTAAATCTAGTTTCGATGGCTCTTCATTGTTTCTGTATCTTGTGTTTTCACTGACCCACTGGGTCATTGTGTATTCCATGGTCATGTCTAGCAGTACATTGCCCCACACTTCATCTCCTCGTACTGTCATGTTGTCCCAACAAATTTCTTTGCAATTGAAGTCTCCCATAATTACTAAATTACCCTTACCCATTAGTATCTCATTTAGTGATTTTCTTGTATCTTCTAGCATTTTTGTGTGTTCGTTTTCTCTCCAAGCATTCGTTCTTGGGGGCACATAGGTCACCACAAACTTTCTACTTTTCATATTCTTGCCTTCGACTTTTATCATGATCAGTTCAACATTACCTTTGCCCTCTGCAATTTTTGTCACGTTTAGGTCTTTCTTGGCCAAGAACATGATTCCCCCTCCCTGCTTTTTGTCCCTGTTTCTTATCCAGTAGTTGTATAGCCCTTGTCCAATATCAATAGATGGTATTTCTCCTCTTAGTTTAGTCTCTACAATTTCCATTATGTCTGGTTTTTCTTCTAACAGATAATCATTGAGTTCGTTCAGACCTGAAATTAATCCGTCAATGTTAGTATAGGCCACTTTTAATTTTCTTCCTTCTCCATTATCTTTTCTGTCCTTGGTTTTTTCGTTTTGATGTGCCACTGTTTCAATCTCATGTCGATTACTCTCCAATGGAATTCTTTGCATTCTGTCTCCGTTCTCAACAAGTTTTTTTCCTTTGCTTCTTTTCTTAGTGACTTTTCTTTTTCTAATTCCTCAGTACTCATTTCTCTTTTTATCCATACCTTATTGTACTTTTCACTCTTTGCCAAATTGCCTACTTTTTCAAAGATGTCTTCTACTACCATCTGTGACCTTGATTTTATCTTTAGAGGTTGATTTCTATCTTTAGAGTAGCGACCGATTCTGTGTGTCTCTTCTAAGTCTATGCTTGAATCTCTTTCCCCCCCCCCTGAATTTCATTTAGAATTTCTACTGCTGTCTCTTTTTCTTCTTTTTCTCTCATGTACCTCGCCAATCCCTGTTTTTCTTTTAGTCCATAGACCACAATACATTTTTTCCTATCTACTGTATCCCTGACCCAGTTTGCTTTTTCATTAATCACTTGGATAATTGTGTCTTTTGCATTATCCTGCATTTGCTGCTTGACTATTTCTTTAAAAGCAGTTTCCTTGTTTTCGATGTTTTCCTTCCACTTCTTAATTTTCTGAATACTTTCTTCACCTAGATTCTCTTCGATCTTTTGTGACAACTCATGTAATCTGTTGTTCACCTCTATCTATAAATTGTCGCTGCTGTTATTTTCATTAGTTTTCTTCTTTTCGTTATCATTCTTCAGCTCATTTATATCCCTTTTCATTTCTTTGATCTCGTTTGTGAGATCTAAGTTGGTTTTTCTTAGGTCAGAGATTTCGTGATTCGCCTGTGCTAAGCATTCCCTTAATCCTATGATATCATTTCTTAAGTCCATAATTTGTGTGTGTGTGTGTGTGTGTGTGTGTGTGTGTGTGTGTGTGTGTGTGTGTGTGTGTGTGTGTGTGTGTGTGTGTGTGTGTGTGTGTGTGTGTGTGTGTGTGTGTGTGTGCTGAAGTGCCCGGTGACTGTTTTTGTACTGTTAATGGTCACATGTTTGTCAGTCATCCAAGCTTGTAGCTTATTAAGAGTAGCCTGCAGTGGAGAGTAGTCAGGAGCTGTACTGTCAACGGTGATGCCAACAGATGAATCGTCAACGATTTACCAGTGATGGAAGCACACTGGTTCCATATTGGTTCCTTGTGGGACTCCACATGTGAAAAGTTGTGGACTAGAGATCGAGCCTTTAAACCTGACACACTGTCTACGCTCACTCAGGAAAACCGACAGTCATGTTACCAGGTTCGGATGGAGACCAATTTTTTTTTATTGGTTTCCTCATTATATTGGTATGGTCTACCAGATCAAATGCTTTTCTAAAATCAATGAAAGTGAGAGCAAGGGAAGTGTTACGTTTGTCAAAATTTCTGTGAATAAAATCAAGTAGGTCAATTAAGCAGTGAGTAGTGGATGAAATTTTGATGTTGACAAATTGCTGGGGACCTGCTTCATTGCGTATGTTACTATATGCCCAGTTGAAAACGAAGTTCTCTCAGATGAGACTGGAAATGGGCGTGATGGCGATTGGCCTCGGGTCATTCAAGGACTCGTGGCTGGGGACTTTAGGGATGGGGTGTGACATATGAAGTCATCCAA
This sequence comes from Oratosquilla oratoria, assembly GCF_046742065.1. Lineage (NCBI taxonomy): Eukaryota > Metazoa > Arthropoda > Malacostraca > Stomatopoda > Squillidae > Oratosquilla > Oratosquilla oratoria. The sequence goes on from NC_134787.1 coordinate 36,962,387, forward strand.
TCTCTGGGGCATTTATTTTGAGTAAGAGAGGCATTGATTATCGAACAAAGAAGAGTGGCAAGCTCAGGGGTAAATTCCTGGTAGAGCTTTAGTGGGAGGTCATCTGGTGTGGTGGATTGGATCTTTTAGGATTGAAGCTTTTTAACTTCTTAACTATTTCAAACTCAAGAACAGAGGGTGGAGGGTAAGGGTATGGCAGGTAGGCTAGGAGGAGGGAGGGATCGTCCTTGGGGAGACTTTGACATATAGTAGCACAGTGACTGTTGATATCCTGTGCTGCCTGTTCAGGGGGTGTCTGAGAAATGCAAGGGAGAGAAGATGACTGGTTGTTCAGACCACACTGCTCTTTAATCTTAAAGTATCATTGGCTGCTATTTAGCTGTTTGAGATGGTTGACTTTGCTTGGATAATATGACATTTTGGCAGTCTTAATTTCAAGAATGCTTTTGTAGCGAATGCTCCTATAAAGCCTGGTGTCTGTATAGAATGCCTTGTCCCTCTGTCCCATCAGCCGTTTAATCCTTGGTGTAATCCAGGTTGAACGCAAAATTTTGTGTATGTGTATGTAATTCGAGCATACAAATATATAAGGAAAGGTGCGCTCATCTTGTATCTCTTCTGATGGCGCAATCGGTTAAGTCACCAACACTTGTCAAGTGCTAGCTCTGGTTCGACTCCTTAGCCGTACCACGTTTCGATTTCAGCATGTTGGCCTCCGCGAGTTTCTCGATGTTGATGGCTTAGAATTAAAGTGTCTTGTGGTTAATGAAAATGTATATCTATTCACTGGGACCCAGTGTTGTATATATACATATAGATAATTTTTATTTATAACTTATCCTCTTCCCTTCTCATCCTCAGTCCTCTACTCGACAACGCTGATGACGTACCTGCTGATCCCCGTGTACGAGAAACCCATCGATACCGAGGACGACCTCCTCGAGGCGACCCGATCTCGAGGCTACTTCTTGGTCCTGATGAAAGACACGAGCACCCACTCTGATATCAAGGTGCGCGATGGTAACAGTCTATGCAGCGGTGAGGAGTGTAGTACGAGAATACAGGTGTTGTCTTCATCCTCAAAACTTTCCTGGGACAAATATTACTGTGTTCACTATAGGTATAGCCAAGGAAGAAAGGTGTAGAAAGACCGAAGAAAACGAATAGATGAATAATCATATGATTGGGCCAATGACAAGCTTTTCCTGACCTTTGTTTATATTTATAAGTGACCTCGTATAAGATACCTGTTCTTTCTCATTTCCATACTCACTTATTCCCTAAAGCTTGCACTTCCTTTTTATATAATTTGTTCTGTGCCGCCTCCGCTTTTTAATTAGTATCACAGTTTGGTCGAGCTGATTATACTGCATACCAAACTTTACATGGACCTATCACTATACTGTACATATAACCTTGCCAAGCCCTATTAAGCTACCACGGTGAGGTGCAGAGGCTGTATCGTCCCTCAGGGCATATGGCGATCCTGCATTGGACCATTAAGGCTGAACTACACAACTTTCATTTCAGTGCTTCTGTTCTCCTCCCGTTGACCATAACCTCAGCGCTTATAATTCATTGCATGGGAGTAAACGTCTTTATTCTGATGTCCATCACTATCCGCCTCGTACATACGAGTATATGTACGATAATCCTTTTATTTTCTCAGTCGCCCAAATAAAAATATGTGGTTATATATATATATATTATTGCCAACAGAACTCCAAATCTAACGTGTTGAAGGAAATCTACGCCACAAGAACAAAACTATTGGCGAAAAACGGCGGTTTTGACAAGGTATGGAGTAATATCACCGATTCATTATTCATTGATTTTGTTTCTTAGAAGTTTAAAGGCTAGAGAGGATTTCAGGGAGTAAGAAAATATTGAAAGACATGTGGTGATATCGTCGTCTTCATAAGATTTATAGCAGTGCACTAGAAGTTTTGAGACCATAAATTCTTTCTGGACTCTTAAGTTCGACATTTCTCAGCCTTTCTCAACCTCTGCAGCTTTTGACTGAGAAGATGGTATTTGTGCATGGGAAGGTCAACACGCACTTCATGATGATCCCCGAGGGTTTGCACCGTTACCACACCACCCGTGAATCCTACTCCAATCTGGAATACGGTGTGGTTACCCCGAGTGGAGCCCCATACCTTCCCCGTATCAACGAGATGTAAGTTGTTCTCCAAACCCACACGATCCCCAGTGTCATTTCTCCTGATATAGATACAAACTTCGATGTCCTAGTCTCCTGTTCATGCTTCTTGAGCCATGATAAATCATCATCAGCATCATCATAAATTGGAGGAATAGGCTAGGGAACGCCTCGTTGTTCCACCCACCCCGGCCCCAGTCCCCTTCACTGTCTCTCCGAGGAGCAATCTCCCATGCAGACACCTTTCCTTCCCACTCCAAACGACTCTTGACAGGTTCGATAAATTTGCCCATCCATCTATGAACTCTGTGGGCGTCGCCCCCTTCTTCGACTCCTCCATCGCAAGTCCTATTAATTATCCCTTAAAGTGTTCAGTGACATCAGCCCCCTTTTATACACGACTATCATTTGATGTTCCTACATTCTTCTCTTCACCCCCCATCACACATAAAACCCGATCCCGCGCGAGCAGATGGTCTGCTCTAGGTAGTCCATACTCCAGTCCTGGAGATGGAAACGTCTGAGTTTGTCATATCACACAGTGTCTGTTGATGATCGTGTGCAGCACGACGTTGTCAGTGAGTTACGATTCAAGGTACGCTGAGGAACGGAACACCCAGCAGACAAAGGACTGCATGATATACTGTATAGTATGTTTCAGGTATTCTCCAATCGATGAAGACCATTTTTTTTTCTTTGTCAAGTGTGATGTAAGAAGTCAGGAAATATGACGTGATTACCTTGTGACATAGTGAGGTGAGACTTTTCAATTCCTTTCAGTTTGATAACGATTTATAGATACCTCCATTCGCATTGTTATTGCTATCATGATCATTACTATTATAATTCATTATCATATATACTGTATATAAATTGAGGTAAGGGAGGTCGGGGCCCCTCTACTGAACAAAAGCGCCTGTTGGCAGCAGAGAAACGACAAGACGAGGATATTCGAGTTAATGGGTTCAGTATTCTTATTTATCTTTTTATGTTTCAGTATTACCCGCCTGGTGGAAGCAGGACTGGTAAAGCACTGGATTAAGGACGAATTCTGGAAGGCTCAGACAAAACACAAGAGACAGAAGGAAGACGATGAAGGACTTAGGGCCATTGGTATGGATCACTTGGTCTCGGCCTTCTTGCTCCTCCTGCTGGGCTGGGGTGTGTCCTTCCTCGCACTGGTGGCAGAACTCGTTACCTCCCGCAGAAGCCGCTCCAGGAGGGTTGAGGTATTGCCGTATGATGAGGCTGGCATTCGACGAGAATCGTCGAATCATCCGATTTCTTTGGGAAATGCAAACCCCTCGACACATCCGAACACCTCGGAAAATCCCGAACCCTCAGAAAATCCGGGACCCTCGGAAAATCCGGACCCCTCGATTAATCCGGACCCCTCGGTTAATCCGGACCCCTCGGTTAACCCATCGGCTAATCCGGATCCCTCGATAATTCTAGACATTTCGATCAATTCGGTCCCTTAAGCAATCCGGACACTTGGACATATCCGGAGATTTCAGCAAATCAGAAACAATAACAGTATATCTTGGCACCTTCGACTACCCAACTCTCTACTCTACGAGGCTTCAATCCACGAACGTGAGGCTAATGGACTCTACGGAAGTGAAAAATAAAAGAACAACAACAAGCTTCTTGACTGAAGCGAGAATACAAAAACTTTTAAGTTTTCTTGCCTAGGTTGAATTTTTTTTCTATGTTAGAAACCATATATGACGTACTTTTTTGGAAGTAAAATGTGGTACATATATTTTAGTGAATGTCAGCTACCTTAATGCATTGATAAATATACAAAGGAATGTTAGACATTTCGGGTTTAATCACACGCAATATATATATATATATATATATATATATATATATATATATATATAAATACATATTTATATATATATATGTATATATATTATATATATATATATATATATATATATATATATGTGTGTGTGTGTGTGTGTGTGTGTGTGTGTGTGTGTGTGTGTGTGTGTGTGTGTGTGTGTGTGTGTGTGTGTGTGTGTGTGTGTGTGTGTGTGTGTGTGTGTGTGTGTGTGTATTTACCTAGTTGTATTTTACGGGAAGGGGAGCTATGCTCGTGGGTCCCGTCTTCATTTCTCATTTTATCTAAACAATTTTTAAATTCATGTATTGTTTTTGCACACACCACTTTCTCATCTAACTTGTTCCAACTGTCTATTACTCTGTGAGGAAAGCTGTTCTTTTTCAAATCTCTTCTATAGCTGTCTTTTTTTATTTTCTTTCCGTGTCCTCTTGTATTTCTGTCATCCCATTTTATCAGATTCTCTCTATCAGTAATTTCTATGCCTTTCATGATTCTGTAAATAGCTATCAAATCTCCTCTCTCTCTTCTTTGCTCTAGTGTCTGTAGTTCAAGTTTTTGTAGTCTCTCTTCATATGATAGTTTTGAGAGTGTTGGTGCTAGTTTTGTAATTGCTCTTTGTATTCTTTCAAGTTTTTTTTATACATTTTTTTGTACTTGGTGACCATATCGTTGCTGCATATTCCAATCTTGGTCTTATCAGGGTGATTAGGATTTTCTTCACCATTTCTTCATCCAGGTATGTAAATGCCACTTTGATTGTTCTTATTAAATTATAAGTTTCTCCAAAAATTTTATTTATATGTTTCTCAGGTGACATATTATTCATAACAATGACTCCCAGGTCCTTCTCATTTTCTACTTTTTTTATTCCTTCTTCTCCCAAATTATATGATCCTGTTATTCTGTTTTTGCTTTTTCCAAATTCCATTATACTACACTTTTTTGTATTGAACTCCATCTCCCACTTCCTACTCCATTCCTGTACTTTATTTAGATCTCTCTGTAGTGATTCACAATCTTCTTCAGTTTTCACTCTTTTCAGTAGTTTTGCATCGTCTGCAAAGAAGCTCATATAGCTTTCAATTCCTTCATCCATATCATTAATATATATAGCAAACATTATTGGGGCCAGAACTGTTCCCTGCGGGACACCGCTTATTACTTCATCCCATTTTGAGTGCTGGTTTCTTATCACTACTCTCATTTTTCTTTCTTGCAAAAAGTCTTCCATCCAATTTAGTAATTTACCTTGTATTCCTCCTTCAGATTCTAGTTTCTTAAGCAACTTCTTATGTGGTACTTTGTCAAAAGCTTTTTTTTGGTCTAGAAATGCACAATCAGCCCATCCATCTCTTTCTTGTATTATATCTATTAGCCTTGAATAGAAACATATTAAATTGGTGACGCATGATCGTCCTTGTCTGAATCCAAATTGCCTTGGATTTAGTACGTTGTTTTTTTCCAAGTATTTTACCCATCTACTTTTGATAATTATTTCACAAATTTTTGCTATTGTACTTGTTAGAGAGACTGGTCTATAGTTGGTAGGTTCTTCTTTATTTCCTCCTTTATATATAGGTACTATATTTGCTTTTTTCCAATCTTCTGGAACTTTTCCTTCTTTTAAGGAACTGCTTATTATGCTATGTATTTTGTCTGCCAGTTCATTCCTGCATTCTTTCAGAATCCAGTTTGCTATTTCATCTGGTCCATGCGATTTTCTGACATCAAGATTACTCAAGTGTATCAATATTTCATTCTTTGATACTTCTATTTCTTCTATAGTGGGGACTTTCTCTTTCCATTCAATCTCTTCAGGTTGTATGTTCTCCCTTGTAAACACTGATTTAAAATGTTTGTTCATAATTTCCGCCATTTCCATTTCCTCAGTGTATTCAACTCCCCCTTGTCTTAATTTCTCCAAGTCCTGTTTGTTTTTCAGTTTATTGTTTACAAATCTGTAGAATAGTTTTGGTTGATCTTTACATTTTTCTATGACGTCTTTTTCATATTTTCTCTTTTCCTCTCTGCACGTTTGTACATATTCATTTCTATAACCGGTATATATTTTCCATTTTTCAGGTTTTCTGTCTTTTTTCCATCTGGTCCAGGCTTTGTCTCTTTTGTCTTTTAACTCCCTACAACTTTTGTTGTACCAGCATTTTACATATTCTTTTTCTTGTTTTTGTCTTGGGACATACTTTTCCACTCCTTTTTTGTAAATTTTTGTCAAAATATTCCATTTCTCTTCCACTGATGTTTCTTCTTTGTATATTTCTTCCCAGTTTTCTTGTTGAAAGAATTCTCTTATTTTATCAAAGTTTGTTTTTTCATACATCATTCTTCCTTTTCTATATTGTTCATTTCTTTTCATATATTTTTCTTCAATAAGTTCCAGTTCAATCAATATGTGGTCACTTTTACCTATTGGTGTTTTATATTCAATCTTGTCCACTATTCTAGGTTCAGATGTAATTAATAAGTCTAGTCTCGATGGTTCTTCTTCATTTCTATACCTAGTGTTCTCCTGTATCCATTGTGTCATTGTGTGGTCAATAATCATCTCAAGTAGAGCGTTTCCCCATGAGTCGTCTCCACCCTTTACTGTCATTTCTTCCCAGCAGATTTCTTTGCAATTAAAGTCGCCCATCATAACTATTCTTCCTCCCTCTTCCATTATCTTATTTAATGTTATCTTTGTGTCCTTTAACATACTTTTATGTTCACTCTCCTCCCATGAGGCTGTTTTTGGAGGCACATAATTTATCACAAATTTTCTGCTCTTCATATCTCTGTCTTCCACTTCTATCATAATCATCTCTACTGTATTCTTTCCATATATGACACCTTTCACGTTTATATCCTTCTTAGTCAGGAACATAACTCCACCCCCTTGCTTTTTCTCTCTGTTTCTAATCCAATAATTGTATGCATCATGTCCTACACTGTTGGGTGGTAGTGGGCCTTTTAATTTTGTTTCTACAATTCCCATTATGTCCGGTTCTTTTTCCTTCAAATAATCATTCAGCTCATTCAATCCTGTTATTAATCCATCTATATTTGTGTAAGACACTCTTAGTTTTCTGCCACTTCCATTGTGTTCTCTGTTTCCCTTATGTTTTTCTTTTGTATGTCGAACTTCCTTAGTTTCATGTTCACTACTCTCCAATAGAATCTCTCTTTCTCTGACTCCGTTCTGTTCTCGTTTTTTGCCTTAGCTTCCAGTCTTTTCTGCTTTTCTTCCTCTCTTTCCTCTTTATTCATTTCCCTTTTTATCCATATCTTTTTATATTGTTCACTTGTTGCTAGTTTCCCTGTTTTGGATAAGATATTCTCTGCCGTTGTTTGTGACTTGAATTTAATCTTAATTGGTCTGGTCTTGTCTGTGCTATACTTTCCGAGTCTAAATTTCTCTTCGATTTGTTTCATAATTTCTGGTTCATCTTCCTGAACTGATTCTAGTAATCGGCTTACTTTTTCATTTTCCTCTTTGATTCTTGTGGTTCTATCTGGGTTGTGTTTCTCTTCCATTCCTAATATAATTATACATTTCTTCTTGTCTGCTAAATCTCTTACTATATTCTCCTTTTGTCTCATCACTTTAATAACTGAGTCTTCAGTATGTTCTTTCAATTGCTGTTTGACTATGTCAGTGAATGAAACCTTATTTCCTTCTTGGGTTGTTTTCCAATTCTTAGCTTCTTTAGCTATTGTCTCTCTGTTTTCTTTACTATTCTTCTTCAATTCCTCATTCTCCACCTTTACATCTCTTAACTGTCTTTTTAGGTCTTCTATTTCATCAGTTAAGTTTTTATTCGCCTTTTCTAGTTCTTCCAATCTTTCAACCCTTTGTAAAATGGTGTTCATATGACCTAACCTACTCTCCAAGTCCTCGATCACCTTATCAACCTTCTCCTCTAGTCTTGTCAGTCGGGGGGGGGGGGGGGGGTTGTGTCCCCCCCACCCTCTTTAAATCCCTTGAAAATATTCTCATCACTTTCTACTGTATTGTTCCTATCTATACTTCTAATCTTTACATTCTTATTAGACATTTCGTCGTCTTCCAGTTGGGCTTGCGGTCGTTTGTTTACTTTTCGGCGGTCTGCTTGGGCCAAGTCCTCTACTTCCTCATTTCCTTCCATTTCCCCAGCAATCCCTCCCCTTCTCCTCTTTCCTTACTTTCCCACTACCCCACGAGCAATTTCCCCCACCCTGTAAATACAAAAAGGCACTTCTCTTTGCGTTGGGATCCACAATCGGCACTTTTCTTCAGAACGTTCTTCAAGCCGTCCGTTCGTTGAAAGTGTGTGTGCGTGTGTGTGTGTGTGTGTGTGTATGTGTGTGTGTGTGTGTGTATGTGTGTGTGTGTGTGTTGTGTGTCATCTTGACAAATGGAAATAAGCTCCACCGCAAGGACTCGAACCTTTGCCTTAGCGACTGCTTTTTATGAAGCAAAGACAATAGCCTCGAGCCAGTCAGGCCGTACAAAAGGAACGACCTGATTTACGTCCTGGTGGTTCGCCGACAGGACTAGGCCAGCTCGGTCTCTATTCTAATTTCTCCCAATAATTCCCTCTGACCTCCCCTACTTCTCCCAGTGACCTCACCCAAGAGCTCCCGATTACCTAGTCTACATCTCCTGGAGACATTATTCTTCACTAGATCTTCGCCTTGAGCAGCCCTTCAAGTTAGATAGTTATAGTTCTTCTCACCTTGAAGAAGCTACTGAGAGATGTGAAAAAGAATATGTTTTCGGTGTTTATGTCAATAGATTTCTTGCACTGTCACATATATCTATTATAATCGTTGACATTCATCAGTGCCTGTCTCTACGTCCTTACATATGAAATTGATATAAATGTGTGCCGTTACGAGAGGTAACGGGGCTTTTTTATATGTCCGTGTATCCCCATGTTTACATATCTTTTTGTCGTAAGGCTCGTTTCCCCTCGGAAGAGGTTTCCAAGTTTGTTTTTCGTAATGTTTAATTTAAGTATGCTGCGAGCAGAAGCTTCGTCTGCTTAAGAATACTATCGTTGTAAGTTGTCTGCAAGCTGTGCTGCAAGATAGCGTCTCATTATTTGTACAATGTTCACTTAAAGAATTAGACTTAAGAAGGTGTGTGAGAACCGGTTGCGGTGGTGTGATGTCACGTCACGCCTCCAGCCAGTGTGGTTTGAAACGCCTTCAGTTGTATACCCGCTCCCTTCGCGGCCTACTCGGTGAGTTTTGAGCCGAATTTAGTTTTAGATCTGGTATATTGTTTCTTGTATGTCATAATGAATTTAGCCTTAAGCTGCTCGTATTTCATGTTCAGATTATTTGTAATTCTGTATAAAAGCTGTTAGTAACGAGCGTCGCTCTGGATTGTTTTACAGTTTTTTCATCTTCTACTTCTACTCTTCCTCCCAATTACTGTGTGCTGCCATGGTTTCAATGGCAGCACCTGTTGTGTGAAGATGAGAAAGTCGTGTTTTCTATTGCCAATAAACGTTAGCGACGAGTACTCCGTGGATCCTTAACCCCGCGTTGTTTACGTTACGTAATCCAGAAAAGAGGGCACTCGTTACGCTAACCCCCTATGCGTAGCAGAGTAATCTGTGAAGCCACAATGAAAAAACGATGGCCATTGGCGCTCTCTGCCAAGAAAATCGCTTTCGTGAAGAGGTGAATGAAAAGAGCCGCTGCGAAGGAGTTAAAAGTTAGCCATGCAGTATGCCAAGTCCATCTTGAGGTTTCGGCCAGACCACGCCCTGCACGCCGTTGCCACGTCTAGATTCCCCTCGTCGTCACCACATGAACTTGATGTGTCGCCTTCCTGGCATAAGTTTGCGTGTGTGTGCTTGGGTGTTGTAGCGCAAGTTAAGTGTAGTGTAGTGTAGTGATCTTGTGTCGTCTTAGTGATCGCATCGGCGCGCGAGTGTGATGTGGCAACAACGTATGGTTGCCAAGTCCCAACAGTGTTTACATAACACCTCGTCGCAGTTAAGCATGTGTTTTTCCTTTGAAGGCAAGCTACCTTGCCTAAAATCCTGTCATATGTTAATATAAGCATGCGACTAATGTGCATTTTTAGATTGAACCAAATGTAGGGTTTAATCTGTTGTTGTCTACCTCAATAGTCGTATAGTTAGGAGTGTGGTAACGTACTCCGTGGTTTTCGATTAAGTTCGAGTTTTCCTTGTCTTCTTTATCATATTACTGTCTTGTCTCTCACTGTTTCTCTCGCTTGGCAATATGTCTTCCAACCACAGTATAGATGAAGGACCCGTCTCTGGTAGGGTCAGAGTCCTCACGGCTGAAGGGCAAGAGGCTTTTCAGAGAGCGTCTGATCAGCATGAAGAGAGGGTAAAGGCGAGTAGAGAAGGAGTACAAGCCTTATTGGAAGAACCGAATCATGGTCCTTGGTTGTATGAGGCCCACGCTGTGTACCAGGATACTGTAAAAAGGTACCTGGAATTCTTAATGCGTGAACGTACTTCAGAAAGTCTGGCTCGTGCTGAATCAGTGAAGCACGAAGACAGGGATTTTCAGGCATCTTTTCGTCAGGTAATCAGTAATTATGCTTCCTCTTCCTCAGTTGAAGTCACGGAAGAGGAACACCACACTGAACCGTTTTTACAAGATGACCCGAAGTCAAATCAAGTTCCTTTATCCCTCGTCGACCACTCTGAGTTTTGTATGCCCCCTTCCATGAAGGGCAGTTCAAGAAGGTCGGTTAGGTCAGGTCGTTCCAGTAGCACCAGTGTTAGTGTTGCAAGGAAGCAACGAGCCAAGGTGGAGACCGCTCGTATCAGAGTCAAGTTTGCCGAACAGGAGGGTCAGCTTATGAAAGAGCAGGCTGAAATGCAGGCCAAGTTCAAAGTTATGACACAGCAAAAGGAGTTGGAAGAAGCCGAAGCCGAACTTAGGCACTTAGGACCCGACGATGATTGGGAAACATGCAGTGACTGGGACCAATTAAAAGGTACAGTCGCTACCCGCACCCAACTATATGTGGAGCAACAGGGTGGTATAGTCGATGTTTCCGCTAGTCAGAAGGATCTGGTAGGCTTGAATCCTGAAAGCCCTGTTTTCAAGCCCTGTTCTGATTTCAGAGTTAACTCACAGCCTGCTAACAATGTTCCATTCAGTTTTGAACCTCGTATCGAAAAAGTAAAGGTGAGGTCTGTGCAACCTGCGCAGCAACCTGTTGCTAACCATGTTTCTTATGCGTCACCACCTGTAGTAAAACCTCCCCGGAGTGCATCTCCTAGATTGGGGACAACCTCCAATTCTGCTGATTTGAGCAAGTTCTTCTTGCGGAAGGATTTACTTCTTAGCAGGCTGTCTACGTTTGATGATACTGCGGAAGACTATGCTGTTTGGAAAGAGAGTTTCAAGGAAGTCGTGCAAGAGTTAGGCACCTCATGTAAGGAGGAAATAGACCTGTTAGTTAAGTACCTAGGTCCTGAGTCTAAAGAATGGGCCCGTACAACTAGAAACTCAAATGCCAAGAATCCAACCCTGGCGTGCAGTAGAATTTGGGAGCGCTTGGATGACAGGTTTGCTGCCCCTTCGATCATTGAGACTTCAATTAAAAAGAAGCTCGCCAACTTCTCTAGGATTTCACCTAGAGACACCTTAAGGTTATACGACCTGTGTGACATTCTGTACCAGATAGAAGCCTTGAAGGCTAACCCTGTATACAGTACACTGTTTGCATATTATGACGCCTCGTCAGGCATCAATCCCATTGTCGCAAAACTTCCACCCTGTATACAGAAAGCGTGGACTGGCAGAGCCATGAACTACAAGACTGCTCACGGTGTGCCGTACCCACCTTTCTCCTTCTTCATTGAGTTTGTGAAGGAGATGGCAAGGGTCGAGAATGATCCATGTTTCTCTTATCAAAGCCTTGGAGCCGATGGTTTTGTGAAACCAGAGAAGCCACCTCCCTCTAAGTTTCCTCAAGTGCGTGTGAAGAAGACTGACACCATGTTGTCCAGTGGCAGTAAGTCGACCACGGGCGCTGACAGGTCTGTTGGCGCCGCTAGTCCTACCGAGCAAAGAAAGGCAGAAAAGGGAGATTTTTGCGTCTACCATGATGCCTACGTACACCATTTGGATTTCTGCAGGGCTTTTCGCACCATGTCAGTGAGCGAGAGGAAGGTTTTCTTAAACGATAAAGGAGTGTGCAACAGATGTTGCAAAGGTAACCATCCTCCTTCCAGCTGCAAAGAGAGAACTTTCTGCAAACTCTGTAAGGCCCATACTCATGTGACTGCCTTACATCACGATGAACCCAGGTCGAAGAGGAGTTCGACTCAAGCGGTTACACAGCATGGAAGGGAGGTTGCTCAAGATAAAACACCTCGCTCCCCTGTAGTCAATCAAGTGCCGCTTCCAAATGTTCTTACCCCCATAGTAAAGACTCAGGGAGGGGAGGATGCTGCGGTCAATTCCAAATGTACCTTGATATGCAGTAACCCCACCTCCATGAGTAAGTCCTGCGCCAAGACCTTCTTGGTAAAGGTCTATCCTGAAAGTAAGCCAGAGCTCGGAGTGTGGTGTTATGCCATCCTAGACGATCAGTGCAATTGCTCTTTAGCAAGGTCTGAGTTTTTCGATTTGTTTGACAAGCTGAGCAAACGGGTTTCATATCGTCTAGCTACCTGTGCAGGTGTAACGGGCGCTTCTGGGCGCACCACCAAAAATTACACCATCGTGTCTTGGCATAACTCACAAGAGGTGCATATCCCTCAGTTAGTGGAATGCGACAGCATTCCCAATGTAAGAGAAGAGATACCCACCCCCGCCATAGCTCGTGGTTATCCCCATCTGTCCGACCTGGCCGAATGTATTCCACCTCTGGTTCCTGAAGCTGAGATTCTACTCATCATTGGTCGAGATGTGCCTTCAGCTCATTACATTTTTGACCAGAGAATTGGACCTGTCAATGCCCCTCTAGCTCAACAGACCAGTCTGGGTTGGGCAATCATTGGGGAAGTGTGTCTCCATGGCACTTGTAGGCCTCCTGTCATTAGCAGTTTCAAAACATCCTTTGTACATGATAGACGTCCCTCTATAGTCGCACCATGTGGTAACCAGATTCATGTTTCTGAAGTAAAGGATGATTTGTTCAAGGTAACCAAAGATGATGACAAGGCCGCCCTGTCGATTGAAGACAGGAAGTTCTTGGATGTTATGAACTCAGAGTTCCGCAAGGATCAAAGTGGTCATTGGGTCGCGCCACTGCCTTTCCGTCCCAATGTTGTAGCCACCAGTAATAATAGAGACTTTGTGTGGCACCGCACACTGTCTCTCCATCGTAGCCTCAGCACAAAGCCGGAAAAACGTCAGCATATGATGGCCTTCATGCAAAAGATGTTAGATCGTGGGCATGCTGAGGTTGCACCACCATTGAAGTCTGATCAGAAGTGCTGGTATCTTCCATTGTTTGGGGTGTACCACCCTAAGAAACCTGACAAGATCAGGGTTGTGTTCGACTCTTCTGCCAAATCCAGAGAGTTCTCCCTAAATGATATGCTGATGTCAGGTCCTGATATGACAAACAGTATTCTCGGGATTCTTCTACGTTTCCGTCAGGAAGCTGTAGCAGTGGCAGCTGATGTAGAACAGATGTTCTACAATTTCAAAGTGAAGACTGAGCAAAGAGATTATCTCAGATTCTTCTGGTACAAGAATAATGACCCTGATGAAAGGTTGATTGAGTATAGGATGACTGTTCACGTTTTTGGGAACACGCCATCTCCCGCCATTGCCACCTATGGCTTGCGTAAGTCTGTAGAAAATGCCTCTCCTGAAGTTCGCTATTTCATAGAGAACAATTTCTACGTGGATGATGGGTTAGCATCTCTGCCAGATGCGGAGACTGCTTACAAGTTAATCCAAGACTCTAAGTCAGCACTCCAAGAAGGAGGACGCCTGCGCTTGCACAAGATCACTTCCAACAGTAAGGAAGTGCTGGAAAAGTTTGCCACCAGTGAGCTGGCTGATAACCTTCAGTAGCTGAACCTAACTTCTGACTCTATGCCTATGCAGTCTAGCCTGGGCCTCTTATGGGACATCCAAAGAGACGTTTTCGTCTATAAGTTCATGGATTCAGACAAGCCTTCGACAAAAAGAGGGATACTGTCTGTTGTAAATAGTCTGTTTGACCCCATGGGATTCTTAGCTCCAGTAATAATAGTGGGAAAACTACTCCTAAGAGAGATAACCAATCTAAAGTGTGGTTGGGATGAACCCATACCAGCTAAGATCCATACCAAATGGTCCAGATGGCTAACGTCCTTAAGGGACCTCAAGGACATAAGCATCAATCGTCAGTTTGCTAGTATTTCTTTGTCTCAAGCTCACAGGATAGAGCTGCATACCTTTTCAGATGCTTCCAGAGTAGCAGTAGGAGCTGTATCATATCTTAAGGTTTTCAGTGATACCAAAAGCTACCAGGTGTGTTTTGTGAGGGGACAAGCTAAAGTAGCTCCCAACCATGGTCATACTATTCCCAGGTTAGAGTTGTGTGCTGCAGTGATGGCAGTTAATCTCAGCAATTCCATCTCGGATTGCTTGGACAAACCCTTAGACGCAAGACATTTCTATTCTGACAGCATGATTGTCTTGGGCTATATTCATAATGAAAGGCGTAGATTTCATGTCTACGTGAGTAACAGAGTAGACCACATTAGGTCGTCCACCGAACCTAACCAATGGCATTATGTACCTACAGATTGTAATCCAGCAGACCTGGCTACCCGTGGTCTTGAAATAACCGACCTAAATCAGAGTGATTGGTTGTCAGGTCCCTCAAGCTTATTTGAGGATGTTGTATCCACCAGTGGAAGTTTTCCTCTTGTAAGCCCTGAGACAGATAAAGAAGTAAAGGTATCAGACTACACAATTGAGTCTGAACCCCTTGTTAGTGCAAACAAAAGCAATGTAGAGCCTGCAATTGCGTCATTAGCTCAGAGGTTCTCTAATTTCTCCTGTTGGAGGAGACTTGTAAGAGCGGTAGCTCTCCTTAAGCATATAGCCCGTTCTTTCAAACAAGGTAACAAGTGTTGTTCAGGTTGGCATATGTGCAACAAACATAAGTCACCCGATCAACTAGAAGATGCAGCTGATTTCATTGTTCAGACATACCAAAAGGATTATTTCTCGTCTGCCATGACTAAATTGCAAGGTGAAGTTTGTTTATCTCCTTCTAGTCCCATTGCATCTCTGTCTCCTTATTTAGACCAGAAGGGCCTACTTCGTGTAGGAGGCAGGTTGAGTCAAGGCAGTGATGTACTTGGTATGCTTGCAAGGCCTATTATTATTCCAAAGGAATCCCACTTAGGCTTGTTGTTGATCCGTCACTACCATGAGACAGTGCACCACCAAGGGAGAGTGATTACAGAAGGAGCCGTCCGTACAGGTGGTTTCTGGATTTTGGGAGGGAAAACGTACCATTTCTAAGGTCATTTCCAAATGCGTCACCTGTAAAAGGGTAAGAGGTAAGGTGTGTGTTCAGAAGATGGGAGACTTACCCGTCGATAGACTTACTCCCAATCCGCCATTTTCCTATGTAGGAGTTGACCTTTTTGGCCCCTGGCATATAAAAACTCGGCGCGCTAGAAGTTCCTTCCTCGAAAGTAAAAGATGGGGCGTTCTGTTCACCTGTCTTGTTTCCAGAGCTATCCACATAGAGACTGTAGAAGAATTGAGTACTTCTTCCTTCATTAATGCCTTAAAGAGATTCATTTGTATTCGTGGCCCAGTTAAGATGATGCGTTCTGACAGAGGCACGAACTTTGTAGGTGCTGTCAAAGCACTGAACTTGCTTGCCATTACCGATGAAGGTGGTGATGTCAATAGTTTCTTGTCAAGTCAAGGTTGCACTTGGTTGTTTAACCCTCCTCATGCTTCTCACATGGGTGGAGCATGGGAGCGTATGGTGGGGATAGTCCGCAACATCATGAATGTGATACTGACTAACCATCACCCCAAGGCATTAACACATGAGGTGTTAGTAACCTTCTTTGCAGAAGTATGTAAGATCGTGAATTCCAGACCTTTAGTTCCTGTTTCCTCGGACCCTAGTAGTCCTTTCATTTTGTCTCCGTCCATCCTTCTCACTCAGAAAACTGATATTCCTGTAACTCTTCCTGAAGAGATAGATATTAAGGCAGTATACAAATCTCAATGGAAGCATGTCCATCACCTTGCTGAGGAATTCTGGAAGAGATGGAAGAAAGAGTATCTTTCCTCTTTGCAACCCAGAAGAAAGTGGGTCAACTCCTCTCCAAATGTAAAGGTGGATGATGTAGTGTTGGTAAAAAATCAAGAGTGTCCCCAAGGACAGTGGCCCTTGGGTATTGTAAACAAAGTATTCCCTGGCAAGGATGATTTAGTCAGGAAGGTCCAAGTAAGAGTTGTGGTAAACAACAAAGCCCATGAATATGTAAGACCCATTTCTGAGCTTGTGTTGCTAGGTCAATAGTTTTGGTAATTTTTCCCCCTAGAAAATTAGGAAGGGAGTGTGCCGTTACGAGAGGTAACGGGGCTTTTTTATATGTCCGTGTATCCCCATGTTTACATATCTTTTTGTCGTAAGGCTCGTTTCCCCTCGGAAGAGGTTTCCAAGTTTGTTTTTCGTAATGTTTAATTTAAGTATGCTGCGAGCAGAAGCTTCGTCTGCTTAAGAATACTATCGTTGTAAGTTGTCTGCAAGCTGTGCTGCAAGATAGCATCTCATTATTTGTACAATGTTCACTTAAAGAATTAGACTTAAGAAGGTGTGTGAGAACCGGTTGCGGTGGTGTGATGTCACGTCACGCCTCCAGCCAGTGTGGTTTGAAACGCCTTCAGTTGTATACCCGCTCCCTTCGCGGCCTACTCGGTGAGTTTTGAGCCGAATTTAGTTTTAGATCTGGTATATTGTTTCTTGTATGTCATAATGAATTTAGCCTTAAGCTGCTCGTATTTCATGTTCAGATTATTTGTAATTCTGTATAAAAGCTGTTAGTAACGAGCGTCGCTCTGGATTGTTTTACAGTTTTTTCATCTTCTACTTCTACTCTTCCTCCCAATTACTGTGTGCTGCCATGGTTTCAATGGCAGCACCTGTTGTGTGAAGATGAGAAAGTCGTGTTTTCTATTGCCAATAAACGTTAGCGACGAGTACTCCGTGGATCCTTAACCCCGCGTTGTTTACGTTACGTAATCCATGAAAAGAGGGCACTCGTTACGCTAACCCCCTATGCGTAGCAGAGTAATCTGTGAAGCCACAAAATGATTATGTTCAAACCTTGAAGAATGAGAATAAAATATTACTCTTGAAACTGAAGATATGTAATATAAAAGTAGCCAAAACTATTAGTGCAGTTATATATATATATATATATACATATATATATATATATATATATATATATATATACATTTATGTATATATATATGTAAGCGTAATAGGAAACTCAGGAGTCTTGGTCTTGTGTTTATTCCTGACTAGTTTCGCAGGTATGCTTTTTCAAAGCATACCTGCGAAACTAGTCAGGAATAAACTCAAGACTAAGACTCCTGTGTTTCCTATTCCGCTTACATCAACCTGTCAGAATGTCTCAATATATATATATATATATATATATATATATATATATATATACATATATATATATATATATATATATATACTTATAAGAACATGGGTGCGTGTGTTCTTTTATGCAAAGTAGACCACTTGAAAAAAAGAAACTAACAAAGCAGAACGCTTTCGTATATTACATACAGTGCAAAAAGTACTTTTTCCACTGGGTGTAATATACGAAAGCGCTCAGCTTCGTTAATTTCTTTTTCCAAGTGGTCTACTTTGCATATATATATATATATATATATATATATATATATATATATATATTTATATATATATATATATATATATATATATATATATATATATATATGTGTGTGTGTGTGTGTGTGTGTGTGTGTGTGTGTGTGTGTGTGTGTGTGTGTGTGTGTGTGTGTGTGTGTGTGTGTGTGTGTGTGTGTGTGTGTCTGTGTGTGTGTGTGTATGGCGCACCAACTGTTCCTGGGTCTAGCTGTATCTTACGACCTTTTATGCCGAAAGATGCCAAACACTTTTATTCAGTTGAGGTGCGTTCTTGGGAAAAATTGGGGTCACGACCACTACGAGTAGTAACCCCATTTCGCACCGGGTCCAAGTCACGGGTTTGAGGAAGTTAAACCCACGCTAAAGGTCAGAGTATACAAAGATGTCGAGACTCTATAGCATGGGTTCTCAAACTGTAGATCGCGAACCCCAAAGAGTTCTCGGGATGGTTTCTAGGGCCACTCAGATGTCTAGCGAAAGATTACTTAAACATTGAAATCTGCAGAGAGAGAACATTGTGCATTTTTTTCATGTTAATGCTTAACTGATGAATAAAGTCATTAGAATTTGAACCATTTCATATCCATAGCATTGCTATTGTACACTTAATTGTTTTTAATATCATTACCATTCTATATTCCGTGTCAGGTTAATGGTGGTACGGGTCGATGGTCTGATGATTCTCGGGTGTACGTAGAAAACGGGGGAAAAGGTTGAGAACGCTTGCTTTATCGAAATAAATAAATGTCACATTTTCTGTGGTTATGCCTAAACATTTCGTTTTCTATGATGCCTTGCTGCCAACATAGAACGTTTTCTTTTATCCACATATGAATCTTGGAATGTTTGAAGTCACTCAATCATTATTGACGCAGCTGAGTTGGCTCTCCACTGAGGGCTCCGTGAGGGGCATACACATACCATGTTTATTTACTGATATTCACCAAAAGTTCCCTTGTGTACGTGTTATACAACTGCTCTCATCTGAGAGTATAATAGCTGCTGATCACGAGTCCAGCATATGATTCAAGACGTAAATGCACATATCGCCACGTATTGACCTCCCCCGGCTACCACAACTCGGTTTCCCCCCCCCCCTCCCCGTCCGGTCCAAAGATCACCCACACGCCTCCTAGTCACCCCCCCTCCCCACCTTACTCCTTCACGTATTCATAATTTAAACAAAATTATTGTCTGTCGTCACGCAAGTACCCACTCTTCGAACAAAAGAAAAAAAGAAACAGAATAAATAAATTAATGCAAAAAATAGTGATTGATGATTGTTGACTTCTTACTTGCCTTAAATGATGATCGTGTTATATATATATATATATATATATATATATATATATATATATATATATATATATATATATATATATTGAAATATGTATGACAATGAGTGGAAAGGGTGGTGAGGTGATGATGACTGTTGACTTCGTACTTGCCTTAATTGATGATCGTGTTATATATATATAGAGTATATATATACATATATGTAAATATATATATATATGATATATATATGTATATATATATACATATATATATATATACATATATATATAAATATATATATATACATATATATATATATATATATATATATATATATATATATATATATAATGAAATATGTATGACAGAATGAGTGGAAAGGGTGGTGAGGTAAACGCCAAAAAACGTAGGATTTTAATTACTAACGTTTCGTTCTTAAAGGACTTCTTCAGAGGATACACTAAGAAAAATATTTACAGCTTATATACTTCACTCTCCTCACCCCGTTCCTCCCCCATCTCCGTCCTTCCTTCGCTGCGCTTCACCTCGAACAAAGTCGCTAGTCAGTTTTGATAATTTAATAACTCCTCTATGATTATTGCAAGGCTTTGAAGCGATGTACGCTGCTTCGATTATTTTTCTTTCTTGTTCTCTTAGCCCTTTGTGGAACACCTCTGTATTTTCCTGGTCAGGAAGGTGGCTAAAATTGTCTAAATGCAACACTAGAGAAATTTGATATCCGATGGGCTCTTACGGTTATATATATATATATATATATATTTGTGTGTGTGTGTGTGTGTGTGTGTGTGTGTGTGTGTGTGTGTGTGTGTGTGTGTGTGTGTGTGTGTGTGTGTGTGTGTGTGTGTGTGTGTGTGTGTATTCACCTCGGATCTGCTGCAGCCTCTTTTCGAGACAGCCAGACACCACCCTACGGCAGTGAGCTCAGAGCTCATTATCAGCAGATCTCTGGGTAGGTCTGAGACCACTCACACTCCACACACCGGGAATGCAAGGTCACAACTCCTTGACTAACGTCCCGTACCTACTCGCTGCTAGGTGAACAGGGGCTACACGTGAAAGGAGACAAAGGCCGGGGAATCGAACCCCGGTTCTCCGGCTTGTGAGGCCAGTGCCTTACCAATCCGCCACCGGGCCGTGTGTGTGTGTGTGTGTGTGTGTGTGTGTGTGTGTGTGTGTGTGTGTGTGTGTGTGTGTGTGTGTGTGTGTGTGTGTGTGTGTGTGTGTGTGTGTGTGTGTGTGTGTGTGTGTGTGTGTGTGTGTGTGTGTGTTAATTTAAATCCTCTAAGGAGACTTACAAGAGAATTATCAGTAAATTTCGGCAAAGAAGATCCATCTTTGCAATTTATTGCATTCGATTCCTTATGAAATGTGATTAAAACATTTGTTCCGACCCTGTTACGCCCAAGTCAGAACGTAACAAAATATATCATTCAACTGTCAATTTATAGAAAACATATCGATCAAGCCTGGACAGCGGTGTGTCGCCAAACTAATTCCTCTTGATTAATTAATGACGACGTGAGTAAAAGTCAGTTTTGGATTTCGTTCTGATCGAAAGTGTCCCCGAGTGGGTTAGAGCGTCACTACTTGCGGCGAAGGTCGAGGTGACGGTAGTTCGACCCCTTGCCGCCAGCGAGTTGGACCAAGGGCATGGTTCATTAAATTCCACGCTACAAAGACCTCTGTAAGGGGCATCGTCCTAGCCTCATGATTGGGGGACTTGGCGACGTTAAACTGAATCAGCTGATTGATAAAGGATGGAGATCAGGCATGCAGTGTCTGCAGACATGAGTGAAAATGGAAATAAGCTCCAACGCAAGGAATCGAACCTTCACCTTGGCGACTGCCTATTATGAAGCAAAGACCATAGCATTGAGCCAGCCAGACCCTGCAAAAGGGATGGCCTGGACTACGACCTGGTGGTTCCCCGAGGGCACTAGGCTAGCTCAGTCTCAATTCTAATTTACCAAGTGTTCATAATGGCGAGCTATCCGACAAGTTGTGTTATGGCGAGCCGTCCGACAACTTGTCGGATGGCTCGTCATAATAAAGACTCGGTGAAATTAGAACTAAAACTGAGCTAGCCTAGTGCCCTTGAGTAACTAACAGGTCGTAGTCCGGGTCATTCCTTTTATAGGGTCTGATTGGCTCAATACTATCGTTTTTGCTTCATAATAAGCAGTCGCTAATGCAAAGGTTAGAGTCCTTGCGGTGGAGGTTATTTCCATTTGTCACAATGACATACGATGAGTGAATATATTGTTTTCGGAGACGAACTCGTCTCATTTACAGACACTTCATGCTCGTGTGGACGAGAATTAAAGAATTATTTTCAGCTCAAAGAAGGATCTATGCCCATATCAAGACCTAAACTACTATAACTCACTCTATATATTCTAATTCACCAGAATCAGAACAGAGGAGAATGATCAAAATGATGCAGTGGCTTAGAAATTTACCTTATGAAGACAGGCTTACATACCTTAACTTACACTCTATCAAGGGTGATGCAGGCAAGGTCATCATATTAAGACAGCAGGGTAGGACTCGTGGTAATAGGTTTAAACTGGTCAAATTTAGGTTTAAGAGGGAAATAGGGAAGAACTGGTGTACCAATAGAGTAGTGAACGAATGGATTCGTGATCGCTGAAACAATTGGTTGTTTAAAGAGATCAAGTAAGCTTATGGATCGGGGTGACAGGTGATAATGGACATGGAACTGCCAAGTATAGGCCTTTTGGCCTCTTGCGATCTCCTCCTCCATTATCATATACCAGGGGATCGAACTCAGTTTAGGGACACGTCACTGTGTACTTGATCAACACCTTTGACACGATCCCGTGCTCAAACGAGTTTATTGTGGCTGGCGCCGAGCCATTTTATTCAGCTTGAAGGATATCTCACTGTAGCGAAGGTCATGCGAATCTATCGTTGTTGAATTAATACAATACAGTTGGCACGAATACATCCCTCTTCGTATAAGAGAATTATTGTATAAAGAGATGTATGAAGTACTCAACAACAGAGGATGCGTTTGTGGAAGGCGAGTGGTGATATTCAACCCAGCAAGGAAAGACTGCAGTTTCTCCTCAAGGTAACGGCACACTAGCATGCTATCTATTTTTCTACTGCGTTGTATAGATGATGCTGTGATGCATGAGGGGGAGTGGGTGGGGGATGGGGGTGAGGAGGTATGTATGAGAAAAAATTTGACGCAGCCCGAAGGGATTTCTCCCCGTCTCCTTTTCTGCATGGGGGGACGGAGAGGGGAGTGGAGTGGAAACGACTTCGGTTACAATATTCTAGACTTCCGTAAGTACATCTCAACAATGTGCCCAACATTGTTCGAGTAATACAATTTAATGTCCTACAATAAATGGAAAAAAATCACAACGGTATATAAAAATCTATCAAATACTCGAGAACGCCCAAATCAATCAATAAAGTAGAATAGAATAGTTGAATAGTAACGAATATGTCATGGGCTAGGCAGTTGCCTGAAGGACACAGATTTGAACTCTTGTGACAGCATTTGGTATAACTGCATGTGCCAGCTTGGATGTAAATGACCTGTCATTTCTAACCTGTCTTGATATAAAGAAAATCTATACCAATAGCTCGTCTATCTTGAACTACACGTGCATGTGTATGTTTTTTCTTGACCGAAGGAGTTACAATTTAGCCCTTAACAAGAGCTGAAACCACTTACTGCAATGGTGGCATCCATCTCTTGATAGCTACTATTCTCAGAACAGTTTATCATTCACAGTTGCCGCGTAGTCACCAAATTCGATTTTTGCAGGCGACAGGGGACCGACAACGGTGCCCTTCCTGCGCAAGGTACTTCTACGAGATCCACGTCGGAGAGAGTCAGCTCCCCGCTGCCAATCTTCACTTCTGTTTGGAAACGCAGCCTCGAGGGGCTGCTATTCGGTCTTCAAACTTATCTCTCTTGATCAACTTCGTTTATATTCCCTCCATATACAAAGGAAAAATGGCAACCGGCGACCGCTCCCCACACAGACATCAGTCTAAGAAATCTGCTGTGGGACTGCGGGGTTCCAGGCAGCAATTGTATTTAATTGCAGGTGACGATAGCGCAAAATAGAGGTACTCGTCCTTGCTCTGTGTCAGTGGTAGAAAACGGAGTACGGAGAGTCGCTGAGCGGACACTTGTTCACCAGAAAGGTGGATAATTGCTCAATACTTTTTTTTTCAGGTTAGATATGAATTGGTAAGGTTAGGCTTGGTTAGGTTAGCCTTATTTAGGTTATGCTATGCTTGGTTAGATCAGGCTTGGTTAGGTTAGGTTTAGCTAGGTTAGGCTTGGTTAGGTTAGACTTGGTTAGGTTAGGCTTAGCTAGGTTAGGCTTGGTTGGGTTAGGTTGGGCTTGGTTCGATTATGTTAGGTTTGGTGGTGGTTGGGTTAGGTTAGGTTTGTTGAGATCAGATTAAGTGCTGAGCAATTATCTTCTGACTGTCGGTGAGCAAGTGTCCGCTGAGCAATAGTCATACATCCGTAGAAATCGACGAACAGAATTATTTCCACATCTGGCAACTGCAAAGACAAAAATAGAGATCTGCATGACTTTACACCAGCCTTTATTGTGTAACCGTGATTTTAACATCTCGGCAGATACCTAGGCTAGTCGAAAAGGTGGAGTACCTCTCGTTCACGTTTTTGTATGCGAATAACGACTCACATATTTATGTTGACTGCTGCCAGCAAATTTTATTAACTCAGAAATACACTGATTACACTGGATGGATTGGACGTATAAACTCAGGCAAGGAGAGATTGACTGGACTAAGTAACAATACACTAGATGTGAGATCAGTCTGGTAAGCCCATTAGAATTGAATTGGTTTCATAGATACAGATTAGAATTGGACCCATTGAGATGATACAGTAATTACCGTATAAGAAGGTTTTAGTAACAAGAAGGACATATATATATATATATGTATATATATATATATATATATATATGTGTGTGTGTGTGTGTGTGTGTGTGTGTGTGTGTGTGTGTGTGTGTGTGTGTGTGTGTGTGTGTGTGTGTGTGTGTGTGTGTGTGTGTGTGTGTGTGTGTGTGTGTGTGTGTGTGTGTGTGTGTGTATGTATTGCGAATGTATGCATTTCCCTCAGAAAAGTGGCCCTATATCTACATTAGAAATGTGACGCGAAACATTTACCATGTCCTGGTACATTCATTAATGCATTGATGAATATAGAATTCCCTTAATTGCATCTACCACAGCTTACTAGTAAATACGTACGCCACTTAATGGTCTCTAACATAATATTAACAAATCAACCTTGGCAAGAGGGCTTTTGAGTTTTTGTATTGTCGCTTCAGTCACAAAATTTCTTGTTCTTTTTTCACGTTCGTTGACTGAAGGCCTGTAAAGACAGAGCGTCTGGATAGTTCATGGTGTCTAGATATACCGAAGTGGCTAGATTTGCTTAAGTATCTGGACTGTTAGGGTTTCCGATATGATCAAGTATCTTGCTGAAATGTCCGCATTTGTCCAAGTGTCCGGATTTGCTTAAGATACCGGACTTATCGAAGTGTCTGGATTAGCCGAGGGGTCTGGTTTTGCCGAGGGGTTCGGATTAGCCGACGGGTCCGGATCTGCCGAGGGGTCCGGATTTCCCGAGGAGTCTGCTGTAGATTTGCCGAGTGGTCTGCATTTCCCAAAGAAATCGGATGAACCGACGATCTTTGTCGAATGCCAGCCTCATCATGCGGCCATACTTCAACCCTCCTGGCGCAGCTTCTGCGGAAGTTAACGAGTTCTGCCGACAGTGCGAGGAAGGACACCCCCCAGCCCAGCAGGAGGAGCAAGAAGGCCGAGAGCAAGTGATCCATACCCATGGCCCTCAGTCCTTCATCGTCTTCTTTTTGGCTCTTCTCTCTTCTCTGAACCTTCCAGTATTCGTCCTTAATCCATTGCTCTACCAGTCCCGCTTCCACCAGGCGGGTGATACTGAAACATACAAAGGTATATAAGAATACTGAACCCATAAAATCGAACATCCTCGTCTTGTCATTTCTTTGCTGCTGACAGGCACTTTTGTTCAGTAGAGGGCCCCAACCCCCTGTAGCTCAATGTATATATCTTTCTTCGATATACACCATATTTTTGGGGGTGTTCTGATCCTTTGAGACCCCGTTCAGGCTGGGGTCCTTCCACCCTTCATCTGAATGAAGTATTAAGACTTTATCCACAGGGAAAAACTATGCAGTGTTTCACGACACTCACAGGGTTACCTGAGCACATCCACTGAAGGGAAAAAATGTCAGTGCTTAAGTGGGGCTGGTGTATCCGGCTGGGGTTGAAGACATTGGAGAGGTTGGACTGGAGGCCCAGACTGGGCCTGGAGTAGGGACACCATGGGAGAGTGAAACAGTAGACCTATTGGTTCGTAACTGAACAACGAGGAAAAAAAGTCTTCCGCAATTTTGAGCGATCAGCTACACAGAACGTCAGCAGCTATCCAATTTAACAAAAATTGTATTAGAGAGACTACTCCAAGAATAGTAACAATAATGGTCTTGATAATGATAACAATGCCAAAGGAGGCATTTATGTGACATTATAAATCATTATCAAACAAAGGAATTGAAATGTCTCACCTCAGTATGTCTGGGTTTAGAATCCCTCCACATGCCACAAAGTAATCACGTCATATTTCCTGATTTCATTTGACAAAAGTTTATCGTTTTTTGGGTGATCCGTTTCTCCGCGCACCCTGAATCGCAACTCACTGACATCGTCGTGTTGCACATGACCATCAACAGACTCTGTGTGATATGACAAATGAGGACGTCTCCATCTCTAGGACTAGACTACTTTGGACTATCTAGGACAGACCAAGAAGCTGAGAGAGGAATGGGAGGGAGTAAAAGATAGAGTAGAACTAGGAGTGGAGGAGGAATGGGGATGGTTCAGGGAAAGAGTCACAAGGTGTGTAAAGCTGGTGTGTGGAACAAGGAGGACGGAAGGAAATAGAAGGAAGGGTAGTTAGTGGTGGGATGATGAAGCAGAGAGGGTTGTGGAAGAGAAGATGCGAGCATTCACAGATTGGGACGAGAGAATAATATGAGAGGTATAAGGAAGAGAGAAGAGAGGTAAAGCATAAAATGGAGGAGAAGCAGTTATGAAATGGGGTAGGAGTGTGACAGAAAAAAAATGCAAGTAATAAAAAGATGTTTTTGAAAGAAATTAAGAGAGGAAGAGGTAAAAGGTGAAGATGGAGAGATGATAGTGGGTGAGACGGCGGTGAGAAGAAGATGGGCGGAGTATTTTAGGGAGTTACTAAATGTGAAGAAGGACAGGGAGGGAAAGGTAGTTGCAGTGGGAAGTGCTAAGAAAATGACAATAATGAGTGAGGAAAATGAAGGGAAGAAGAAAAATAGAAGGTGAGGTGAAATCAGTTATTAAAAAGATGAGAACAGGTAAGGCACCAGGGTTGGATGGGTGTCATGCGGAGTATCTAAAAAGGGGAGGTACAGTGATGGTGGACTGGCTGGCAAGGTTGTTTAATGTTTGGGAGACTGGGGTTTTGGGAGGGGAGCAGGGATGGAGGGGGAGTTGGGGGATAGGGTTGGTGAGGGAGTATTAGGATGGTTTGGACACGTGGGAAGAATGAGTGAAGAAAGATTGGTGGAAAAGGTGTGGAAGGTGGAGGAAGTGAACATGAAGGGAGGGACGACCAAGGATGAAATGGGTGGATGGGCTGGGAGAGGGGGAGTGTCTGTTGAGGAAGGAAGGGAGAAGACAGGAGATAAGGGTGAGTGGAAGATGGTTGTGTATGGATTATGCGGTGATGCATGGAAGGGAGTAGGTGGGGGATGGTGGAGGATTTCTCCACTTCTCCTCTTTTTCTGCATAAGGGGACGGAGAGGGGGGGGGTCGCCGATTAAATGAAGCAGCCTTGCTGTGGATGTGCTGTGTCTTGCTGCATACCTTTGACCCAGGGCAGTGGGCGAGAAGCAGGGCTGACCAGTCATCCAGGAGGAGCCAAGATAAGAGGGAAGGCTGGGTGAATGGGAGTGGAGTACGTTGGGATGGAATGGGTGGGAGTGGATTTTATGCCTTTGTTTTGTGGCTATCTCCCTTGTAAGTAGGGGTGGGGGAAGCCTTTGGTATATGTATGCATGTATGTAGTTGTGGATTTAAGGGATATTTCATAGGACTTGTTTCGTGGCTCAGGAGGCATGGGCAGGAGACTTTGACATCGAGACTTGCATCTATATCAGGAGAAATGACATTGGGTTTTGAGAACAACTTACATCTCGTTAATACGGGGAAGGTATGGGGCTCCACTCGGAGTAACCACGCCGTATTCCTGATTGGCGTAGGATTCACGAGAGGTGTGGTAACGGTGGAAACCACCGCGGATCATTTTGTAGTGATTGTTGACCTTCCCACCCGTAGATACCACCTTCTCAGTCAGGAGCTGCAGGGGTTGAGAAAGGCTGAGCAAAGTCAAACATAAGAGTCCAGAAAGAATTTATGGTCAAGAAACTTCTAGTGTACTACTATAAATTTTGTGAAGACGACGATATTAACATATGTCTCTCAATATTTTCTCTCCCCTCAAAATCCTCTCTATCCATTAAACTTCTAAAAAGAAAGAAAAACAATAATAACAATGATAAAACAGACTTATGAATTGATGATATCACTACCTGGTCAAAACCGCTTCTTCTTATTAATAGTTTTGTTCTAGTGGCGTAGATTTCCTTCATCACGTTGGATTTGGAGTGCTGTTGACAATAGTATATCTAATTAAGTAGTTTTACTTCATTGAAGGGGACGACTTGTGAGGTAAAAGGATAGGCGTATAAATAAGAGA
Organism: Oratosquilla oratoria; assembly: GCF_046742065.1. NCBI lineage: Eukaryota > Metazoa > Arthropoda > Malacostraca > Stomatopoda > Squillidae > Oratosquilla > Oratosquilla oratoria. The sequence continues at coordinate 36,990,438 of NC_134787.1, forward strand.
TATCAGTATGTACAAAGTGGATAGTGGTGGACTTCAGAGTAAAGTAATTTACCCCCAATGTAATGAATTACAAGCTCTTGGGTTATGGTCGACGGGAAGAGAATACAAGTACTGAAATTTAGCTGTGTAGTTAATCCTGAATGGTCCATTGCAGAACCGGCCTATCCCCTGAGGGGTGATACGGAGTAGTACGGGCTCTGCACCTCACCACGTTGGCTTAATCCGGCTTGGTAAGGTTGTATATCCGTTGGGAAGTGCATGTAAAGTTGTCGTCGGTGTGTTGGAATGGGTGTGGTTGTGAATGAAGTCTTAAAGTCAGTGTAGTCATCTCGACCATACTGTGATATGACCTAAAAAGCGGAGGCGGCACAGGACATACTATTAATAAAACAAATAAAGAAGTGTAGGAGTAAAGATGGAGGAAACAGGCGACTGTAGTGAAGAAAAGGAATGAATCTTTGATACGATGACATAGACACAAAAATATAGCCAAAGGGAAGGGGAAACTTCTGGATCGACGATGGAAGGGAAGAAAGGGACAGAAAACAATGTGCCAAGAGAGTAGGTCTTTTATTTTTATTTTTTCTGTACCCTTTTCGCCCTATCTAACATTATCATTCTCTCCTTTAGAAACATAAATTATCAATCTCTATTGTTTATTCAATATATGGTATTAAAAAAAGTTATATATCCTGTAGATTAGGTAGTTTGCAAAATAATCAATAATCCAGTGGCATGAATGTAAAAATATCCATTTCTGATCCTCCCCTCAAACCCTAAAATTCTCCCATAAGGGAGGTTTAAGGGCTTTAACAAGGGTTTAACCAAAGGTGGGCTTAGCGGGTGATGTAACCCTTTTTGGGTTTTGTGTGTTTATTGGCAGGTACTTGTGGGAATCTACATGTTGGAATATAATCTCCCAAAAGTTGATGTCTCCCCTACATAGACTAAGGGAGAGAGTCTCCCAAGTCTTCTCTATCTCCGGTAACGCAGTTGCCGTATATATAGTGGAAATAGCCCTAGCAAAGCATGTTTAGTGTATGTTGTCACATAGGAAATGTGTCTATGATAATGATATATATTGTATGTGTGTTGGTTATATTGTAGGGGTTTAGTAATATAATTTGTGAATGTGGTTAGTATCTACTGGAGTTACGATAATATAGTTTGGTAGGCATAAAGAAATGTTAATAAACTATCTGAAGACACTAGGTACTTCCTTGCTGGACGGTGGTGTGATAACGTTGTTGTCATATGTTGCATTCTCTGAATCAGGTGCATTGATTGGGAAATGTGTAGTCAGCAAGATTGCTAAAGGCTAGCGCCTTCAGGTACGTTGGCAAATACAAGTCATGGCGTGTTACCTGTCGGTATTGTTAGTAATGGTAAATGGATACAAAGGGTGAGCAGGGTAGGACTCATAGTGATGGGCTTAAATTGGACAAATTTAGGTTTAAGAAGAAAATAGGGAAGAAATGGTTTACCAACAGAGTGATCATCGAATGGAATTGACGAGAGGGTTTGGAGGCTGAAGGAAGATACAAAGAGAGGTAAGCAGTGTTATGAAGGAGGGCGTGGAGGTCATTAGGAGAAAGTTTGCTATAATAATCAATAATACGAGAAACGAGGAGAATTATCTCATCTTTACTTTTGGAGACGGGTAAGCTTCTGTCACACTAGGGGTTAAACGTCACTACGAGTAAGAGGAAGGAAGAAAATAAATAGAAAGAGTCGCACACTAATGGAACAGAGATAATACCCCAAATTTCCTTCTCGTTAAGATGGAAGGGATGTCGATGACTATTTGCCAGCCACTATTGGGCTGAAAGTTCCCCAGTCAGTGGATCTCTAGGAAATAATCATTATTAATAAGACAAAAAGAGGAATGTATGAATATATATATATATATATATATATATATATATCTATATATATATATATATACATATATATATACAGTATATATATACGAGTATATATATATATATATATATTATATACATATATATTCCTATACCCACATATATATTCTCTCTCTCTCTCTCTCTCTCTCTCTCTCTCTCTCTCTCTCTCTCTCTCTCTCTCTCTCTCTCTCTCTCTCTTGTAGAAAACAGCCATGATTATATCTAAAGCTAGTAAACGCAGTAACATTTGTCTCTAGAAAGAACATGAAGCTGAAGACAATGTGTAGAATCGAGCTACACGCTTAACCGCTGTACCACTGCATCGAACGTTACCCAACCCGCACCTTGATGTGGGAGTGCGTGCTCGTGTCTTTCATCAGGACGAAGAAGTAGCCTCGAGATCGGGTCGCCTCGAGGAGGTCTTCCTCGTTATCGATGGGTTTCTCGTACACGGGGACCAACAGGTACGTCATCAGCGTGGTCGAGTAGAGGACTGAGGATGAGGAAAAGGGAAAAGGAAAGAAGATGAGTTAAAAGTAAAAATCATATATATATATATATATATATATATATATATATATATATATATATACACATATATATATATAGATTATACATATACATATATATATATATATATATATATATATATATATATATATATTAGGCTGGTAGTCGGTCCCAGGTTAGGCAGCCAATGTTAGGCTGGTTGAAGGCAAACTCTGATAGAGAGAAAGTTGGGTTTATTTAACAATGAAAGTTGGGCGCCAGGGGGTAGGTGAACGAGACGGCGATTAAGGCGACGACTGTGTTTCAAGTCGTGTCCCCCTGCGATCTGCTTGCGGGGATGCGGGGGGGGGATGGATGAGGTGAGAATGCAAGGAGCCGCAAGCCAGGCTCTCGTATAATGCTCCGAGGCTACCTGGATCTTCGGCGTCCGTTCAACTCTTATATACACGGGCAGGCTATGACCAGTGCTCCTAATTGGCGTGAAGTCACATGCTACGTAGGGAAGTCGGAGGCAAAATGTTTGACGTCGGTGACTCACGAAGACATAGGGTACGTGTTCTTCAATGGGTCCAGTTGTTCATATCACGTGGATGGCCGAGAGGTGGTTAATCATGGCTGGCCGATGCTGCACGCATTTTTTTTCAAAGAGGGTTTGTGATGGTCATGCGGCAGACCCTAGCGCTAGTTAGTCATCCTAGGGCCCCAGGAGTGTTTCCCTTGCGAGGGCCTCGGAGGTCAAATGTCGTAACGGGAGTGACGAAAAGAGGTGAGGAGGGAAGTGAGGAGAGAAGTGAGGACTACTAATATATATGTATATATATATATATATATATATATATATATATATGTATATATATATATATGTATGTATATATATATGAATATCTATATATATATATATGTCACAGGTGAGAAATGTAGTAACACATTTATAAATCACAACTAACACCACAGTCGGACGAAAGAAAAAGTTGCGTAAGCGGAACTATATATTTCGATTGCTACCTGCAATCCTCTTCAGTAGTACAAAGTGGAAGGGAGGAGGCTATCTTAAGTAGCAACCTCTTACAAAAGAAAGGGAACATGAGAAAATTTTAGAACATCACTGCCTCAGGTCAACTAGGGTTGGGGCAGTGATGTTCTTTATTTTCTCATGTTCCCTTTCTTTTGTAAGAGGTTGCTACTTAAGATAGCCTCCTCCCTGCCACTTTGTACTACTGAAGAGGATTGCAGGTAGCAATCGAAATATATAGTTCCGCTTACGCAACTTTTTCTTTCGTCCGACTGTGGTGTTAGTTGTGATATATATATGTATGTATATATATATATGA
>NC_134787.1:36999182-37004182 GCF_046742065.1 Oratosquilla oratoria
TTCTTCTTCTTCTTCTTATTCTTCTTTTTCTTCTTCTTCTTCTTCTTCTTCCTCACGTTCTTCTTCGCGTTTTTCTTCACGTTCTTCTTCGGGTTCTTCTTCGCATTCTTCTTCGCGTTCTTCTTCGCGTTCTTCTTCTTCGCGTTCTTCTTCGCGTTCTTCTTCGCGTTCTTCTTCCTCGCGTTCTTCGCGTTCTTCTTCGCGTTCTTCTTCGCATTCTACTTCGTGTTCTTCTTCGCGTTCTTCTTCGCGTTCTTCTTCGCGTTCTTCTTCTCGTTCTTCTACAAAGAATTACAAAGGATTACAAAGGCGGAGCATGCCGACAGGAGACCTTTTGGTCCATATCTAGGTCGGATGCGAAAAAAAATCATCATAATAATAAAATAATAAATAAAAACTATAATAATGTAAATAACAAATAAAATACATAAATAAATGCATAGGTATAGTTAAATAATAAACAAACAGGTAAATAGTAAATAATAATAAGTTAACATATAACTAATAATAAATGAAAGTCAGATAGACAAATGAAAACAAAACAAAAACAAATAATATAAAATAAATTATAATCATTACAGCATCTTGCTTAGGTGTTTATCTAAATGATTCTTAAAGCTTCGAACTGAACTACATTGCACTACCTGTGCAGGAAGTTTATTCCATTCATTAACTACACGGTTGTTTCTACCTACTTCCAAATTAAATCTATTTCCGGACAGTTTGAGACCATTGTTTCTTGTCTGATTCTCATTCAATGTGAAAATTTGGTCACTTTTAATGTTGTCAATTCCCTTTGGAATTTTAAAGACCTGTATCAAGTCACCTCTGAGTCTACGCTTTTTAGGGAAAACAGATTCATATGTTTTAGTCGATTTTCGTATGATTTATTTTTGATATTTGGAATAAGTTTTGTGGCTCACCGTTGTATTTTTTCCAGTCTGTCAATGTCTTTAATGAGATTCGGTGACCATACGGAAACAGCATATTCCAAATGTGGACGAACTAACGATTTATATAGTTTGTTAATGAGTGATGGACTTTTGAAATCAAAAGATCGCGCAATCAGTCCTAGAATCTTTATTGGTTTCTCAGAGGCTGAAATACACTGCTTAGATGATTTGAGGTCGTTAACTGATAATTACGCCGAGATCTTTTTCACTATCCACTTTTCTTAACGAATTTCCAAATAATTTGTAATCGTACTTACTTTTATTTTTACCTATGTGCATTACCTTGCATTTACTTGTGTTAAATTTCATTAGCCACTTTTCAGACCATTGCTGTAATTTATCTAAATCTTCTTGAATATCTAATTGATTTGAGTGATCATTTGCCACTCAGCACAGTTTTGTATCATCAGCAAATTTGGAAACAGTAGATTTCAGTCCATGGTCTATATCATTTATATATACTATGAATAGAAGTGGCCCAAGAACGGAACCCTGAGGAACTCCACTTGTAACATTTTTCCATCTAGAAGTTTTTCCATTTAAAACAACTCTCTGTTTTCGACCATTCTTCGCGTTCTTCTTCGTGCTAGGGATCCCGTGTTGGGGTTCCGCCCCGAGGCCGAGGCCGAAGGGGAAAACGAGGGATTAGAGCTCGGAAAGCTGCGGCCGTAGGCCGCTGTTTGCGCAGCCAAGGCCCCGGCGAAGCCCGCGGCTTGTATATATATATATATATATATATATATATATATATATATATATAGAGATTTATATAGAGATATATAAATATAAAGATATATACCACACAAGAAACCCACAGTCGGAGAAAATAAACTTCGAATGAAAGAAGATTCTATATTTCGGCTATGAACTGTAGCCCTCTTCAGACAAAATTCTTTCCTGAAGAGGGCTACAGTTGATAGCCGAAATATAGAATCTTCTTTCATTCGAAGTTTATTTTCTCCGACTGTGGGTTTCTTGTGTGTTATTTACAAATGTGCTTCTATATTTCTGGTTTATATATATATATATATATATATATATATGTATGTATATGTATATATATGTATATGTATATATATATATATATATGTTTATATATGTATATATATATACATATATATATGTATATATATATATATACATATATATACTATATCATATATACTATATATATATATATGTATATATATATATATGTTTGTGTAAATGTGTGCAAAGTAGAGAAAGAATGGTTCACTTCGGAGGCGGGTCTGATATGAAGATACAAAAGTAGGTGTGCAGTGAGGAGAAAGTTTGCTATTATAATCAATATTATGAGAAGCGTGATCTTTGGAGTTGTACAGCATATTTATGGATGAAGTGGTGAGATAATAACAGATAGTCAACAGTGGGGAATGAAAATGTAGAAAGGAGATGAGTTACAGATTTTTATTTAGCCCTTTCTTAGCGGGTGACACTTTTAATTTTTTGTAGCTTCCGCCAGGATAAGCTAATCAAGTCCGTGGCACTCCGTGGTGGGGCCAACGGTGAGTACTTGCAAGTAGTGGTCCTGCAAGACGGACATTAGATAAAGAATCACCTCCCCACCCATCCCTTGTAAGGCCAATGGGTGGGCATTTGTCAACAGCTGGGATCGCTTTTACGGTAAGAATCATCTGTATACAAAGGACGAGGTGCACTTGTCGCCCAGAGGATTTCGGCTCCTTGTTGAATCCCTTGAGTGAGAAATAGACATCCTGCAGGGTTTTTTTCGGGTAGATTAAGTGGGAATCGGGGGGAAGTATGGAATATAGTTTAGGCAATAGAAACAGCTCTGTGAGGGACTGTGTAAAGCATCATCAAATCAGGTGGAGGGAGGGTAAACTAAAAGTTTACTATACAAACAGTAGAAGAGTAATAAATAAAGTTTATTTACTACGAGGAAAAGCATGCGTAGAGAGATTTGATATTATAGCTATTACTGAATCCTGGATCAATATGGCTGATAGACATTTCCTTCCGGAAATCGAGGTAGAAGGATATACCGTAAGTATTTTCACAAGGACAGGGTTGGCAGGGTTGGGGAATGAGTATTACTTTCCGTTAGAAATGCAATAAACTGCATTATCAACAATTCGATCAAGGGAAAGGATAATATGGAATTTATTTGGGTGGAGATTATAGGCAAGAATAAGAAACTTATTATTGGCGTCCTATATAGACATCCTAACCTTAGTATTGAGCAGACTGATCCTCTGATTCATGAAATTTGCAGGGCGTCCCAGTATAAAAACATTGTGACCATGGGAGATTTTAATTATAGGAACATAGACTGAAAATTTTAGTAGGAGATCGGGAAGCGAATTTTTTTTAGATGTGGTGCAGGATAACTTCCTAAAACAAATGATTACTAATTCTACGAGGGGAGAGAATACTCTGGACTTACTCTTTACCAATAATGAGCACCTAACAAGTAACGTAAAAGTGGGAGATAGTCTAGGCTCTAACGATCATCAAAAAATAAGATTTAATATCATTTGGGAAGAATTAAAAAGTACGAATAACCTTCAAGTATCGGACTTCAGTGGAGCCAATTTTGACAAGATGAGAAACTATATGAGACATTTGATCACTTATGGGACCGATCCAAGGGGCTGTGACGGGGTCAGATATACGGTCAGTACGGACGTCATTAGCGCTTCTTTTATCTCTATAGAACAAAAAATGAAAGGATAGACCCAATTCAAAATGACGAAAATGTCATGATAGAATCGGAGGAAAAAATGAGTGAGGCGTTTAACAAATATTTTCTCTCGGTGTTTACTAAGGAGAGGTTAGATAAGGTACCTGACTGCGATCCGATTTTCAGTGGGGATGAAGAAAGTAGACTATCTAATATCAGCATTAGTAAGGTAGAAGTAGTCAAGCAGACGAAATTTTTCCGAGAGTGCTTAAAGAGTGTAAATTTGAAATCTGCGACCAGTTAACAGAAATATTTAATAAGTCGGTAGACACTGGTTTTGTGCCTATTGCTTGGAGGCAGGCAAACGTTGTTCCTGTTTTCAAAAAGGGAGATAAATCGTCTATATGCAACTACAGGCCAATCAGTTTGACATCAGTTATAGGTAAAATGCTTGAATCAATAATAGTTAATAGACTCAGAGAACACATCGAGAGACATAATTTGATTCGTGACACACAGCATGGTTTCTCCAAGGGTAAGTCATGTGTGACTAATCTTCTATCCTTTTACACTAAAGTATATAAGGCGTCAGATAACAATGATAGTTACGATGTTATTTACTTTGACTAGCAAAGCGTTTGACAAGATGCCCCACCAGAGATTACTAGATAAAATCAAAGCTCATGGCATAGGATGAAAATTGTTAGAATGGATTAGAGCTTGGATCAGTGACAAAAAACAGCGGATCACCATAAATGGTGTAAAATCCAAATGGGAGGGTGTTTCTAGTGGAGTCCCACAGGGATCGGTTTTTGGGTCCCTTATTGTTTATTATGTACTTAAAGACTTTGACAATGGGATTAATAGTGATGTTAGTAAGTTTGCGAACGACACTAAAACAGGACGCCAAATTAGGTCAGGAGACGACGCCGAGATTCTGCAAGACGATCTTAACAAATTGTTCACATGGTTGGTGAAATAGCAAATGAACTGCAATATCTCAAAGTGCAGCGTGTTAAACGTAGGGCTACACAACCCCGAAAATAGATATAGCTTAGATAACACGTTTTTAGAGAAAACTGTGTGCGAGAGAGACTTGAGAGTTCTAGTGAGTCCTGACCTTAAATACAGGAAACAGTGCATTAGCGCTAGGAATAAAGCTAACAGAGCATTAAGTTTCATTGCTAGGGAGGATACGAATAGAAGTGCAGAAGTAATTATCAAACTCTAGCTTTAGACCCATCCTTGGCTATGCGGTACATTTTTGGTCTCCGTCTTATAGAATGGACATCAATTCACTAGAATCAGTACAGAGGAGAATGGCCAAAATGGTACATGGGCTCAGAATTTTACCTTACGAAGAGAGGCTTAGGCACCTTAACTTA
>NC_134787.1:37014182-37034182 GCF_046742065.1 Oratosquilla oratoria
ATTCCTGGCAGAGTGAGTCTCCAGTTTTTCAAGACCTAAAACACAAAATTCTACAAAACCAGTAGCACACACATGTAGAGCTTTCGAATAGGTTACCGGAGCGATACTGAATTGCAACATATTTCACATTTAACCGGCACACAACTTACTGTTCCAAGATGGTAGAGTTGGCACCTCGATGACCCCAGTAGTCCACCCAGAGACCGCAGACAGAATCCATGTCTTCTGGAAGGATCTTTCTTTTTGGTGACACAAAAATGGTGAAGAGATGGTTGTAATTCGTAGTGGCTGCCCGTCTGTCTCTGTAAACTATATCAGCTGCTGTGGCTGAAACAGCTGGAGAGCTGGTGCTGGTCACGGAGTTAGGAATGTTAGTGGGGACATTGTACCGTTGATTTCGTGGTATTCCGTCGAAGTCTTGAACTACGTTTCCAGATCGCAAGACTCTAGGTGCGATTGGCACGTCACCTGAGTGCCCGATTTGGACCAGAGGTTTAGGAATATCGTCGAGGATTTCGAACACTTGACTTGGTTCTTTCACAGACTGTGGGGACTCAGCTTGCATTGGTAGAGTAATGGTAGACTCAATGCTGATTAAAGGTTTGGGGGTGTGGTTGAGGACTTCGGATCGTTGACTTGATTCTCCTTCAGCCTGTGGGATGTCAATGAGGGCATCGTTTCGTCGGCTTGGTCTTCCTTCCTCAGGGTCCAAAGCCGTATGCACAGATTCTGGGGATTCAGTTGCAACGTGTGACTCACTAGAAGATTCACTGGTGATAACCGGTTTAGGGATATCATTATGGGCTTCGTTTTGTTGACTTGACCCTGCTGCTTCGGAACCACTTACAGTTTTCTCAGATTGCGTGTCTCCTAGGTCGCCTGAAAGGATGATTTTGTTAAGCCTGATTTCCTGTAAAATTCCTCACAAGCACTGTAGGATTGCACCCGAAATCAATTCCTATACACGCTGAAATACTTATGGGCTTCTTTCTCTCATAAGCGGATTGGCATAGTAAAAGAAAAAAAAAATATCTTATGTTAGCATCTCGGTAATAAAAGGTCGCATCTGCGTCACACTACATGGGCCAAACGCTGTGCGACGAGGGACAGCTCTTCACCACCAAGAAGATCCGAAAGCCAAACTTGGCTAACCCTCACCGCTTCACTAATCCTTTTAGACCCGTGGCGATCCTTAAGCACTTCAACACGAAGCCCAACCTTCAGCAAGAACAAAGTCTGAAAAGTGCGCCAATGGTGTTAACTGAATAAAGTCGTCTGGCGTGAACCAGATCCATCTGTGAGGTGTGACACCAGCTGAAGGATATAAACAAACGTGACTTCATGGTTTCACTTCAAGGACCTTCCCTCGGCTGAATATACAGGCTTTGAGGATTAGCTTTACAAAAAAGGATTACAAAGGCGGAGCATGCCGACAGGAGACCTTTTGGTCCATATCTAGGTCGGATGCGAAAAAAAATCATATTAATAATAAAATAATAAATAAAAACTATAATAATGTAAATAACAAATAAAACATATAAATAAATGCATAGGTATAGTTGAATAAAAAAACAAACAGGTAAATAGTAAATAATGATAAATTGACATATAACTAATAATTATGATAAATGAAAATCAAACAGACAATTGATAATAAAACAAAAACAAATAATATAAAATAAATTATAATCATTACAGCATCTTGCTTAGGTATTTATCTAAATGATTCTTAAAGCTTCGAACTGAACTACATTGTACTACCTGTGCAGGAAGTTTATTCCATTCATTAACTACACGGTTGGCAAAGTTGTTTCTTCCTACTTCCAAATTGAATCTATTTCCGGACAGTTTGAGACCATTATTTCTTGTCTGATACTCATTCAATGTCAAAATTTTGTCACTTTTGATGTTGTTAATTCCCTTTAGAATTTTAAAGACCTGTATCAAGTCACCTCTGATTTTACGCTTTTTTTTTTAGGGAAAACAGATTCATATGTGTTTGAGATGAGGTGTCTGAGAAGTATGGTGGGGGTTACTAGGCTAGATAGAGTGAGAAATTGAGGAGGTGAGGAGGAGAACAGGGGTGAAAAAGGATTTGGGAGAGAGGGTTGATGAAAGAATATTAGGATGGTTTGGACACATGGAAAGAATGAGTGACGAAAGACTAGTAAAAGAGGTATGGAAGGCAGATGTGGAGGGAGTGAACATGAGGGGACGTCCTAGGATGAGGTGGATGGATGGGGTGAAGGGGGCTTTGGGGAAGAGGGGAATGTCTGTTGAGGAAGGAAGGGAGAGGACGGAAGACAGAGGTGAGTGGAGAATGGTTGTATATGGATGATGTTGTGACGACATGAGGAGTAGTATGTGTGAGTAAATTTTGACGCAGCCCGAAGGGATTTCTCCCCGTCCTCTCCTTATATGCAAAGGGGGACGGAGAGGGGGGGTCGCCGATTAAATGAAGCGGCCTTGCTGTGGATGTACTGTGTCTTGCGACACTGCTTCTGACCCAGGGCGGTGGGCAGGGTTCAGGGATGACCCGTCATCCAGGAGGTGCTCAGATGAGAGGAAGGGTGGGAGGGGTGTGGAGTGTATTTAGGGATGAAATGGGTGGGAGTGTTTTTATGCCTTTCCCTTTTTGGCTACCTCCCTTGGAAGGGGGAAAAAGCCTTGGTATATGTATGTATGTATGTATTTGGAATCAGTTTTGTGGCTCGCCGTTGTACTTTTTCCAGTCTGTCAATGTCTTTAATGAGATTCGGTGACCATACGGAAACAGCATATTCCAAATGTGGACGAACTAACGATTTATATAGCTTGTTAATGAGTGATGGACTTTTGAAATCAAAAGATCGCGCAATCAGTCCTAGAATCTTATTTGCTTTCTCAGAGGCTGAAATACACTGCTTAGATGATTTGAGGTCGTTACTGATAATTACGCCGAGATCTTTTTCACTATCCACTTTTGTTAACGAATTTCAAAATAACTTGTAATCGTACTTACTGTTATTTTTACCTATGTGCATTACCTTACATTTACTTGTGTTAAATTTCATTAGCCACTTTTCAGACCATTGCTGTAATTGATCTAAATCTTCTTGAATATCTAATTGGTTTAAGTGATCATTTGCCATTCCGCACATTTTTGTACCATCAGCAAATTTGGAAACAGTAGATTTTACTCCATGGTCTTTATAATTTATACATACTATGAATAGAAGTGGTCCAAGAACGGAACCCTGAGGAACTCCACTTGTAACATTTTTCCATCCAGAAGTTTTTCCATTTAAAACAACTCTCTGTTTTCGATCATTCAACCAATTACTAGTCACACTTAATAGGCTACCACTTATTCCGTGCGAAGCTAATATAGTAAGTAGTCTTTCGTGGGGGACGTTATCAAAAGCTTTTGCAAAGTCTAGATATATTAAATCTATATTGTTTCTTTTGTCATAATTTGAGATAACTGTGTTGTAGAATTCGAGTAAGTTAGTCACGCAAGAACGTTTCCGTCTGAAACCATGCTGGCTATCATTTATCAAACGGTTACTTTCTAAATGATGTTTGATAGCATCTCTGATGATAGTTTCCATTATTTTTCCTACGATTGAAGTCAAACTTATAGGCCTATAGTTATTTGGTTTCTTTTTGTCACCTTTTTTGAATATGGGAGTAACATTAGCTAGCTTCCATTCTCTTGGGATATCTCCGGATATGATGGATTTCTTGAAAATAATTTCTAATGGAACAACAATCTATACACCTTTTAATTTTTTCTTTTGTTATATTTACCGTAGTGAGTAAGTTTACCCTAGACTTTTCACAGGTTTCAGTTTGGAGCTCACTTTGAGGTGTTTCGTTTACGAATACAGAGCTAAAATAATTGTTTAAAATATTACACATTCCTTCATTTGAATATTCAAGTTGACCGTCAGATGATAATAGTGGACCAATGTGATTCCTAACAACCTTTTTATCTCTAATGTAACTATAGAACTCTTTGGGATTCTCTTTGGATTTATCAGCGATGTTCATTTCGTATTGTCGTTTTCTTTTTTTATTGTCTTTTTTAAATCTCTCTGTATTGATACATAGCTTTCATAGTCATTAGATGCACCCGAGCACTTATATTTCTTATAAGCCTGTCTCTTTTTAGCAATACTTTTTTCAGTTTCTTTGTCGAGCCACTTTGGGCTTGATCAGAAGCTATGGCTAATGTCAGAGGACACAAGGAACTAACGAAGTTAAGATTAACTTCCTCAGTTTAGGGCCTCCTCTTAGCCAGATAAAATAACCTGGCCTTAACGTAAACAAAAACCATACAAAAAAGCTGTACCACAGGCTTTGAGGATCAGGTGGACTAGTACCACTCCGGCAACGATCCTCATCCTGTGCGTGGTCTCCGGAGGCCTTCACGCAACAAGAAGTGGCCCCGTTTTTACCCAATAACGTCTTGGTTGCAACTGTTTCGGTGGGACGGTGTCTAGCCACTCGGGACCACATGGTTACCCGCGTTGTCCTCCTCTCCCTCCTCGCCACCCCCTCCCTCTCCTCGCCCATCCTCTTCAGTTCTTCAGTCGATTCTTTCAATTGTTCATTGAATAGTTGCATTTTGTTGATATTTTTTGGTGGGTTGGTACTTTTATATTATCATTATTATTATTATTATTATTATTATTATTACTATTATTATTATTATTATTATTATTATTATTATTATTATTATTATTATTATTATTATTATTATTATTATTATTATTATTATTATTATTATTATTATTATTATTATTATTATTATTATTATTATTATTATTATTATTATTATTATTATTATTATTATTATTATTATTATTATTATTATTATCATTATTATTATTATTATCATTATTATTACTATTATTATTATTATCATTATTATTATTATTATTATTATTATTATTATTATTATTATTAATTATTATTATCGTTATTATTATTATTATTATTATTATTATTATTATCGTTATTATTATTATTATTATTATTATTATTATTATCATTATTATTATTATTATTATTTTGTTGAAGGTGATACTATTTTCTGCATTTATTTTTCTTGCAAATAGTTTATTTTATTTTTATTTTTTTAGATCTCACTAAAAGTCGTTGTGTAGGGTTTAATCTCTGTAGAACTTAGGTGGTCATAATCATCAATCCTGATTTTGGTTTAACCCCCCCCCCCCATTTTTGACCATGGGGGGGGGGTTCATTAGAAAATTGGAAGATGTTCATAAGTTAAAGTTTAAATTTACATCTTCTGATGCTTCTGGCCTACCCTGTGTTCTCATGCTGGGTAGTATTAATAAACTGAGTGCCTGTATATTCAAACTTGGATTCCTGTCTTCGATTATTTTATTCGTTACTGTGTTGGCATTTTCTTTTCTTTTTTTTTTTACCTTTCTTATCCCTTTAGTCACATTTTTGGAGTAAGATTGTTAACATTCTATGGAAAGTTTGTATACATTCTTGGTACTCTATTGAATCTTCTCAGTCGAAATGGAATTTCATTTAACACTTAACCCTTTGGCGTCTGTAGGGGTTCTCCTGAGCCCAATAAAATCCCTCGACGACAGCCACACAATATACAAAGACGATAACTATCCTTAACAAGTTTAGTCTTTAACCTTTAGGTACTCGTATTAGTTTCCTTTGCTAAAATCGCCTGGCTGCAGCCAAAACAAGAATTTAATATGGATGCCAAAGGATCAAAGGTTAACCCATTAAACTCCGATGACAAGATTCTTGTCATTTGGTCAAATAAAACAAAAAATCATAAAACACCAAAATGTTTGATCAAACACCAGAAAAATATGACGTCAGTCCTCGCTTCGCTCGCAGCGAAGCGAGGACTGACGTCATATTTTTCTGGTGTTTGATCAAACATTTTGGTGTTTTATGATTTTTTGTTTTATTTGACCAAATGACAAAAATTTTGTCATCGGAGTTTAATGAGTTAAGCCCCCAGACCACCTCAACTGAATTGCCTGGCGTTAGCAAGAACTATGTATAAGGAGGGCGGGTTATCTTTATCTATTTATCTATTTATAAGTTTCTTAATTTATTTATCTATTTACTTATCTATCTTTTTCATTTTCTATTCATGTATTCATTTTTATTTATTTGTGTATATATTTTGAACCCTGATAGTAAGGAGCGTGAGTTAGGGGTCTACCTGTGGCCAGAGAAATCACATTTTCTTGGATAGACGGTGTTACTGGTGGCCGTAGGGAAGCATTCCTCCACACCCCGCAAATATTACTTTTTGCAAGACTTCAACCGCACGTAACACTTCAACTGAATCGATGTAATTTGCTCTCAAGGGAGTGCGCCTCTCGTGTAGATTTTTTTTTTTTTTCTCTCTGATCGTTTGCATATTGTTCTGTCGGTGGGTCGCTTTGTAATCAGCAATGTTTTTGTTCAGCTGTGTTTATGGCTAGTTATATGTTTGTTAGTGCGTTGGTGGAAGTGTATATGTTTTTGTGAGCGCAAATTGTACAAATGCATTTGTTTTTTGTTCAAGTCGATATTTTTTGCAATGTAATGGAAGGCACAGTTTGGTCATAACTCGTGATATTTAATGACCCATTATACTGTTTAGGTTTTCAGCATTTCAAGGTCAAGAACAGAATATCATAAACTTCGTGTTTCGTATAAAAAAGGGGTGAACTATGTAACCCTTTTTCAGCGTCTACAGTATGTGCAACTTCATGAACGCACGCGTGTGTTTATCTAACTGTATTTACCTAATTTCAGTATACAACAAAAGAGCAACACTCGTGGGGTCCTACCTCGTTCGCTTCAGTTATCATACTTGATTTAGAATGTAAGGGGTGGGTGAATAATAATAATAATAAAAAAAATTCTAAGTAATTTTATCCAAAGCACTGATCAGACGTGCGAACACAACACCTGGAAGAAGTCCTGTGCTGTTTACCGCTGAGGCACGTCGAAGAGGACCAGGAGCTCATCCTGAAGGAGGAAGCGGTAAAGGACTTCGTGGGAGACACATCGGTCGAAGTAAACGAAGACCGAGAAGAGACCAAAGACGTTACCGAAGTGGAAAATGAAACATCGGTCGAAGTAAACGAAGACCGAGAAGAGATCAAAGACGTTAACGAAGTGGGAGACATCGGTCGAAGTAAACGAAGACCGAGAGGAGACCAAAGACGTTAACGAAGTGGAAGATGAAACAGAAACGAGAGACCTTTCCACTGAAGAGGCTTCGCGCGTACAGGACACAGAGGACGTAGAGGAAGATAACAAAACCTCGAAAAATGAGCCCAAAGAGGTAAAACAAACCAGAAGCCCATCTGTACAAGAAATGCCCTGGGGACAACGTGGTCCTCCGTAGAAAAGAAATCACGCAAATGTCCAACGTCAGTGTATTAACGAGCTCCAAAGTTTCTACACACAATACGGAAACTTTTACAACCAATACACCAACAACGGACGGCCCAGGAATTACTGTGGTTACCAGGAGTTCCGCAGTTACCTTTCTAATTACGGCTGCGGCCCGGGCCGTGGAAACCGTCAGCTTCGCAGTAATTTCGGATATTACTGAAATGGCCGGCCCATTCCCCCAGTAATGGAAGATTTGTCCATCAGATTTTCTGTGCTGGAAAAGTGACACCGAATTGTATCCTGGAAATCAGTCAGTTAAGCCACATGGTCTACGGTGTTGAGCTCCACAATTTCGTTGCAACCATGTTCCAGAAAAAAAAAAAAAAAAAAAAAAAAAAAAAAAAAAAAAAAAAAAAAAAAAAATCTGATTTTTTTTCTGAGCTTCGGTGGGTGATTTAATTAAGCTGGGGGTGGGGGTGGTGTCTGTCTGTGTGTGTGTGTGTGTGTGTGTGTATGTGTGTGTGTGTGTGTGTGTGTGTGTGTGTGTGTGTGTGTGTGTGTGTGTGTGTGTGTGTGTGTGTGTGTGTGTGTATTCTCCTTGGTCTTTTTCACCTTGGTCTTTGGATCACGTGTTGAACTCGTGATCGACAGCTATTTCCCTCCCGGAAGAGAGATCGGAGCTCGTATGACCGATCTATGGGTAATGCTATGATCTTGCACACACACACACACACACACACCCAACGAGAGTCGGAGTAACGACCCGAAGCGCAACGATACCAAAATAATTTCGGCCCTGGGCAGGATTCGAACCAGGTGCTGACCCACCTCCGTGCTGACAGTCCAGAATTCTATCAACCGCGCCACCGAGTATGTATATGTGTGTGTGTGTGTGTGTGTGTGTGTGTGTGTGTGTGTGTGTGTGTGTGTGTGTGTGTGTGTGTGTGTGTGTGTGTGTGTGTGTGTGTGTGTGTGTGTGTGTGTGTGTGATTCACCATGGTTTTGGATCACACGTTTTTGGACTCGTGATTGGCAGCTATTTCCCTCCCGGAAGAGATCTCAGAGCTCATGTATGACCAATCTATGGGTAATGCTGTGTGTGTGTGTGTGTGTGTGTGTGTGTGTGTGTGTGTGTGTGTGTGTGTGTGTGTGTGTGTGTGTGCGCGCGCATGAGATTACATGTTGTATGTGTGTACGTATATGTGTGTATGTATGCATGTGTATACGTATATGGACATCTCCAACAGCGATAACTAGATTACAATATACAAACATTACATGATAAGAACTAAAATAAAATTAAATATCATTACAAGGAATTCAATCTATTGTTCTCCTCTCCCACACTCCCTCTTCAGCAGCCCTTTCGAAATAGTCCTAATATATTCTCAGGTAGACTCCCGATCCATCCCTTTTCCAAGGAGGAATGACAGCAAGCCAGAAGGAGGCGTGGCCCAGTTTGATTCAGCGTTCTTCGGAGGCCGATCTCTTTCAAGCTGGGTCATAGCCACGTGTCCTGATCACGTGACTTAAGTGCCTCAGCTGGCACTTATGCAACGAAACTGCACACACACACACACACACACACACACACACACACACACACACACACACACACACACACACACACACACACACACACACACACACACACACACACACACACACACACACTGTAAGAGGCCGGTAGCGAATGCAAATCGGGTTGGGAGGCATTGGTGCTGGGTCAGCGAGTTCAGGCTCGGCGCCTGCTGTTTAATAACATTGAAGGCGTCGTTCTGTCTATGTAAACACGCCGACGGTGGTGACTGTTTTATAATCGCTGATGTAATCAAAACTCTGTAAGCGCAAAGTTATTTTTCGTTTGACTAAGCTGAGGTAAACGATATTGCTAGTGACATTGTAACGGCTTTCCGGATTGGAGAAAAGGTGGAGAAGGAGGAAAAACTATTGGTGCATGAATTCAAAGTCACGCCCATAAGGAGTGACATTTATTTGAGAAGTCAGAGGAGATTGGATTAGAAAAATTAGTGACGTCAGACGAAGGTAGCTTAGCGTAGGATACGGGGATCTCGGGGGACGGTGTGAGCAGACGAGAGAGAGAGAGATCCTGAGTGTACCAAGACTGTGAAATTACAGTGAAAGAAGAAAAGTACCAATTTCTTTACCCCAGGACTGATTTGAAGTACATGACAAGAACTAGGCATGGGCCTAATGAACTTGGAAACTAGTGAGACTAAAGGAAACTAGGCATGGGGCCTACTGCTTAAAAAGGACTGGAAAACTTATAAGAAAAGACGTGAGGGGAAATTAAGTGACTACTAACAGAATAGAGGAAGAGGTCTGACAGTGGTGGTGACAGTGACTACAAGGGAGGTGAAACACACACACACACACACACACACACACACACACACACACACACACACACACACACACACACACACACACACACACACACACACACACACACACACACTATTGTGGCGCAGTGGTAGAGTTCCCGGCCGCTATTACAGGGTTGAAATAATTTCAGTATTGCTGCGCTACGAGTCGTTACTCCAACTCTCGTGGGCGAGGAGTTTGGTGTGTGTGTGCGTATGTCACAGCATTACCCATATTGCAGAGATTCATTGTGGTCTATAATGGTTAAGTTCTTTTAAGTGCAAGCTGTCTTTTTTTTTCTTGGAACATGGGCATAACAAAAATATGTGTTATAATGGTGAAAAGCGCTTATGATTACACAAACACATTTCATGGGCAAGGTTTTGTGTTACTTATTGACACCCAAAGTACGAAATGTAACTTCTTATTAATTCTATTTAATTTTTCCATAACTTATATTTGGGCGATGGCTGTTCAATAATAACCAAAATTGCTACGATGCTCACGCCCTCCGTAGCTACGCCCTTGTCTGTAATTACCAACGTAGTTTTGGAAGGCCTGGTAGTTGTAATAGCTCTTGGGCCTCCTATTCTGGACGTAGTTACCAACGTAGTCTTGGAAGGCCTGGTAGTTGTAATAGTTCCTGGACCTTCCGTTGTTGATGTATTGCCGATGAAGGCTTCCATATTGGTTGTAAAAGTCCCGAACTTGATGGAAACCTTGTAGTTGAGTAATAACGTGTTCCTTTCTTTGTGGAAGATGTCTCTGTCCACAAGGTCTATGTTGCACTTCTTGTGGGCTTGCGGTCTCCTTGGGCTCGTTTCTGGAGGTTTCCTGTCCACAAGGTCTATGTTGCACTTCTTGTGGGCTTGCAGTCTCTTTGGGCTCGTTTCTGGAGGTTTCCTGGTCTTCTTCTGGACTGGTGGTGAAAGCTTCTGCCGATGGAGTTTGAACGTCCTCCAGAAGGTCCTCCTCACAGGTTTCTTCGGTTGTCACTGGAACCTCCTGTGTCGTCTGGAGGACCTCTTCGGCTTCTTCTGGGCGTTCCTGGTCTTCCTGTCTTCGAGGGGAAGGAGCTTCGACTTCGCCCACTTCGACTTCGACCTCAAAGTCTTCTGCCGCTTCTTTGAAGATGAGCTCCTGGTCCTCTTGAGCGTGCTGCAGTGGTAGACAGCACAGGACCTTCCGACAGGTGCTGCGGCACCTGGCCACCAGCGCCTTGCCAAAGCGTCGAAGCTCACTGATCATTTTGGGTTCTTGAAGATCGCTTTGGACAATCTTCTTGGAGATTTCGAGACGCATCATGACATCTTGTTGAGAAAACGGAAGAAAACCAGATTACGTTCTTACGTTCAGTGAGTACGTTCACCTGGGCTATGGCATTTACTTAACACGTGCATATGGCACTGGAACACGTTCACACACATTATCACTCGTGCACACGTTCATATATGAAGTACACTTTAAAATTTGTTGATTAAAAGAAACACACACACACACACACACTGTAGTAGTAACAATGTAGTTATAAAGTAAAAAAAATAATGAAGTAGAAATGAATAGTAATAACATTGTAATAAACTAGTAATAGAACAGTAATATATTAGTTATAATGTAGTAATATAATAGTGATAAAGTAGTAATAAAATCATAATAAACTAGTAATAAAGTAGTAATTTGCATCAATATTGGAGAATTTCTTTGAAAGGGCGGGGGGGAGAAAAAAATCTACTTTTTATTCACGTTTATGTTAATCATATAACCCTTTTGCTGAATAAAATCGCTTGACGGCAGCCAAAATAAACACCTAAAATGGTAAAACGCAAGCAAAGGGTTGATCGAAACTAGCCCGATTTTTGTCGTTGTTGATCTGAATAAAATCGCCTGCCGCCATTTGTAACCAATGACTAAAACTCTCTTAATGCAGTGAACCGGTTTGATGTAGATTACCGTGGTCCAGTCGCGCTCCGCTCCCGCTCCGCTCTCGGTCCGGTCCAATATTGTCTCATTAATTTCAATGGAAGCATTCACACTGGCGCTCTCGCTCCGGTCTCGCTCCGGTTTCGCTCCGGTCACGGTTCCGTCAAAAGATATTTTTACTGGAGCGAGACCAGAGCGTGACTGGACCGTGAGCGCCAGTGTGAACTCAGTTGCCACGGTCCTGCTCCTCCTGCCCCACTCCAGTCGAGATTCAGCCTTCATATAAGCAAGTAGTGTTACCTTCTGTCCTACCAAACCATGGATAATCCAAAGGAAACACCACAATGGGATCATGAGAAAGTTAGAAAAATTATAAAAATACATTTTCTTTTTATTTATCACTGATACAATGACAATGCGTACAGCGAGGATATTCATAAGCACCAACTGAATAAAATATAACCTACAAAACTTACTTTAATTTTGTGGATTCAGATAAAATGCTAATAGAATTAGTCAAAAGGTAAACCAGAGCTGTATGACCTGACTTCGCCGCACTACAGTGATAACGTGGCGAAAAGAAGAAGCCGTGTTGAAATAAGCAGGCAGCTGGGTTGTGAAGGTAAGAAATCCCATACAATAGCCTAATGTCCACTGTGGAAATGCATTTCCTATCATCACTAAACAATTTTCCTATACAATAATGTTTGCATACTTACCATATTGCCAAGGTACTGAGAGAAAAAAATACACATTATTAACCGAAGAAAGAAATTCCATGTGTATAATAACAACCTATTATCCACTGCGGAAATGCATCTCCTTAGCTCACTCAACAAATATTCCTACACAAGTTTGTTTGTCTACATATATTTTATCATTTTGCCAAGGCATTGAACCAGCTGGGGAGCTGAAATAATCTTTCAGTGTTTCTCTCGCGCCAAAAGCCTCCTTTGTAGCATTTCCCCCTCTTCCTCTCATTGGACGTACTGTGTTTGATGGAGGCATGACAACAGTATCTGTTAATGCAACAGCATTTGGGTGTATCAGATTATGAAGTATGCATGTTGTTGTAATGATTACATTAGCGTTAGAATGCATAGCTTTAAGTTTCCTTAAATATATTCTGAAGGTTTGCACTAGAATACCAAATGTGCACTCAACTATCCTCCTGGCTCTAGATAATCTATAATCAAAATCCTCTTCTCTACCTTATGTTCAGTCTGTGAACCTGGGTAGGGCCTCATCAAATTTCTCTTCAGCGGGAAAGCCTCATCTCCCACTATAACGTATGGTGCAAGCACATCAGTGCCAGGAAGTGCAGCATCTTCTTGTACATTTCAAGTCATCCTCAATTTTGGATAGTATTTTCTCAAATGTCCCTTTGTTCATTCTGAAATAGCTGTGGAATTTACTCTCATCATCAATAAGACGAGGATACAGAGTATGAAATTCTCCTTCAGTCTTCCTATCTTGCAACATAGGATGAACCCACAATCTCTTTCTTTTTCTATTTTTTTTTCTTCTTCTTCTTCATCAAGTGCAATAGCGATTATTGCCAACTCGGCGTCAGAAAAGTCACACATCCTTCGTAACTGATGGTAAGACTTCTACTGGTGTCGAGGGAGGGGGGATGACGGGAACGAGAGCGGACCGATAGTGTGAATACCTCAGAACCGAGAGCGGAGCGCGACCGGACCGATAGTGTGAATCAACCCTGAATACCTCAGAACCGAGAGCGGAGCGAGAGTGGAGCGCGACCGGACCGATAGTGTGAATCAACCCTTAGGGGTCTCGGTCGCCTTGTTGATTAATTTAGACGATGGGCCGGATGACGGGTATTGGTCATTGATGGGCAGATATAGATAACAGACATTGACAGTGATAAAGAGATGCTGAGGTCATTTGCAACTGCGAAGTGTTTTCTCATCTCGTCCGTAACCTCCTCCTTACCCTCACGTGACCTTCGTCTTGGCGCAGTGTTTCCAAAAGGGGTGACAGCGTGCCATGATCACGTTCTTCAGTGCCACGTGGCATTAAGGCACGTGGCACTTCACGAACGTGTGCATGTCGTTACTCTCCCCTTTGAGCAAGAGAACGAGTTTGTGGTGTCGGTAATGTCACAGCATTTCCCGTAGATTGGAAGTGTTAGTTCTTAGTCCAATAATATAAAAAAGGTAGAGAATATACATACGTACATATACATACATACATACATACATACATACATACATACATACATATATACATATATATATATATATATATATATATAATATATATATATGTATATATAATATATATATATATGTATATATACATACATATATATATAGGAGGAAAGCTTTTGGGAGCTGTCAAGAGTTTTTATGAGAGTAGTAGAGCATGTGTTAGGATTAGAAATGGAGAGAGTGAGTGGTTTGAAGTAAAGGTGGGACTTCGTCAAGGATGCGTTATGTCGCCCTGGCTGTTCAACTTATACATGGATGGGGTGGTGCGAGAGGTGAATGCTAGGGTAGTGAGTCAGGGATTGGAGATGGTTAAAGAAAATGGAGAAAAGTGGGAGGTGAGCCAGCTGTTGTTTGCGGACGACACTGCGCTTGTGGCAGGGTCAGAGGAGGGATTGAGGAAGCTGGTGGCAGAGTTTGGGAGAGTATGTGATAGAAGAAAGCTAAAGATAAATGTGGGTAAAAGTAAGGTGATGAGATGTACAGGGGGTGAAAGTGGCAGTAGACTGGAAGTGAACATTAAGGGAGAGCGACTGGAGGAAGTGGATAGTTTTAGATACTTGGGTGCAAGTGTAGCAGGAAAAGGTGGAGTGAAGGTGGAGGTAGAATGTAGATTGAGAGAAGCGAGTAAATGCCTTGGTGGTTTAAAGAGTGTAATGAGGAATAGACATTTGGGAATAGATGCGAAGAGGAGACTGTATGAAGGAGTGATTGTGCCAACAGCACTGTATGGGGCAGAAACGTGGAACATAAGAGAAGAAGAGAGAAGGAGTTTGAATGTGTTTGAGATGAGGTGTCTGAGAAGTATGGTGGGGGTTACTAGGCTAGATAGAGTGAGAAATGAGGAGGTGAGGAGGAGAACAGGGGTGAAAAAGGATTTGGGAGATAGGGTTGATGAAAGAATATTAGGATGGTTTGGACACATGGAAAGAATGAGTGAAGAAAGACTAGTAAAAGAGGTATGGAAGGCAGATGTGGAGGGAGTGAACATGAGGGGACGTCCTAGGATGAGGTGGATGGATGGGGTGAAGGGGGCTTTGGGGAAGAGGGGAATGTCTGTTGAGGAAGGAAGGGAGAGGACGGAAGACAGAGGTGAGTGGAGAATG
The DNA here is from genome assembly GCF_046742065.1 of Oratosquilla oratoria. Lineage (NCBI taxonomy): Eukaryota > Metazoa > Arthropoda > Malacostraca > Stomatopoda > Squillidae > Oratosquilla > Oratosquilla oratoria. The sequence goes on from NC_134787.1 coordinate 37,029,199, forward strand.
GTTGTATATGGATGATGTTGTGACTGCATGAGGAGGAATGGGCGGGGAAGTGGGGGGTGGGTAGTATGTGTGAGTAAATTGTGACGCAGCCCGGGATTTCTCCCCGTCCTCGCCTTATATGCAAAGGGGGACGGAGAGGGGGGGTCGCCGATTAAATGAAGCGGCCTCGCTGTGGATGTACTGTGTCTTGCGACACTGCTTCTGACCCAGGGCGGTGGGCAGGGTGCAGGGATGACCCGTCATCCAGGAGGTGCTCAGATGAGAGGAAGGGTGGGAGGGGTGTGGAGTGTATTTAGGGATGAAATGGGTGGGAGTGTTTTTATGCCTTTCCCTTTTTGGCTACCTCCCTTGTAAGGGGGAAAAAGCCTTGGTATATGTATGTATATATATATATATATATATATATATATATATATATATATATATATATATATATATATATATGTGTGTGTGTGTGTGTGTGTGTGTGTGTGTGTGTGTGTGTGTGTGTGTGTGTGTGTGTGTGTGTGTGTGTGTGTGTGTGTGTGTGTGTGTGTGTGTGTGTGTGTGTGTGTCTGCGCGGGTGGATATTCATGTATATGTATATCTATGTATATCTATCAATCTATCCACACACATACACACACACACACACACACACACACACACACACACACACACACACACACACACACACACACACACACACACACACACACACACACTCGGTGGCATAGTTGGTAAAGCGCTGAACTGGGAAGCAGAAGTGCTCCCGGCACCCAGTTCGAATCCTGCCCAGGGCCGAAATTATTTCGGTATCGCTGTGCCTCGGGTCGTTACTCTGACTCTCGTGGGCGGGGAGTTGGGTGTGTGTGTGTGTGCAAGGTCATAGCATTACCCGTAGATCGGACCTACGAGCTCTGAGCTCTCTTCCAGGAGGGAAATAGCTGTCGATCACGAGTCCAACACGTGATCCAAAGACCAAGTGAATACACACACACACACACACACACACACACACACACACATATATATATATATATATATATATATATATATATATATATATGTATATTTATATCTATGTATATTCATGTATATTTATATCTATGTATATCTATCAATCTATCCACACACACACACACACACACACACACACACACACACACACACACACACACACACACACACACACACACACACACACACACACACACACACACACACACACACATATATATATATATATATATATATATACATATATATATGTATATATATGTATATATATATATACACATATATATATACATAAATATATATATATATATATATATATGCAAAATAACTTGTAGACAGTAAGTACTTTCGTATATTACATCTTCAGACTAATGACGGAGTTAATTTTAATCAATTGATTAATAAAGTTTTATTGTATATGATATGTACAGTGATATATACATTAATATACAATGCGGGCAACAGCCCGCCAGTAGGGGTGTTTTCGTGCCTTAGTGGATGGAAGGTAAGGGCGTGGGGGGGTCAGCGAGGAGGGGGCGCCGCCCTGAGCACCCCAAGCATCACGTCCATGGGCGTGTGGCGGACAAGGAGGGCAGCTTTCGTCGCCTGACTGCTGAGGAGGCTGCCCTCTGCAGGTTGGGCAGGGGTTTGCGGCGCTGGTCGGAGGGCCTCCGTGGCCGGCGGTCTCCGGCGCTGGTCGGTCGGAGGGCCTCCGTGGCCGGGCAGCGAAAATTTTTCTCCCACGAGACATCCGGACCCCAATATTAACTCATTTGCATACAGCCAATCAGAACACACCTGACTCTCATTCGTCTGCCAGACGTGTGATGTTGTCATAATACCCGCATTATAAAAAATAAAGTCACTGCTCTATCGCCGTTCTCTTTCACCCGTGAATTTTGATAACCATAGAAAATATGATGAAGCCAGTTTAGAGAGTATGGGGGTCACGCAGGCACGGCACTCCGTCATCATTTCTTAGTAAAGTAGCCTGCAGCGTGCTTTTATCGGAGTATTTCAAATATCTTTGGACCAAAATTTATTGGTATCTTAATTTTGTGTATTTGGAATTTTCTGAAAAATGACCACCAAAAAATTCCCAACAGTTGTTCAGTAAATTTCTATGCATTACATCAATAAATGACGTCGTCTGATGTACGTCTTGCATGACTGGAATTACTGAAAGAGATTTATGATTCCTTAATTAAAAGTTCAGAATTATTTGAATTAAAATCTTCTAACCATCATAGCGTCAGCTAGACTATGGCAGAAAAACCAGCACTCTATTATGGCACAGCCTCTAGTAGGCCTAGTAAGCACTATTACTTAGGGGGGGCTTAGTGTATGATCGAGGAAAAGACCATTGATACGGTGTAGACTCTAGACTATGCTTCAACAAATTAGTTTTTTTTTCCAATATTTGTCCAGTTCTTTCCACTGTTTCAGGTCAAAATGTTCTATGTGTTTTACTTCTTCTTTTCAAACTTACCGCTAACCAAAGTTGTAGTTTAGAATCAATAATAGGGCGATCAGAATGCGAACACAATCGAAAGTTATTATGCACCGCCATTTTCAATGCTTTGAATCAAGTTGAGTGAACTTGCGAGTCAGGTGCGTTCTGATTGGCTGTATGCAAATGAGTTCATATTGGGGTCCGCAAGTCTCAGGATATATCACGCTATTTATACATTTCTATGTGTGTTGTAGAAATACGTTTGGCACGAGCAACCAAAGTGAGTACGAAAAGTCCCGAACGGACGTTTACAACCCAAACTTTCACGCCCTAGCATGGCAACAAGGTGACGCTACTATAGAAACAATCGAAAGAAGTTATTATAACTGGTGACTTGAATACTCATGTAGAATCAGCCTCGAATACTCTGCATAATGCTCTAAAGTCATTCTGTTCAATGAATGATCTGAAACAAATTATCACAGAACCCACCAGAGTATGTGCCACTGCTGAATCTATTATTGATCTTATTTTGGTATCAGATGTTCAGAAAATATGTTCTAGTGGAGTAATTGATATTGGTTTAAGTGATCATAGAGCAACGTATTGTATCAGGAAGGTTTCCAAACAACAAATCAATCAGCATAATACCATAAATGTTCGTTCTCTTAAGCATTACAGCAAGGAATTGTTCTGCGAAAGTTGTCCGCGGTTAACTGGTTTTCAGTCGTCAATTGTACAGATGTTGATCAAGCTTGGAATAATTTTAAAGCACTGTTCTTGGGTGTATTAGACAATTTAGCTCCTGCAAAATCCATCAGAATAAAACAACGTTCCGAGCCGTGGTTTTCTGGTGACATCTTGAAAATGATCAACAGGAGAGATAAGGCTTTAAAAGATTATAAGAAAGCAAAAGATCAATCTGTTTTTGCTATGTACAAGAAGTTACGGAACGAGATTCAGGTTATGGTAGACAGAGCTAAGGTAGGATATTACAAAGATTCTCTTCAAACCAACAAAAACAATCCCAAAAAACTATGGCAAACAATCAAACAGTTAGGTTCTTCCAAAAATCCAAAATCCAAAAGTAGTAACATTGGTCTTAATGTTAATGGGATTGTTACTTTCGACAAAGTAGCAGTGGCTCAAAAATTTAACTCCTTTTTCACCACCATTGCTACCACCCTCGTAAGTAATTTACCAGTACCTTCAGGTCTTTTTGGCCAAGAACACATTAATAATTATTATTGGAATCAGGGTGTAACCCATGACACCTTTGCTCTGTCTACGGTTGCTAAGGTAGATGTGTATAAAATGTTGAAGACTGTTAACAGGTCTAAGACTACCGGACTAGAATTAATATTCCAGCCAGATTTGTGAATGACTCAGCTGAGCAGATTGCTCCCTGTATCACTCACATAATCAATATTTCGATTCAACAGGGCAAAGTTCCCAAAGATTTAAAATTAGCAAAAGTTATTCCTTTGTACAGGAAGGGTAGCAAAACAGAATCCGGTAACTATAGACCTGTCTCAGTGCTCAGTATTATATCGAAGGTCTTGGAAAGAGTTGTTTATAACCAGGTTTATGAATACATGCAAAGTAATAACTTGTTCTATGATTTACAATCAGGCTTTAGAAAATCATACTCTACTGATACATGTTTGATTAATTTGACTGATTATATCAAAGGTGAAATTGATAGAGGTAATTACTGTGGAATGGTTATGCTAGATCTCCAGAAAGCTTTTGATACTGTAAATCATGATATTCTATTATTCAAATTACAAGCGTTAGGTTTCAAATCAGATGTTATTAATTGGATGAGGTCTTATCTAACAGGTCGAGAACAGATTGTGAATGTAAATGGTACAACATCAAAAACAGCACAAATAACATGTGGTGTCCCACAGGGTAGCATTTTAGGTCCGCTGTTGTTTCTTTTGTATGTGAATGACATGAAAGCTGCTGTGAACTGTAAACTGCTGTTGTATGCCGATGATTCAGCCTTACTAGTTTCTGGCAAAGATGTAAATAGGATTGAGATGTTACTCAGTGAAGAGTTATTGAATGTCAGCAAGTGGTTGATGGATAACAAATTGTCTCTACATCTAGGTAAAACAGAATCCATTCTCTTTGGCTCTAATCAAAAACTCAATAATGCTCCCAACTTAAATATCCAATGTAATGATACTAGTATTCAACCTAAGTCTGTTGTTAAATATCTTGGAACAGAAATTGATCAAAATGTGTCGGGAGAAGTTATGGCACAAAAAATAATTAAAAGAGTCAGCTTCAGTACAAAATATTTGGCGAGAATACAAAAATACCTAGATGTAGAGACAATGAAGTTACTATCTTCGGCCCTGGTACATTGTCATATTGACTATGCTTGTTCTTCCTGGTATAGCAACCTATCTAAAAAATCTAAGAGTAATCTTCAAATATGTCAAAACGAACTAATCAGGACTGTTTTGAAACTCCATCCGCGTACTTATCTAGATTATACGCATTTTAAACTGTTAAATTGGT
>NC_134787.1:37039182-37201682 GCF_046742065.1 Oratosquilla oratoria
CCTATATATTATCTATGCATGCACATACGTATCTGATTTGATTATTTACCTTTATATGTATATATTTATCTAACTACCTATATAATATGTATGTATGTATGTCCTCGTATTTATGTATTTACCTAATTGTAGTCTACAGGAAAGGTGTTACACTCGTCGGTTCCCGTCTCCTACTTTCCAGTTTACCCTACCTGTCCTCAAATTCATATACAGTTCCAACTTAATCTATATCTTTGATTTCCAATTATCATATCTAGATTTCAATTCATGCATCCTTCCAGTTTGGGCTATATCACATTCTAAGTTATTTCAAGTACTTATGCATCAAAGGATTACAAAGGCGGAGCTTGCCGACAGGAGACCTTTTGGTCCATATCTTGGTCGTATGCGAAAAAAATCATAATAAATTAATAAATAAAAACTATAATAATGTAAATAACAAATAAAATACATAGATAAATGCATAGGTATAGTTAAATAATAAACAAACAGGTAAATAGTAGATAATAATGAATAGACATAACTAATGATAAATGAAAATCAAAACAGACAAATGATAAAAAATATACATATATGAAATGAATTATAATTATTATAATCATTACAGCATCTTGCTAAGGTATCTATGTAGAAAACTATATTTCTTCATATCCCTTAGACCAGTGGTTCCCAAACTTTTTTTTCAGTTTTACAATTATACGTACTAAGTTAACCTTAATCCTAATGCCGGGTACCGTGATTTTTTCTTGATTTGATTGTATTCTGTTTTATTTCTATTTTTTTTTTTTTTTTGTCAGCCCTCCATTACCACCGAAATTTGTTACCTCCCCCCCCAGGGGGTAATTTACCCACAGTTTGGGAACCACTGCCTTAGACATATACTCTTCCTTGATTTGTTACCTCGAACTCTGGAGTACCTACTATCCTTAATCAAGATATTTCGTCTGTTAATGTAATCTATCCCTTTTAGTAACCTGAAAACTATATCCATATCACCTCTTTCTCTTCGGTCTTTCAAAGTTGGTAGGCCCAGTGGTTTTAGTCTCTCCTTATATGGTTTATCTGCCGGGCTGGGGATCAGTCAAGTTGCTGAAAAAAGAGGAATCGAACCACGTCACAGTGGAAATGCAGGGCACCTTTCCTTCAGAGCTAAACCTGGGGATCTGGGTCAAGTTCATCATTATGATTTTTTTTTTTTCGCATCCGACCTAGATATGGACCAAAAGGCCTCCTGTCGGCATGCTCCGCCTTTGTAATCCTTTGTAACTGTGGACAAGGTAATGAAGAGGATAAAACAGATAATTCTTTATACCCTCGTGAATTTTGTGTATTGAAACTTGGTTATTTCGTAATGTATAACAATCTCTTCATTGGAATTGTTTACATAAGAAATATCTTTTATACACATTTTTTCACATTTGTATATATACTTTTAAAATTACATTTTGACATTTATTGTTACAAATTTTTTGTATATTTATATATTATACTTTTTTTTTTACATATATTTTAAGGTCGCCCTATATATGATTATCTTTGTCATCCCATTGTTATTCCTTTCTAACTTTATTTTACCTAAATTAAATCCTGTAGACGTAGTGGTGGCGGAAATTGTGGTAGTTTATTATTATAGCTTTGTCTCAAGTGTGCACCTTTGCCTTACGTGCTCAGATAGCCGAAACAGTGGAAGGAATAAAAAAATATATATACCTATGTTAAAAACAATCCTCTCCATTGGGAATTTCTAATGCTGGGAAATCTCCAAACTTTAGAAAAATAAAAAATCTCGAAATAAAGAAAATGCCAGACACTTTCTAATGTGTTGGTATATTTTCGAAAAGAAATGTTCTGTAAATTAAAAAAAATCTAATATTTAGATATTACTAACAGGGAGAGAAAGACATTTGTAACAGAGAGGGAACTTTAGAAAGTGAAATTTGTACTAAATGTCGAATCCGTACTTGAATATATAAATAAATCATATTTTTATGGTCATACCTAAATATTTTGTTTTCTATGATGACTAGCTGCAGATACATAGAGAACGTTTTCTCTTCTCTATCTAATTAGCTTATTTATTTCTTTGTTTCTCTGTTCATTTATTATTTTTGTTCTATCTATTCATTTATTCTATTCATTCTTTATCTATTTGTTTATTTTTTATTCTATTGAAATTATTTTTTTTATCTATTTCCACCATACGTTCGTAATTTTCATCATTAATCCTTCATGTGTATTCAACATATGTATGTATAATTCTTAAACACATTTATGTATGCATGTATATTTTCATCTATTTATCACTCGTCCAATTGTTTACATGTCATAGCCTCAACATTCAAAACAATCATCTTATTTATTTTTCGTTTGAATCAAATTAAAATTCATTTTTCAGTTTTCTGTGTATGATTTGATTTCATATTCATTTAGTCTTCGTTTTATTTTTCATTTTTTCTTGTGTCTATATTCTTCCCATTCAATTATCACCTCCTCCATCTCTCCCCATCCCTTATCTTCTCCTTTTCTCCTCCTCCTCCTCTTCGACGTCGTCCATTCCTCCTCTTCTCTCCTTCCACATTTGTATTCTCCTTGTCTTTCCTCCTTCCTTCATCCCTTCCTTCCTTCCTTCCTTCATTCATTTCTCCCTTCCTTCCTTATTTCCTTCCTTCCTTCATTCATTCCTCCCTTCCCTCCTTCCTTATTTCCTTCCTTCCTTTTATTTCTTCTTCTCTGTGTACTGGCTTCTCTCTTTTCTCTTTTTTTTATCATTCTCCTCTTCCTTTTCCACTAGCTCCTCCTCCTCCTCCCCGTTTTCTTCCTCTTCTTTTTCCTATCCTCCTCCTCTTACTTATCTTCCTCTTCCTTTCCTCATACCCATTGTCCTTATCTCCCCCTCCTCCTCCTTCTCTTCCTCCTCCTCTGTCTCTAATCTCTCTTTGTCCTCTTCTTCCTTGCCCTTAACTTCCTCCCTCCTCCTTCTCCTCTGCCTCTAGTCCCTCTTCCTCCTCTTCTTCCTTGTCCTTAACTTCCTCTCTCCTCCTCCTCTTCCTCCTGTCTCTAATCCCTCTTCCTTCTCGCCTTCCTCTTCCTCCTGTTTTTCCTTTCCTCCTCCTTTTTCTTATCCTCCTCCTCCTCACCTTTTTCTTCCTTCTCCTTATTTTCCTCCCCCTCTTCCTCCTCCTCCTCTCCCCTCTCAAACTCGAATAGGGTAGCCAATAAAACATGTTCACACAGTCTGGGTTTCTTGAACAATTTTTCACAAATATATACATTCTTTTATTATTTTAATACCCACATCTCATCACTATCTATCCTTTGTGCTGTCAATGTGGAAGTGGAAGTGGAGGTGGTGGTAGGGAGGGAGTGTGGTGGATGTGACGGATGTTGGTGAAGGTGGTATTGGTGAAGAATGTGCTGGAAAACATTGATCAAATGTTGGTAACATCTTCCCAATGTTGATAATCATTTATTTTTTGTTCGTATATGTTCATTTATTCATGTATTTTTTATTTTTTTATTGTTTGTTTATCTATTTATTTATTTATTATTCATTATTTATATGGTTATTCATTTATTTATTTATTTATCTATTATTCATTTATATATTATTAATTAATTGATTAATCAATTAATGTTGGTTTTTGTTTTGGCGTTTTTTTCTTCAAGACATTGTGACCTTTTCTATGATATTTTGAAAAAAAGTATTTTTTCGTGTTTTTTTTTTTTTGTCTTCTTGTTTTAATTTTTAGCACAGTACACATTTTTAAGGGCTAATTCTATTTTTGGATTTAAAGTTAACTAGATTTCATTTTTACAACTTTTGAATAATGAAAAATTCAATCGAATATTAACAAATTTAGGTTAAACTACTTTCCTGAATGTCAATTATCTAAGATATTAATATTTAATTATTTGACTCATCATACTGAGCATGCTTTCTAAAAAATATGCTCTATTGAGGGTACTTATTGATTTGTTTCTGGCAACAGTCGATTCTAATCAGGTTGTAAAATGTAATCGTTGTGTTTGTGCAAAATTTTACGAATATGAAAATGCATAGAAATAAAAGGCAGATAAAGCAAAATAGAATGGTAATGATAATAATAAAAATAAATATATAAATAGATAAATAAATAAAAATAGAAAATAAGAAAATTGGATCGGTGTGACTGTATTGCGTGAGGTTCTTGTATTATATGAAGGGATTGTGATTTCTGCCATATTTGATTGCCTTTACAGGCCTAAATGCCGCCCACCCACCCCGGGGGGAAGGGGGGAACTCTCAGTGACGACGCACCCCCCCCTTCCCCTCCCCATCACCACTTCCCCCTCCCCCTCCCCCGCCATCACCATTTCCCCTCCCCCTCCTCCATCCCCATCACCACTTCCCCCTCTCCCCCTCCCCCCTTCCCCATCACCAATTCCCATCTCCCCTCCCCCTTCCCCATCAGCACTTCCCCCTCTCCCCTTCCCCCTCCCCCGCTATCACCACTTACCCCCTCCTCCCCCATCACCACTTCCCCCTCTCTCCCCTCCCCACCTCCACCATGTGTAAAAAAAAATGAAAAAGAAAATGTAGTTGTTATGAGTCAAACTTAATATGTATTTTTTTCATGTAGGCATTTTAGCTGCTGGCTTGCGAAATAATTTAACATATTTTAAATTTTGTATTTGATCTCCTTAATAGAAAAAAGGATATGGGAAAATATTTCATATTTTGTTGATTCTATGGCAAAAATCGTCGATTACGGTGAAATATCCCTATTAGCACATTACCTCACACCTCCAAAACTTTTTCCGCCGCAAAATCACTATGATAAACTATTTTGTTTTCTCAAGAAAAATAAATAGAATGTCATTTGATATGCTGGAGGAAATTAATTTTCCTCCAGGATATTAGATTCCTTCCCAAAATTTGCGAGCTGCGATTTCCTTCAACAGTCGGAGAGAAAAATGGTTCAGTGTGATACGCTGTTCCGTATCTGTGCATTTGTGTATTTGTACATCTGGAAATTTACTTGTTTTGGTGATGAAATAAAGTTTTCTTTCCATGCGTGAATATAAACGAAAAGAATATATATATATAAAGAAATATATTTATGCTTGACAGATGCGATGGTGTCTATGTATAATTAATGAAGAAAAATTAGTGTGAATTTGCACGAAAACGAACACAAGACCACGACATCTTCACGACATGACGTCATGTCTGGCGACCGCGATGGGAAAGGATTTGTGATGAATTTCAGTCCCATAGTACAATGAACTACTTTGATTTTTTCCAATCTATCCTACCCCACTCCCTCCTTATTTTCTTAAATCAAATAATATCGAAAATGAATGAAATTGCAGCTTATGATGTTCATAATGTGATGTTGAATTGGGAAAATAGGATCATCTATGTAGATATGATCTGCTTTCGTGTCTATAGGATGATTATGCGTAAAAGCGGCTATTGGCAATGAACGCATTTAATAAAAAAGAAAATATACGGGAAGAAATGATTGGGGAGAGAGAGGTTGAGAGGTAATCTGATATGAGAAAATTCATAGTGAAATGAAATTCAAAAAGAAGTGAAATTCACAAGAAAAAATCTGAGAATGTGTAAAATAATAATGTAAATGAAAATAATTACCAAACGTTTTATTTCACTTTTTGTGTTTTCGTTTGACAGTAATTTAGCGTAATAGATTAGATACTTTTGTGAATTTTTGTCCTGATGACAGTAGTGTATATACATATTATCAAGTAACTTAATATAACAATAAGCGAAGAAAGGGATCAAGCTTTCCTGAATTTTACCCTTTAAGTGATTAAGTATTCTTGGTAAAATACTGTAATACACGTTAACAAATTCTGCATTGATTGACAACTGCCCGTATGTCGAGATTTAATAATTACTATATTCTTAGCAAGGAACCATTAAGAAAAATAAATCAATGAATAAATAAAATGCGCTTAGATATTGTGAATAGTGTACACAAAATATATATCCAAGTATTTATTCTGGACAAAACAAAAGCCTAACGTCATTTATGGCCAGCGATATGACGTCATATTAACGTTCTCAGATGTTTTATTCAGTGTCAGAATTCTATCTTTCAAATTAAGCTTTCAGTATTCTAGACTTAATATTTCCTGCCACTGCCCTGCCTCTGTAGATATATGCGACAGATTATGTCATATATAGAAACTGCGAAAAAATAGTCCTACTGATCAGAATTATCATAAATTTAACCTTATGATGACCACCATTGTTTAGACTTTGTGATATACTTTAAATATTTTTATCGGGTTAACTTCCAGACGATTTTATTCAGCCGAGAGAGAGAGAGAGAGAGAGAGAGAGAGAGAGAGAGAGAGAGAAACTCCAAACTAAAGAATATATTTCTAATCATTCATAATTGTACTACGAGGATCCTTAATTTATTGAATTATTTTAATCATATTATTTTTTAACATGAAAGTAGAGATTTTTTTTTATTAAAGAATAATTTACGAAGAAACTCCAGACTACTCCCATTCAATGGATATCGAAAAATTAAATTTCATTTCACTCCTCCAGTTGTTAAAAGTTAGATTAGATTTTTATGTTTGAAATTATTTCAACGTTATTTCTGCCTTAATTTATGATTTTAGGAATTTTATGTATGATCTCCAATCTATTTCATTTTAGTAAAACGAACGATTCACAAATGCCAAAGTTATTGTTTTTCATCGAATTCTAAGAGGATATCAGGTAATATTCCTTTATGCCTTATTTATATTCGAGGAAACTCTGTGAATAATTTCGTAGTGTTAAAATAAGCGCCACACACAATATTTTTAAATTCAAATGAAACAAAGGATTGAGCAACCAAGGTTCAAGGATGAAAGTATTATCACAGTATCTTTTGAAATCAGGCGTTAAGTTTCGTTCAAAGCCATAATGTTTTAGCACCGAAGTGACGCAATGTCGTCGAGTATGCTCGAACGCTTTTGCAAATACTCCACCATGACGTCAAACATTTTGAAAATTGACGAAATATTTTGACTAAATCGAACCCCGCCAGGGGAATCAAACATTTGTGTTTAACTGTTTATTTTCAAATTCATTACACTTTGAGGAAATACTGACTCTACACCTAGAGCAATATTCATTTTTGCTAGAAGCTGACATATGTTATAATTCAGTTTGTGTATTATTCCATAGTCGAAATCATACGACAGTTTCGTGAGTTTTAGTCGTTTGAATTTCAAACTTTGGTCTGTCATATGATTACAATTTACCTCTTCTCCCATTTAAGAAGTCACAGACAAACTGTCCACATTTTGCCTAATGTAGAGGAATATAAACAAAGACTTTGATCATTTATTAGATGAGGCTTTAGCGTGTAAGACGTGCATTTTCTAACTTAATCGTTTTACCTGACCTGAGTACTTACAACATACTGAATTTTGTATCATCGTCAATGGTGATAAATAATGACAGATATATCAAACAAGGTGTTGGAGAGTGCTCTAGCGATATCCATTGAAATGGACATACATAGCAAAATCATCTTTGGTAATCGTAAACGAATTAAAACAACTGAGTGACGTCCAGAAATTTAGGGAGGAGGGGGAAATTAGGCACACACAAAATTCTTTTGTAAGGAACTTTTTGTCTTTATTTTGGATTGGGATTTTTTTTTTTTTATATTAACTAGCTGTTGCTATTTCGTTTGAGTAAAAACGACTTCGGTTATAATATTCTAGATTTTTGTAAGAGCATCTCAACAATTTTGTCTAACATTCATATTCGTCATTCAGTTTCTCGCTCGCTGGAAAATTGAAAAAACAAAAGATCGTAACGAAAGTCGTTTCTTCTCAAACGAAATAGCACTAGCAAGTAGCATGTTAAATTAACGACAAATGCCTTGAGTGCCGCCACCAAGTAATTTCAATATCTTATCCGTAACCATGGCGACGACTGGCTTTTGTTTCATGGCGTTTTGTCCTCTGCACGAGAATGACGTTGACGATGTGATTGTGTTATAAAAACATATGATTGATCACAGAGTCAATGATAAAACGCGTTATATAAATGTAATGACAAGTGTTGTAATGACTTTAAAGACAAAGACAGGAAAAACGACAACTTGTGATAGCGAGACAGTTGTCGTATTTTGTTTACGTTGAGGGCGCGGCCAAGTTGCCAGTTTTCCATTTGTTCGATTTCTTGGACGACAAAAAATATACATATTGATATGTTTATGATTTCAAATCTACAGTCACCTTGCGATTTGTTACAATTCAACATCTTTGTTTCTTTGGAACTTAAGAAAACTATGACACAAGTAAGTAACACAGATTGCTATGATATTTCTGCCTTATCTGCATCTTTTAATGTTAATTAAGACAAATGTCTACACATACGAAAGAACAGTTTTCATTATTGCGTACGAAAGTATAGAAGTACATGATGTTTTATACTAAATAAAAAAAGAATTCTCCGGTTTGCGAGTTTTTCTCGAAACCCGGCAAAACGGTCGCACCGGACCCTGGGTAGGTGTAAGGGTTTATTCAGTTCGTTTCACGTTTTCAACTGGAACTGATCTCATTCACGTTGTTCATTTATTAATATTATGAGTTTTTTTTTCGGAAATTGTTATCATACAAGTACAGTAACGAAGCTTTTGAAAAACTCGAGTTGTTTGACGGAGAAATTTCGCGAGAGAGTACGTGTGAGTTCGAAAAACATCACTTTGCGGGTTATAAGAATTTTACAAAACATGGGGGGAAATCGGATCATGGGGATTACCAAAGGTATCATTTGGAATAAGAAGAAGAACTCGAAGAAGAATTCGAAGAAGAAGGAGAACTCGAAGAAGAACTCGAAGAAGAACTCGAAGAAGAACTCGAAGAAGAACTCGAAGAAGAAGAACTCGAAGAAGAGCTCGAAGAAGAACTCGAAGAAGAATTCGAAGAAGAAGAACTCGAAAAAGAAGAACTAGAAGAAAAACTCAAAGAACTCGAAGAAGAACTCGAAGAAGAAGAATAACTCGAAGAAGAAGAAGAAGAAGAAGAAGAACTCGAAGAAGAACTCGAAGAACTCGAAGAAGAAGAAGAAGAACTCGAAGAAGAAGAACTCGAAGAAGAAGAAGAAGAACTCGAAGAAGAAGAAGAAGAACTCGAAGAAGAACTCGAAGAAGAAGAAGAAGAACTCGAAAAACTCGAAGAAGAACTCGAAGAAGAACTCGAAGAAGAAGAACTCGAAGAAGAACTCGAAAAAGAAGTAGAAGAAGAGCGAGCAGCCCCGCAGGCCAAGTCCCCCGGCGTAGCCGGGGGCTTGTTTGTTGTTATTTGAGGGGGATTTGGGAAGGATTGTGCATTGATTGTATCAATCTCTAGAACAGTTGTAGAGGATGAGAAAGAGAATACACTTGAAGTGTTTATGGTCATATTCTATGTGCGTAAGGTCATCACTGGGTGGCACAGGCAAATATATTCTGTGGAATGTGTTCATGGGCACAGAACACTGCTAACCAACACATGATAAAACGAATGAAAAAAAAATTCACAGTATTTTCGAGGCTCTCGCTCCAGAGTCGATTTGGACATTTGTTGTCTTCTTTGTGATGAGATTATTCGTACGATAAACAGTGTCTTTGTTTGGTGACATTAAGAAAATGTCCAACGGATAGGTTCCGTTGTTTGCACAGGTGAACGGACAAAACCCCAATCAGCGAAAATGTCATACCCAGACAAAAACCAATCAGTGAAAAATGTCATACCCGGACAAAAACCCAATCATTGACAAATGTCATACCCGGACAAAAACCCAATCGGTGAAAAATGTCATACCCGGACAAAAATCAAATAAGTGAAAAAATTCATACCCGGACAAAACCCCAATCATTGAAAAATTTCACACCCGGACAAAACCCCAATCAGTGAAAACTGTCATACCCGGACAAAAACCCAATCAGTTAGGTTAGGTTAGATTAGGTTACGTTACGTTAGGTTAGGCTAGGTTAGGTTGAGGTTAGCTTAGGTTATGTTACGTTACTTTAGGTTATGTCCTCCCCCCAATGTTTTTATTGTGGTTTTGTCTGCTATGCAGATTGGGGTTTTGTCATGTGTATGTTTGCGCATATTCCAATTGTTAACTTTAAATTTTATTGAGTTTGTTGCAATTGGGTAGCAATGTCCTGCCAACCCCAACAACCTTGTATAGGGGTCCTGGAGCTGCAGCGTCTACGTCGTGGGACCACCCCCCAACCCCAAGAGTTGGGGGCCAAACGGCAGCAACCACCCCTGGCCATCAGCTCTACGCGGGTGGCACCAATCCCCAAGAGGAGCTACGCCTACCTTGGGGAGTACCACAATCCTTTTTCCCAACATGCAATATTACGTTTTTTCTGCACCGAGGGGTGATTTTCCGGCGATCACCCCTCTTCTTCTACTTTTAGCTGGAGATGTAGAGAGCAATCCTGGGCCCACCACAAAATACACATGCCCAACATGCTCTAAACCCATTACTTCGAGCAGACAGACAAAGGGCTCAGTTCAGTGCAATATGTGCAAAAACTGGGTCCACCTCACTTGTACAACACTTGCTGACACAAACCAATACACAAACACTTGGACATGTTCTACCTGCCCTCCAGTAACCCAACTCCCACCTCCCCAACCACAGCCAGCACCCTTACCCACTCCCAATTTCCCTTTGCCCTTACCCCGGATTAGTACTCCCCTTCCTTTGTCCCCGATCTCTCCTTTCCCTCCCTCTGACCCAGATCCTACACCTTCCCCACTACCACCCCAACCTCAACCCCAAACGGCAACATACAACACATACAAAACACACAACATCGACATATTACAACACAACATTGACGGTATTAACACGAAAAAACATGAACTTGAACACTTTCTTAAACAACACAACATACACATTGCGATTTTACAAGAAACAAAACTAAGACACTCACACAAAACACCATCATTTCATAGTTACACCACCATCAGACAAGACCGGACTGACGGCTATGGCGGTGGACTCATCACCCTGATCCACCACTCCATCTGTTTTGTGGACACAAGTGCCACAACCAAAATTCTCCTCCCTACCACAGATAACACAACAGAAATCCAATCCATTCGAATCCGCACAGGCAACAAATCAACACTGACAATAGTTAACATGTACATTCCCCCCCAATCATCCCCCACAGTTCCAGACACCTTCAGGCCTCATTTTAGCCAACTAGCCTCAATCCCCAACCTGATCATGGGTGGAGACTTCAACGCCAAGTCGTCTGCCTGGTATGTCGACAACCCTGACACAGACAGAGGGCTTGATATACAGACTCAGTTTGATTCATTGACTATCATGAACAACACACATAATCATACACATATCCCACACCAAGCCCTCTACACTCCCTCCTCTCCTGATATCACCTTTTGCTCCCCCTGCCTAACCCCAACAACATCATGGAGAGTGGTCGGAACCCTTGGCTCTGACCTCCTTCCAATCATCATCACCACCAAAACAAGATGCACCCCAGTTGGCCACAGACACACTTACACCAATTACAAGAGAGCTAACTGGGCAGCTTTTACTGAAGAGACAGAACAACATTTTGAAACACTTAACAGTACACCAATCACAAACATAAACAATGCTGTGCACACTTTTAATACAATCATACAAAATGCAGACAAGAGATACATCCCTAGAGGCAACAGAAAATCACACAACCCCAACTTCACACCAGAAATTCAAGGCCTCATCAGACAACGTGACACACTTAAACACGATACCCCCACACCTATCCCTCAAAACATAGCAGACCAAATACAAACACTAAACACTGTGATTGCCAATAAAATACATGAACAAAAAACACAAAATTGGCAAAACTTTATCAATACACTTGATCACAAAACAAACACCAGCAAATTGTACAAAACACTCAACAGCATTACACTATCCAACAGTAACACTACACGCTCTCACGCAGCAATAATCACAACAACAGATAATCTACCCTCAAACAGACAACAAGCAAACGCACTCATACGTCATTTTGCACAGACAAGCCATCTCACTTCTCACCCTGACAACCGACGCACCATTCGACGTAAGAAAGACTTTCCCACAGACTCAGACTATACACCCTTCATAGACAGTCAGACAAAACTCAAAATACATAGTCTCAAGCACTCATCTGCCTGTGACCCTGATAACATAAGCAACATCCACCTAAAACACATTGGACCACAAGGTATACACGCACTCACAAACATTGCAAACTACAGCTATTCACACAACACTATACCCAACATCTGGAAGCATGGTAAAATAATCACCATTCCAAAACCGAACAAAGACCCAACAATCCCAACATCACACCGCCCAATCACACTTCTCTGCACCCCCTCTAAAGTCATTGAACGCCTAATACTTAAACTTGTCACACCACATATTCCCCTTGCTGACTCACAACACGGTTTTAGGCCACTACACTCCACAAACACTCTTCTGACAAACCTCACACAAAGAATTTTAGATGGCATCAATTCAGATAGGCCCCACTAAAGAACACTTCTTATAACATTAGACATTAGTAAAGCTTTTGATGCTATCCCCCGCCACAACCTAATAAATAAAATATATAACACAGACATGCACAATAACACCAAAAAATGGCTGGCCAATTATCTGGCAGGTAGGAATGCTTACGTGTCATATAATGGCCAATCATCGCACATCAGAAACATTAAGAACAGAGTACCACAGGGCTCAGTTCTATCCCCCACACTATTTAATCTATACATGCATGACATACCCACGCCAGACACCTCAGAAATACAAATCTCTTCCTACGCAGACGACATAACAATCACATGCACACATCGTAACACAGACAAAGCTGCAGAAATAATCCAGCCATACCTTGACACACTCAACACATGGTTCATCACAAACAGACTCAAAATAGCTCCAACAAAATCTACAGCAACACTTCTCACCAACTGGACAAAAGAACACAAATACATACCTCATCTCTACATCAACAACACTCTAATACCACACACAAACACACCGAAAATTCTTGGTGTAACATACGATACATCCATGTCTTTCAAACAACACATCACAAACATAAAAAACAAATGCAAACCCAGACTTAACGCACTTAAGTCAATCACTGGAACAACATTTGGACAAAACAAAGAAACTAATATAACAATATACAAACAATGCATACGCTCAGTGTTGAATTATGCGAGTCCTGCATGAGCTCCTAATCTCAGTGAGACACACCACAACACCCTTCAAATCATACAAAACAAAGCCCTAAAAACAATTACAGGCTGCACAAATACAACACCTACAGACCATTTACACCAAGAAACAAAAGTCCTCAAATTCAAGGACCACCTCGACATGAGAGGCACACAAACACTTGCCGCAGCCACCACAAACACATCACACCCGCTACACTACATAGCAGAACACCCACACACACCAAGAAACATTAAAACAACACCCAAAGACCTTTATCACGCACAGATACTCTCTTCTCTTCCTCCACAACCACCAAATACCAGCCTCCGGAAACATATTCATAATCATATCACTCACCGCTCCATTAACACACTGAAAGACAACACACTGCTGCATGCCAGACCCTCTGATATCCACCCTTCTGAATCCTCTCTCCCACGAAAGGACAGAGTCCACTTGGCCAGACTGCGGTGCGGTCACCACCCAGCACTTCTAAGCTACCAGAAGAGGCTGGATGACCGCGTTATGAACAGCTGCCCAGGATGTAACACTTCACCCCATACCATACAACACATAATGGAAGACTGCATTATACACAATCATGCACGCAAACAACACAACATACGCTCTATAAAGGATTTGTGGGAAAACCCAGTTTCGGCTATGGCATTCCTTGGGGAGACGGGACTGCTCGGACAGACAGTCTAGGGAACGACAACAACAACAACCTTGTATAGGTTTTTGTCTGGATGTAAAACCTGAACACCAATGTATGTATTTGCTACTACTGAGAATGTGTGTACATAAAATATTTATGTTTATTAGTGCACATGGTGGCACAAGTATTATTTTGACCAAGTCATTACCACAAAAAGCTGTACAATTAAACACGATACTACAAGCTTGTGCAACACAAATCTTTATTAATAAATGGATCACTTTGTGCTCCCTATATCTAGAACCTGACTTAGAATCTCGATTAGTGGACAGAGATGGTAATCCAAGGCAATTAGAAGTTAACAATTTACAATCACTTTTAAACCAACTACCTCAACCTTTCATTCTAATGGGGGATTTTAATGCAAAGCATACATTATGGGGAAAAAATAGATGCGACCATCGTGGACTTTTAATTGAAGAACTACTAGACTATAATGATATAATTTTAATGAATGATGGTTCCCCCACAAGGTTTGATGTAGTCCACAACTCCAATTCTGCAATTGATCTTACAATATGCTCATCATCTTTAAGATTAGATTATCAGTGGTCAGTGGATGATAATCCCTATGGAAGTGACCACTTTCCTATACATCTTAAGTATGTCCAAAATATACCCTACCCATGTTTGCCCAAATGGAAGTCAAAGGAAGCAAATTGGCAACACTATGAAAGATCCACCAAAGTCACTCGTAAAGCTAATGATTTCCCTAGTCCTTCAGCTGCATACGAATATCTAACTAGTATAATGACTGGAGGAGCTATGCTATCAATTCCCAAAACAACAGGGAAACCTCGACGTCCACTGATACCATGGTGGAATAGTAATTGTGCCTTGAGCAGAAAAATTACTAGAGCCTGTTACAAACGTTATCGAAGACGTCCAATCCTGATAAACAGGTTGATATACAAGAGAAACCTTGCTAAACAAAAGCAAATTTTCAAAGAAGCAAGGAGAGAGACGTTCATAAGATACATATCAGAATTAAAGTATAATTCCCCACTTATTTTAGTTTGGGACAGAATATGCAAACTATCAGGGAAATTTCCCCCTCCCCCCTGCCCATTCTAAAAATCAACTTAGTTGTTATATCAGATACAAGAGAAGTGCCAGAGGCATTTGCACAGCACTACTCAAATATCTCAAGTGCCAGTCACTACTCCCCTGAATTTCACAGTATAAGGAACACAACAGTAGTTACTCCGCCTGCTTGCACTAATGCTGAGGCATATAACACTCCATTTAACATCATCGAATTTGAACATGCCTTATCTTTATCTTCACCAACAGCACCTGGAGAAGATGATATCACATATGCAATGATTTCCCATCTACCTCGGGAATCTAAAAAATTCTTTATTGATGTTTTTAATGAATTTTGGTGTTCAGGAACCTCATAAGTTGTGGAAAAACTGTTATAGTTCCATTTTTGAAACCTGGAAAAGACCCTAGTGATCCCAAAAGTTACAGGCCTATAGCTCTTACCAGCTGTATTTTTAAGATCTATGAACGAATGGTGAATATTCGTTTGGTGTGGCTCCTAGAATCAAAGAATTTATTATCAGAGAGGCAATATGGCTTCCGCAAAAACAGAAGTACTTTGGATCCCCTATTATATCTCACACGTGAGATACAAAATGCTTTTGCAATCCGAAATCAGAACATTGCAGTGTTCTTTGATTTGGAAAAAGCTTTTGACACTACCTGGAGAGCCGGTATTTTAAAACAGCTAGCAGATTGGAATGTCGGTGGCAATATGTTTAACTTTGCCAATGATTTTTTATCAAATCGATATTTAAAAGTGCGAATAGGCTCTACCCTATCATCAGAATATCTACAGGAAGAAGGTATTCCGCAAGGAAGTGTCCTTAGACCTTCTTCAGTGTTGCCATTAATGGATTACTTGAACAACTCCCTGTCGGAGTAATTGGCCAAGCATTCACAGATGATATTGTTTTTATATGTAGTAAATCTACTGCAGTTGAAGCCTGTATCAAAATTCAGAATGCAATTAATGCTGCTACTAAATGGGCAAATAATAAAGGATTTAAATTCTCTACTGAAAAAACTAAAGCTATACGCTTTTGTAGACCACAAAAAAGGGAAGTAATCCCAACATTATTTTTAGAAGACTCAATTATAATATATGAAGACAAAGTTAAATATTTAGGAATTGTTTTTGACAAAAAATTAACTTTTGCTGACCATATAAATGAGACAGCAGTTAATGTCAAACAACAATGTAACATTCTTAAAGTTGTTAGTGGCATGAATTTTGGAGCTGACCATACTACACTATTAAGATTATATCAAGCCATATGCCTAAGTAAGATTGATTATGGCTCTCAGGTTTATGCCTCAGCATGTAAGACACTATTGAAAAAACTGGATGTAGTACACAACATGGCGCTACGTATTTGTACTGGGGCTTTTAAGACTTCTGTTGAAAGTCTTTATGTGGACTCTGGTTTTCCCCCTCTTACCATTCGAAGGGAAGAACAGGGTCTCGGATATATGTCAAGAGCACTAGTGGTTTTCCCCCTCTTTCCATTCGAAGGGAAGAACAGGGTCTCAGATATATGTCAAGAGCACTAGCTACACATTCTAATCCAAACTACAAGTATATAAAACAACCTATCGACAGAGCACCCACTAAACCTACTTTGCCTAAGCCCCTTGAAGTGAGATTAAACAATAGTACAAGAGAGGTAGGCCTTATTCCTCCTCTAGTTATGGATATCACTTTTACAAAATACCCTCCGTGGTGTAGGCCACCTATAAACATTTGCCAAATGAAAAAATGAAAAAAGATCAACTCAAGTGCTCAACTGAAAAGTAACTTCTTAGCCCATATCTCTGAACACAACAACTCGATTGCTGTATACACTGATGGGTCAAAAACGGCTACTGGAACTCATGGATGTGCTATCATCCTTGGAGAAAAAATAATTAAAAAGAGCCTTCCCAATCAATTCTCAATTTTTAATGCAGAAATTTATGCTATCTATAGCTGTCTAAAATTTATTTTTAACACAAGCAGAAATGAGGATTCATATATTATTTATTGTGATTCCCAAAGTGCATTGACAGCGCTACAAGGATTGATACCCTCTAATCAACTTATCCAAGAGGTGCAGAATTGGCTGGTCCTCCTGCACTCTCGAAAACAAGTTGACATAAAGTTCTGCTGGGTTCCTTCACACGTGGGAATTCGTGGAAATGAGCAAGCTGATACAGCTGCCAAACAGGCAGCTTCCACTCCGGGTTCCCACTCTTTAAAGGTTCCCTGCGAAGACCTAAATTTTTTTTTATTAGATCATACTGTAGGATCAGGTGGCAGGACCAATGGTCCAACACGAACAATAATTTTAAACTAAAGTCAATCAGACCTTCTGTCAGCCCCTGGACCTATACAGGGATGGACAGAAGGTCCAGCATAGTTTTAACACGCCTACGTATAGGGCACACATACCTAACCCACAAGTACCTCCTAACTAGTGGAGCAGAGAGACAGGTCCCCCAGTGCTCCAATTGTAATATTAACATCACAGTGAGGCATATACTTACCGAATGTCCTCTCTATTCTGATCAAAGAAGAAAATTCAGTTTAGCCAATAAACCGCTAACAAGTATTTTAGGAATGGATGCCCCTGTAGGAAAGGTTTGCAAATTTTTAAAAGAGACGAATTTATTTTATGATATCTAATTATATAGTTTATGTTTGTTGTGAATGATTAGGATATACTTCTGTTTGTTGTAGATGAGTAGAGAAGTAAACCTTACTTGTTATGAATGTGAAAAATAACATCTACATATTTTAAATGTATAGAATAACTTTTATGATTTTATAACTAAAATAGATTGTATATTAGTATTTTAATGTATAGATAACTGGTTGACATGTGCTGAATGGCCTTTGGCTCTGGCGCGTGGCAAATAGCCACAAATTTCATAAATTCAATTCAATTCTAGAGAGGTCATGTGTCATGTTAGAAGAGGCATCAGAGAAATTCCTATGGACAGGGGACTGCATTGATTTCTGCTCATGACACGGCGAAAGCAAAAAGCCCTTGAGTGATGTGACTTGTTCCTGTTACAATAGGTACATGCAAGTACAGAAGGAGTAAATGTAGAGGAAGGGGGTTTGAGTAGGTACTAATGACTGGGGGTGGAACATTAGTATGTTGTGCATTGCTAATACACAAAGAACCAGAAGGCACTTCCTTTAGTTTACTTGAAAGCTTTGTTGCAAGAGACAATAGGGACTCGTCTGTCTTGTAGCTGAGAGATGCTACTCTTCTCTCAAAAGGCACCAGCAACAAGATATAAAAAATGTATTCCAAACTAAGGCGTAACCTATCCAAAATGGTAGCATCTCTACCCAATCTCATTGAAACAATGACTCTAAGGCCTCTAAAGCATTCTTGGTGGCCTGGGCCTGAGCACGTATATAGTTAAGAGTGCCCAATGGGACCTTTCGCAGTCAGGCTTGTAGATTCATATTAGCGCTAGAATTTTCAATTGTCTCAGATTTCATGAGGCAAAGGGGTGACTTAGCTAATTTGGAAACCGATTAAAAAAAAAAAAAAAAAAAAAAAAAATTGCTGCACAAGTGTATTCAAAATTACAAACATGACTCTTAAATTTACAATTTGTATTTACTGGTGTCTGATAAGGCTTTGTTAATTTAATTATAAGATAAAACTAAAAATAGGTAATTATTTTTACTGAAGTATGTATGAGCAGTAAAAAGAAGAGGATGTTGATTTCGGTTTGTGCATTTTATCTGAGAGTGTTGAAAAATAATGGATATCACTGTAATGTCCTGTATATGAAGATAATCAATGAGATAAAAGATAACAGTGGTGGCGGACGTACGAGGTGACCGACGTTTGTGTAAACAGTAGCCTCTTAGATCTGCTGGGAGCCATTTTCAAACAAATATGACTAATTTTACGTGTGCCGTGGCAGACTGCACGCCAGATTCAAGAAAAAGTAAGAGAAAGACAAATGTTAATCGTACCGGAAAAATTAAATCTTCAATACAAAATTATATTTTCTATACATTACATGGATTTACCTATTGCTTGGTGCATTCAAATGAAAGCATATATCAGTATACGTCCATTGAAGTCGGTAGAAAATGACAAATTGCTTGGCTTGATACAATTATAGGCTGTTTTACGAATATCATCTGTAATTATAAATAGAGGCTCAAACAATGTTATATGCCGTTTGCAATCATGAAATTAATTTCCTTAAATTTCAGACATGATAATGTACAATGATACACCTCTGTAAGCTTATAAAACTTGCCCAAAAAATATTTATTTTCCGGCAAGAATTACAAAATCTGGCGGTGTCTGGTATCAAATCGCTCACAGCGAAAGGCCCCAGTGGGATGTAAGGACATCAGCTAACTTAAAGCGCCATTGAAAATGATCACCTACAGGGGTATCAGAAAAGATTGAGGAAATTAGCTCTAAAAGTATCATGATTATAATTCAATGTTTTGGGGTCAAGACATGAGGCTGCCAATGAGTAGGCACAAGTTGAGATCTCATGAATGAGATTTCCCCAGACCCAGTAGTTACATTAGTATTGACTATACTATCTTCGCACTGGCGAATAAAATCTGCAGCCTTATACTGGCCATCCTGACACGAAAACTTAACTATGGAAGGAAATTGTGGCAATTTGGGCTTAGATTGTAATCTACTCCTAAATAGCATTTAAAAAAATATCTTAATGCATAACCTACAATACTGCGATCGCTTACAGAAACCCTCCGAAGATAAACTTGGGCCAGCAATCCTCGCTTGTAAAATTTTATAAATAAAAACAATTTTCTATGACTCGCAACAAATGAAAAGGCACTGCAAGGGGCAACCA
The DNA here is from genome assembly GCF_046742065.1 of Oratosquilla oratoria. Lineage (NCBI taxonomy): Eukaryota > Metazoa > Arthropoda > Malacostraca > Stomatopoda > Squillidae > Oratosquilla > Oratosquilla oratoria. The sequence goes on from NC_134787.1 coordinate 37,059,057, forward strand.
TACAAAAACAAGTTAAAATAAAATAGCCGGATGTGATGTGAACGAATGGCAGCCTGACCAGAGAAATTATCACAATAGAATCAATATAACACAATTTGACATGCATGCATAACTATATGTATATATATATAAATATATATATATATATATATATATATATATATATTTATATATAAATATATATATATGTATAAAATATAGTATAATGTGTGTGTGTGTATTTACCTAGTTGTATTTTACGGAAAGGGGAGCTATGCTCGTGGTGTCTCGTCTTCATATCTCATTTAATCTAGACTGTTTTTAAATTCGTGTATTGTTTTGCACACACCAATTTCTCACCTAATTTGTTTGTTCCAAATGTCTATTACTCTGTGGGAAAAGCTGTTTTTTCAGATCTCTTCTATAACTGTCTTTCTTGATTTTCTTTCCGTGTCTTCTTGTATTTCTACTATCCAATTTTATTAGATCCCCTCTATCAATAGTTTCTATGCCTTTTATGATTCTATAGTTACCAAGTCTCATCTCTCTATTCTTTGCTCTAATGTCTGTAGCTCAAGTTTTGCTAGTCTCTCTTCATATGATAGTTCGAGTGTTGGTGCCAACTTTGTAATTGCTCTTTGTATTCTTTGTGGTCTTATCAAAGTGACAAGTATTTTCTTCACCATTTCTTTGTCCAGGTATGTAAATGCCACTTTGATTGTTCTTAATAAATTATAAGTTTCTCCAAAAATCTTGTTTATATGTTTCTCAGGGGACATATTATTCATAATAATGACTCCCAGGTCCTTCTCATTTTCTACTTTTTACATTTCTTCTCCCAATTTATATGATCCCACTATTCTTTTTTTGTTTCTTCCAAATTCCCTTATACTATACTTCTTAATATTGAATTCCATCTCCCACTTCCTACTCCATTCCCATACTTTATTGAGCTCACCCTGCAGTGACTCACAATCTTCTTCAGTGTTCAATTTTTTCAACAATTTTGCATTGTCCGCAAAGAAGCTCATATAACTTTCAATATTTCCAATCTTGGTCTTATCAAAGTGACTATTATTTTCTTCACCATTTCTTCATCCAGATATGTAAATGCCACTTTGATTGTTCTTATTGAATTATAAGTTTCTCCAAAAATTTTGTTTATATGCTTCTCAGGGGACATATTATTCATAATAATGACTCCCAGGCCCTTCTCATTTTCTACTTTTTTTATTTCTTCTCCCAATTTATATGATCCCACTATTCTTTTTTTGCTTCTTTCAAATTCCATTATACTACACTTCTTAATATTGAATTCCATCTCCCACTTCCTACTCCATTCCCATACTTTATTGAGCTCACTCTGCAGTGACTCACACTCTTCTTCAGTGTTCACTTTTTTCAACATTTTACATTGTCTGCAAAGAAGCTCATATAACTTTCAATTCCTTTATCCATATCATTGATACATATAGCAAACATTATTGGGGCCAGAACTGTTCCTCGCGGAACTCCACTAATCACTTCATCCCAATTAGAATGTTTGTCTTTTATCACCACTCTCATTTTTCTTTCATGCAAGAAGTCTTCCATCCATTTCAGCCGTTTGCCTTGTATTCCTCCTGCAGTTTCTAATTTTTGTTAGCAATTTCTTATGTGGCACCTTATCAAAAGCTTTTTTTAGGTCTAGAAATGCACAATCAGCCCATCCATCTCTTTCTTGTATTATATCTATTAGCCTTGAATAGAAACACATTAAGTTTGTGATGCATGATCATCCTTGTCTGAATCCAAATTGCCTTGGATTTAATATGTTTGTTTTTTTTCCAAATGCCTTACCCATCTAATTTTGATAATTCTTTCACAAATTTTAGCTATTGTACTTGTAAGAGAGACCGGTCTATAGTTAGTAGGGTCTTCCTTGTTTCCCTCTTTATATATTGGTACTATATTTGCTCTTTTCCAATCTTCTGGAACTTTTCCTTCTTTCAATGAACTGCTTATTAGACTATGTATTTTGTCTGTTAGTTTGTTCCTGCATTCTCTCAAAATCCAGTTTGCCATTTCATCTGGTCCATGCGATTTTCTGACATCGAGATTACTCAAGTGATTCATTATTTCTTTCCTCAGTACATCTATCTCTTTCATAGGGGGGACTTTCTCCTACACGACATCTGTAAGTTGTATGTTCTCCCTCGTAAACAGTGATTTAAAATGCTTGTTCATAATTTCTGCCATTTCTATTTCCTCTGTTTATTCAACTCCTTGTCGTAGTTTCACTAATTCTTGTTTGTTTTTCAGTTTGTTGTTTACAAATCTATAAAATAGTTTTGGTTGATCTTTCCATTTTTCTATGACATCTTTTTTGTATTTTCTCTTTCCTTCTCTGCACACTTGTACATATTCATTTCTATAACTAGTATATATTTTCCATTTTTCAGGTCTTTTGTCTTTCTTCATTCTATCCAAGCTTTATCCCTTTTGTTTTTCAACTCCCTACATCTTTTGTTGTACCAACACTTTACATATTCTTTTTCTTGTTTTTATCTTGGAACATACTTTTCCACTCCTTCACAAATTTTTGTCAATTTTTTCAATTTTTCTTCTGTTGTTTCCTCCTTGTGTATCCTTTCCCAGTCTGCTTTTTGAAAAAATTCTCTTATTATATAAAAATTTGTTTTTCCATACATCAATCTTCCCTTTATTTTCCATGTACTTTTCATTTAGTTCCAGTTCAACCAATATGTGGTCACTTTTACTTATTGGTGTTTTATATTCAATCTTGTCCACTATTTCAGGTTCTGATGTGATTATTAGGTCCAGTCTCAATGGTTCTTCCTCATTCCTATACCTAGTATTCTCTTGTATCCATTGCATCATTGTATGTTCTATAATCATATCAAGTAGTACATTTCCCCATAGGTCGTCTCCACCCTTCACTGTCATCTCTTCCCAGCAGATTTTTTTTTAATAAAAAAAGTCATCCATTATAACTATTCGTCCTCCATCTTCCATTATATTATCTAGTGTTATCCTTGTGTTTTCTAACATATTTTTGTGTTCTCTTCCCATGAAGCCATTTTAGGGGGCACATAATTTACCACAAACCTCCTGATCTTCTCATCCCTGTCCTCCACTTCCATCATAATCGTCTCTACACTATTCTTTCCATATATAACATTCCTCACATTTATATCCTTCTTAGTCAGGAACATAACTCCACCCCCTTGTTTTACCTCTGTTTCTAATCCAATAATTATATGCACCATGTCTTACACTGTTGGGTGGTAGTGGACCTTTCAATTTTGTCTCTATAATTCCCATTATGTCTAGTTCTTTTCCCTTCAGGTAATCATTCAGTTCATTCAAGCCTGTTATTAAGTCATCTATATTTGTGTACACATTCAATTTTCTGCTACCTCCATCGTGTTTTCTGTTTTCCTCCCGTTTTTCTCTGCTATGAACCATTTCCTCACTTTCATATCCACTACTCTCCAATAGAATTTCTCTTTGACTCTGTTCTCGGTTTTTTCCTTAGCTTCTATTCTTTTTGTTTTCTCTTCCTCTCTTTCCTCTTTATTCATCTCTCTTCTTATCCATACCTGTTTATATAGATCACTTTTTGCTAGTTTCCCTGTTTTTGATAAGATATTCTCTGCTGTTGTTTGTGATCTGAATTTAACCTTAATTGGTTTGGTCTTATCTATATTGTATTTCCCTATTCTATATATTTCTTAAAATTCTTTCCCCATTTGTTGTTCATCTTCTTGAACTACTTTTAATATCTTGTTTACTTTTTCCTTCTCCTCTTTTACTCTTGTAGTCCTATTTGGATTATGCTTCTCTTCCATCCCTAATTATACATTTCTTTTTATCCGCTATGTCTCTTACTATATTCTCCTTCTCTCTCATCACTTTAATAACTATGTCCTTAGTTTGTTCTTTCATCTGTTGTTTTACTATATCTCTAAATTCAATTTTGTTATTCTCTTGGACTTTTCTCCAACCCTGTACCTCTTTTGCTATGGACTCTTTATTCTCTTTATCATTCTTTAATTCCTCATTCTCATCCTTTACTTCTCTTAACTGTCTTTTCAATTTTTCTATTTCTTTATCTAGGTTTTCATTTTCCTTGTTTAGGTCTTCCAATTTATGAACTCTGTGTAATCTATATAAGTTGACTGAACCTAACTTCCCACTGTTTGTTCATTTTTGCTAGTTTTTCCTCTAGACTTGCTAACCGGGGGAGGTTATCATCTCCTCCCTCATGAAATCCATGGAAATAATTATCTTCACCTTCCATTGTGCTACTCTTATCTATATTTCTAATTTTTACATTTTTACTAGTCTCTTTTGACTTCACCCCTGTCATCTGTGCATCTCTTGTTGATATTCCTGCTGACCTCTGGGGCCCATTCATACCCTTCCTCATTTCCTTGCATTTTCCTCAGTAATCCCTCCCCTTCTCCTTTTTCTTCACCGTCCCACTACACCACGAGCTTTCCCCTTCCCTACTGATACAACACAGGTACTCCCTCATTGATATCCACAAAAATAGTATTTTTTTCTTTTTTTTTAGTCAAATCTTCGCTGTCACTTTGACTGTTATGTATTTACCTAGTTGTATTTACCTAGTTGTATTTTACGGGAAGGGGAACTATGCTCGTGGGGTCCCGTCTTCGTATCTCATTTTATCTAAACTATTTTTAAATTCATGTATTGTTTTTGCACACACCACTTTCTCATCTAACTTGTTCCAACTGTCTATTACTCTGTGAGGAAAGCTGTTCTTTTTCAAATCTCTTCTATAGCTGTCTTTTTTTATTTTCTTTCCGTGTCCTCTTGTATTTCTGTCATCCCATTTTATCAGATTCTCTCTATCAGTAATTTCTATGCCTTTCATGATTCTGTAAATAGCTATCAAATCTCCTCTCTCTCTTCTTTGCTCTAGTGTCTGTAGTTCAAGTTTTTCTAGTCTCTCTTCATATGATAGTTTTGAGAGTGTTGGTGCCAATTTTGTAATTGCTCTTTGTATTTAAAAAAAAAAAAAATTATACATTTTTTTGTACTTGGTGACCATATCGTTGCTGCATATTCCAATCTTGGTCTTATCAGGGTGATTAGGATTTTCTTCACCATTTCTTCATCCAGGTATGTAAATGCAACTTTGATTGTTCTTATTAAATTATAAGTTTCTCCAAAAATCTTATTTATATGTTTCTCAGGTGACATATTATTCATAACAATGACTCCCAGGTCCTTCTCATTTTCTACTTTTTTTATTCCTTCTTCTCCCAATTTATATGCTCCAGTTATTCTGTTTTTGCTTTTTCCAAATTCCATTATACTACACTTTTTTGTATTGAACTCCATCTCCCACTTCCTACTCCATTCTTGTACTTTATTTAGATCTCTCTGTAGTGATTCACAATCTTCTTCAGTTTTCACTCTTTTCAGTAGTTTTGCATCATCTGCAAAGAAGCTCATATAGCTTTCAGTTCCTTCATCCATATCATTAATATATATAGCAAACATTATTGGGGCCAGAACTGTTCCCTGCGGAACACTGCTTATTACTTCATCCCATTTTGAGTGCTGGTTTCTTATCACTACTCTCATTTTTCTTTCTTGCAAAAAGTCCTCCATCCAATTTAGTAGTTTGCCCTGTATTCCTCCTTCAGTTTCTAATTTCTTAAGCAACTTCTTATGTGGTACTTTGTCAAAAGCTTTCTTTAGATCTAAAAATGCACAGTCCGCCCATCCATCTCTTTCTTGTATTATATCTATTAGCCTTGAATAGAAACATATTAAATTGGTGACGCATGATCGTCCTTGTCTGAATCCAAATTGCCTTGGATTTAACACTTTGTTTTTTTCTAAATATTTTACCCATCTACTTTTGATAATTCTTCACAAATTTTTGCTAATGTACTTGTTAGAGAGACTGGTCTATAGTTGGTAGGTTCTTCTTTATTTCCTCCTTTATATATAGGTACTATATTTGCTTTTTTCCAATCTTCTGGAACTTTTCCTTCTTTCAAGGAACTATTTAGTATGCTATGTATTTTGTCTGCCAGTTCATTCCTGCATTCTTTCAGTATCCAGTTTGCTATTTCATCTGGTCCATGCGATTTTCTGACATCAAGATTACTCAAGTGTGTTAATATTTCATTCTTTGTTACTTCTATTTCTTCCATAGGGGGGACTTTCTCTTTCCATTCATTCTCTTCAGGTTGTATGTTCTCCCTTGTAAACACAGATTTAAAATGTTTGTTCATAATTTCCGCCATTTCCATTTCCTCAGTGTATTCAACTCCCTCCTGTCTTAATTTCTCCAAGTCTTGTTTGTTTTTCAGTTTATTGTTTACAAATCTGTAGAATAGTTTTGGTTGATCTTTACACTTTTCTATGATATCTTTTTCATATTTTCTCTTTTCCTCTCTGCACATTTGTACATATTCATTTCTATAACAGGTAAATTTGTTCCATTTTTCAGGTCTTCTGTCTTTTTTCCATCTGGTCCAGGCTTTGTCTCTTTTGTCTTTTAACTCCCTACAGCTTTTGTTGTACCAGCATTTTACATATTCTTTTTCTTGTTTTTGTCTTGGGACATACTTTTCCACTCCTTTTTTGTAAATTTTTGTCAAAATATTCCATTTCTCTTCTACTGTTGTTTCTTCTTTGTATATTTCTTCCCAGTTTTCCTTTTGAAAGAATTCTCTTATTTTATCAAAGTTTGTTTTTTCATACATCATTCTTCCTTTTCTATATTGTTCATTTCTTTTCATATATTTTTCTTCATTAAGTTCCAGTTCAATCAATATGTGGTCACTTTTACTTATTGGTGTTTTATATTCAATTTTGTCCACTATTCTAGGTTCGGATGTAATTACTAGGTCTAGTCTCGATGGCTCTTCTTCATTTCTATACCTAGTGTTCTCCTGTATCCATTGTGTCATTGTATGGTCATTAACCATCTCAAGTAGAGCGTTTCCCCATGAGCCGTCTCCACCCTTTACTGTCATTTCTTCCCAGCAGATTTCTTTGCAATTAAAGTCGCCCATCATAACTATTTTTCCTCCCTCTTCCATTATCTTGTTTAATGTTATCTTTGTGTCCTCTAACATACTTTTATGTTCACTCTCTTCCCATGAGGCTGTTTTTGGGGGCACATAATTTATCACAAACTTTCTGCTCTTCTTATCTCTGTCTTCTACTTCCATCATTATCATCTCTACTGTATTCTTTCCATATGTGACACACTTCACATTTATATCCTTCTTAGTCAGGAACATAACTCCACCCCCTTCCTTTTTCACTCTGTTTCTAATCCAATAATTATATGCATCATGTCCTACACTGTTGGGTGGTAGTGGATCTTTTAATTTTGTTTCTACAATTCCCATTATGTCTGGTTCTTTTTCTTTCAAATAATCATTCAGCTCATTCAATCCTGTTATTAATCCATCTATATTTGTGTAAGACACTCTTAGTTTTCTGCCACTTCCATTGTGTTCTCTGTTTCCCTTTTGTTTTTCTCTTATATGTCAACTTTCTTTAGTTTCATATTCACTACTCTCCAATAGAATCTCTCTTTTTCTGACTCCATTCTTATCTCGTTTTTTTCCTTTGCTTCAAGTCTTTTCTGTTTTTCTTCCTCTCTTTCCTCTTTATTCATTTCCCTTTTTATCCATACCTTTTTATATTGTTCACTTGTTGCTAGTTTCCCTGTTTTGGATAAGATATTCTCAGCTGTAGTTTGTGACCTGAATTTAATCTTAATTGGTCTGGTCTTGTCTGTACTATATTTCCCGAGCCTGAATTTCTCTTCGATTTGTTTCATTATTTCTGGTTCATCTTCCTGAACTAATTCTAGTAAATTTCTTACTTTTTCATTTTCCTCTTTGATTCTTGTGGTTCTATCTGGGTTATGTTTCTCTTCCATTCCTAATATAATTATACATTTCTTTCTGTCTGCTAAGTCTCTTACTATATTCTCCTTCTGTCTCATCACTTTAATAACTGAGTTTTCAGTTTGTTCATTCATTTGCTGTCTGATTATGTCAGTGAATGCAACTTTGCTATTTTCATGAATTTTTTTCCAACCCTCCTTGTTCTCCTTATTATTCTCCTTTAAGACTTTATTCTCATCTTTTACTTCTTTTAACTGTTTTTTAATTCTTCAATTTCCTTAGTTAAGTTTTTGTTCGCCTTCTCTAGTTCTTCCAATTTTTCAACTCTCCGTATAATGTTGTTAACATGACCGAACCTACGCTCCAAGTCCTCGATCATCTTATCGACCTTCTCTTCTAGTCTTGTCAGGGTGGGGGTGTCCCCCCCACCCTCTTTAAATCCCTGGAAAATATTCTCATCACTTTATTAGACATTTCATCGTCGCTCAGCTGGTCGGGGGGTCGTTTGTTTACCTTTCGCCTGTCTGCCTGGGCCAAGTCCTCTCCTTCCTCATTTCCTTCCATTTCCCTCAGCAATCCCTCCCCTTCTCTTTCCCTACTTTCCTACTACCCCACGAGCAATTTCCCCCCACCCTGAAAATACAATAGGCACTTCTCTTTGCGTTGGGATCCACGAAACTTCAATTTTCTTCAGAACGTCTTCTAAGCCGTCCGTTCGTTGAAGTGTGTGTGTGTGTGTGTGTATATAATATAAATATTGATGGAGACAAAGAAAGATGTGTAGAACATCTGCAGGACTGTGTAGCAGAAACTACACCATATCCAGGACATATGGCTGAGTGACAAAGCCAAGATTCAAGGACATGCTGACAGGCATGACATGAAGATTCTATGATGCCTTGAAAGAAGTCTACAGCCTCACTTCCTAAGGCTCATCCCCCCTTCCTCAGCACAGAAGGGAATACCTTGGTCACTGAGAAGGAGAAGATTCTCAAATGCTGGGCTGAACACTGACAGGATCTTAAACCACCTTTCTCTATAAATGATGAAGCCATAGACCATCTCCAAGTGCCAATCAACAAAGCACTGAAAGATCCACCACTGTTACATGAGACCAAGAAAGCATTGCATCTGCTCTCAATGGCAAAGCTCCAGGCTCAGACTCCATTCCAGCAGAGGTGTACAAGGATGGTGGCACTGCTGACTGAGAATCTCCATCAGCTATTCTCACTCATATGGAAAGAGGAGATGCTCCTCCAAGACTTCAAAGATGCCTCCATCATTCATCTGTACAAAAGGGAAAGTGGCAAGCCTGTGATAATCATTGAGATATTTCCTTGCTCTCCGTTGCAAGCAAGATACTCTCCAGGCTCCTGCTTAACTGCCTTACAGCACACCTTGACCAGAGGCTTATGTTTGAGAGCCAATGTGGATTCTGGAAGGAGCACAGAACCATCATCATGGTGTATGCTGCAAGGCAGGTGCAAGAGAAATGTAGGGAGCAGAAAGCTGACCTGTTCTCCACCTATGTTGATCTCACCAAAGCCTTCAACACCATGAGTAGAGAAGGATTGTGAAAGATTATGGCCAAGTATGGATGACCTAGGAAATTCATTTCCCTGGTTTGCCAGTTCCACAATGGCATGCAGGCTAGAGTCCAGGACAAAGGCAAGACATCTGCTTCATTTTCAGTCTTAAATGGCACCAAACAAGGCTATATATTGGCCACTACACTGTTCAACTTCACATTCTCTGCAATGCTCACTGATGTCTTCAGAGATGGTGATGTTGGAATTGGCTTCAAATACTTAGGAGGCTTCAAGCTTCAAGCAAAAACCAAAATCATGACAGACATCATCAGAGACTTTCTATTTGCAGATGATTATGCTCTCAGTACTGGATCGGAAGCTGACATGCAACTCTTCTACCTCACCATCAACACAAAGAAAACTAAAGTTATGCATCAGCCAGCCCCATGAAAACCCTATATTGAACCCAACATCACAGTCAATGATCAGAGATTCAATGCAGTGAACTGGTTCACTTAACTCAGCAGTACACTGTCACAAAATGTCCAACATCAATGACAAAATGAATGTCAGGATTGTGAAAGACAGTGCAACCTTTGGCAGACTACATGTCAATGTCTGGAACAGAAGAGACTAGCCTTGAGACCAAACCATGTTTTACAGGGCAGTAGTATGCCCCATACTACTCTATGCCTGTTAAATGTGGACACTGTATCAATGCCATGCCAAGAAGCTGAACCACTTCCACACTGCATGCCTCAGAAAGTTGTTAAACATCAGGTGGCAGGACAAGATTCCTGACACAGAAGTGCTTGTGCAAGCTGCCCTTCCCAGCATCTTCACCATCCTGATACAGTCCCAGCTATGCTGGTCTGGACATGTTGTTTGTATGCCAGACCATTGGCTACCCAAGAGACTTTTCTATGGAGAGCTACAACATTGGAAAAAGTCTCATGGAGGTCAGAAATAATGCTTCATGGACACTCTGAAAGTATCCCAGAAAGTTTTTGACATCCCTGACTTCTGAGAGAAATCTACACTGGACCAAAGTCATTGGTGCTCTGCTGTGCACAAAGATGCCACACTGTGTGAGGCTAACAGGACTGCTGCAGCTATTCAAAAGAGGCAGGCTAGAACTTTCTGTGCACAGATTGGGCTGATGTCATCAATTGCAAGAACCATATTCACCCAATCCTCACCAGCTGGATGACAATGATGGTTCTTGTCAAAACTGATGGACACCACTGTACATATATATGATATGATATGATACATATATATATAATATGATATATATACATATATATATATATATATATACATATATATATATATATAGTATATACTTATATATATATATATACATATGTATATATATATATGTATATATATATATATATATATATATATATATATATATATCAACTGTTGCCTTGAGTTTCATGAAGTGGAAAACCTGCAGCTCCACAGTGGTTGCCATTAGTTTTCAAAACTTCATACAGATTTCTCTCTAGGAAGAAATTTTGGACTGTTGTCTGTGTTGTATCAGTGTTTCTATCTCACTGGGTCAAAGTGGTAGGGAGAGGAGAGCAGTTGTCAGCTATCCCTGTGTGAAAAAGTGTAAGAAATACAGTTGAAGTTGATAAAATGAGATCTTGGGTCTGGATTGGAGACTGAGTGTCAGCCCCTCACAGCTGTATCTCCTGATGGAGGTGAGGAGGTTGATGTGTTTTGAAAATGAGCAACTTTGCTGTCCATTTTCCAGGTCCACCATGAGCTCGTACTGATCACTGGTCCATACATACATACATACAGAAAACGAGACCAAAAATAATTACCTGTTAGTACAGTAGTGGTCCTGTGATGGATCTCAGAATTATCTTCTTGACATTCATTTTTAGAACCAATCAACACCCACATCTCCAGCTAGAGGTGCAGCCCCAAGGGACTGGCACTAGGTCTCAAATGTGCACAATATCTCTGTCAATTTCAATTGCATTTTCTACATTTTTTTAACAAAGGGAATGCTGACAAATGGTGGCCACTTCCTTCCTTCTATGCCTACAAAATATCTACACTGAAATACCCCTACCCTCTTGCAATACAAGATAACAATTCTGTGTTTCTTCAGAGACTATGGAAGGTCTAAAGGACCAATTCCAGCTGCTGTGGGGCTGTGGGTGTCTAGTCAGTAAAATTTAAGGCAAAGGTCATCATTATTAATATACTACATCTAGTAAACTGGAAGCATCATAATTCTTGTAATCTGACTGGTACAAAAATGTAACCATAGGATGAGAATGATAAGATTCCTAATACAACAAAGACAGACAGTTCAATAGGACTTAGTTAAATTGCTTGCTGTAGTCTCTGTGTGATGCACTTATACAGGGTGATCAAAAAGTCCCTGCGCACCTAATTTTTTATAAAGGCCTGTGTAGCTGTTTTCATTATCATCTGTTTTATTATTTTGCTGTTTGATCCTTAATAAGAACATTATAAATAATTACATTTTATTTTATTTCAGACCTTAACTTAGGGTTATACTGCCATTCAAGTGTTGTATCTTTCTAATTGAAGAAACTTTAAAAAATTCAGGAAAATAGTCTCACAATTTTCAACCAACATTTATACACAAATTTCCAAGTGTTCCTGTTCTGCATCGCAATACAGTTAGGCAACTTATTGAAAGCCTTAGAAAAACAGGTTCAGTAGCTGATGCTCCATGATCCAGTCGGCAAAAGGTCTTAACTGACGAAAAGGTGAATGAAATTGCAGTGAGAATGGAAGGTAGCCCTAATAAGTCTATTCAAAGGTTGTCCCAACAAGCTGATGTGTCCTATGGAAGTGCACATAAAGCTGTTAAGAAATTGTTACATCTCAAACCTTATAAGTTTATACAAAGGATTACAAAGGAGGAGCATGCCGACAGGAGACCTTTTGGTCCATAACTAGGTCGGATGCAGAAAAATATAATAATGATAAATATTCAAAAGAAAAATAAATAAAAATTATAATAATACAAATGATTTCACATGAGAAGTCCACAAGTTAAAAGAACCAGAGAAATGCAAAAGAATGCGATATAGTAAGTGGCTCAGAGTTTTCGTTGAAGAATATGGTGAAGACATCTTTGACCATACTTTCTTCACTAATGATGCCTGGTTCCATTTGCCTGGCAATAAGAACACTCAAAACTTTTGAATATGGTCCACAGAAAATCCTCATGCTATGCATGAAACCCCACTGCATGATCAAAAGATTGGGACTTTGTATGCAAACTCGCATTCAAGATTTGTTGGCCCAGTTTTTTTTACGACACAAATAATTCTGAATGCTACATTAACAAAATTGTGAAACCATTTTTGACAACATTTTCTGAAACTGAGAAGATGGTGCTACTGTACATACATCAAATGTCTCACTGAATATTTTACAGACAATTTTTGGTAACATACATAAAAAGCTGGTACAACAAAAGGTGTAGTGAGGCTAAGGATAAAAGAGAAAGCTTGGAAGAAATTGAAAAGAGACAAGAAAACAAGCAAATGGCAAATGTACATCAAACTAAGAAATAAATATGTAAAAATATGCAGAGATGAATGAAAAGAGAAACTATGAAAAAAGAATAATAGAAAAATGCAAGGAAGAACCCAAACTATCTTACAGGTATGTAAATGGCAAACTGAAATAGAAAAGCTGCACCAAGGTAAACATGAATATACAGAAGAACTGGAAATGGCTGAAATTATGAAAAACCATTTCAAATCAGTATTCACAATAGAAAACTCACCTAACTGTGAGGAAATAGAGAGAGATTCCCCTCAATGAAATAAATAAATGTAACACAAAAGGAAATCAGCGACCAAATCAAAACCCTTGACATAAGAAAATCACATGGTCCAGACGGAATTGCATATTGGATACTGAAAGAATGCATGGAAGAATTAACAGACAAAATATACAATATAATTAAATTCTCACTTAAAGGAGGAAAAGTGCCACAGGACTGGAAGAAAGCAAACATTGTACCAATTTATATGGGAGGAAACAAGGAAGACCCATCAAATTACAGACCGGTCTCCCTAACAAGCACAGCAGCAAAAATTTGTGAAAAGGTCGTCAAAAATAGATGGGTTAAACATTTAGAAGAAAAAACTATACTGAATCCAAATCAATTTGGATTCAGACAAGGAAGATCGTGTACAACAAACTTGATCTGCTTCTACTCAAGATTAATAGAAATAATACAAGAGAGGGATGGTTGGGCAGACTGTGCCTTTCTGGACCTACAAAAGGCATTTGATAAGGTACCACACATTAAACTAATAAGGAAGACAGATTCAGTAGGTGGCATCAGAGGAAAATTATTGGAATGGATGAAAGACTTCCTGACAGGGAGAAAAATGAGAGTGGTAATTAGAGACAAATTCTCAAATTGGTAGGAAATAATAAATGGTGTCCCGCAGGGATCAATACTGGCTGCAATCATGTTTGCTGTATACATAAATGACATGGACGAAGGAGTAGTGTTATATGAATTTCTTTGCAGATGATGCAAAAATACTAAAGAAAGTAAAAACGGAGGAGGATTGCAACTCATTACAACAAGACTTGGACAAGACCTGGAAATGGACTCAAAAGTGGGAAGTGAAATTCAATATCAAGAAATATAGTACAGACGCTCCTCAACTTACGTTTTAGTTACGTTCCGAACGGCCGAACGTAAGTTGAAAAGGAACGTAAGTTGTTACTGTACGTTCTAGTAATGTATGACCGTTCATACTGTACTATACATCCGTAAATTCTATTACCGTATCTTATAAAACACCCCTAAATCATTAATTATACACATAACATTGTAAAATACAGTAAACATCCACTTATCCGAACTCCAAGGGGGATTAGAAATGTCCGATTAACCGAAATGTTCGGTTAATCCGACTTTCTATGGTTCATTCTTAAGAGTTTTATGCGGTAATGTCAGCTGCAATATTCGTACCTATAAACTTAACATCACACACACATACCAAGGCCTTTTCCCCCTTCCAAGGGAGGTAGCCAAAAAGGGAAAGGCATAAAAACACTCCCACCCATTTCATCCCTAAATACACTCCACACCCCTCCCACCCTCCCTCTCATCTGAGCACCTCCTGGATGACGGGTCATCCCCGCACCCTGCCCACCGCCCTGGGTCAGAAGCAGTGTCGCAAGACACAGCACATCCACAGCAAGGCCGCTTCATTTAATCGGCGACCCCCCCTCTCCGTCCCCCCTTGCATATAAGGAGAGGACGGGGAGAAATCCCTTCGGGCTGCGTCAAAATTTACTCACACACACTACCCCACCCCCACCCCCCACCCATTCCTCCTCATGCAATCACAACACCATCTACATACAACCACTCTCCACTCACCTCTGTCTTCCGTCCTCTCCCTTCCCTCCTCAACAGACACTCCCCCCTTCCCCAAAGCCCCCTTCACCCCATCCATCCACCTCATCCTAGGACGTCCCCTCATGTTCACTCCCTCCATATCCACCTTCCATACCTCCCCCACCAGTCTCTCCCCACTCACCCCCTCCACGCGTCCAAACCATCCCAACACTCTTCATCAACCCCATCTCCCAAATCCTTTTTCACCCCTGTTCTCCTCCTCACCCCCCCACCTCTCACTCCATCCAGCCTAGCAACCCCCACCACACCTCTCAGACACCTCATCTCAAACACATTCAAACTCCTTCTCCCTTCCTCTCTTATGTTCCACGTTTCTGCCCCATACAGTGCTGTTGGCACAATCACTCCTTCATACAGTCTCCTCTTCGCATCCATTCCCAAATGTCTATTCCTCATTACACTCTTTAATCCACCAAGGCATTTACTCGCTTCTCTCAATCTACATTCTACCTCCACCTTCACTCCACCTTTTCCTGCTACACTTGCACCCAAGTATCTAAAACTATCCACTTCCTCCAGTCGCTCTCCCTTAATGTTCACTTCCAGTCTACTGCCACTTTCACCCCTTGTACATCTCATCACCTTACTTTTACCCACATTTATCTTTAGCTTTCTTCTATCACATACTCTCCCAAACTCTGCCACCAGCTTCCTCAATCCCTCCTCTGACCCTGCCACAAGCGCAGTGTCGTCCGCAAAAAACAGCTGGCTCACCTCCCACTTTTCTCCATTTTCTTTAACCATCTCCAATCCCTGACCCACTACCCTAGCATTCACCTCTCGCACCACCCCATCCATGTATAAGTTGAACAGCCAGGGCGACATAACGCATCCTTGACGAAGTCCCACCTTTACTTCAAACCACTCACTCACTAAACTTAACATACACATGGAAATACTTAAAATAGTTCATAAACATATTCTAGAGTATAAACAGCCGATCAGGTGTAAACATGGAGTGAACTGCCACCGTGTGAGCACTTAGTGAAGCTTGCGGGTGGCGCGGGGGTGGCAGAAGAGGCGGCGGGGTGTTTGAATGTTCGGTTGAGATCCAAATACGTTCGGTTGAAGTGATGGCTACCGTATTGAGAAAATATTCGGTTAATGCGATTATTCGGTTAAAACGCATTCGAATAAGCGCGAGTTTACTGTAACATTTATTTAAAATAAATTAAATTCAAGCAACATAAATGGAGATGGAGGAGGAGGAGGAGGAGGCAAGGCACGTTCAGTCTGTCGTTTGTGCCATGTAAACAATGGCCGCAGCGTCATGCGCAAGTATCGTTTGAACTACGGAGAGCGTGCTAAACTAAAAAATTCACTCAATTTTTTTTTTTTCTTTACCATTTTTTTTACAGTCAGTTCAAACGTAAAACCGAAAAAACGTAAAACGAATGAACGTAAGTAGAGGAGCGTCTGTATAATGGAATTTGGAAAAAGTAAAACCAGAAACAAGATGTACTGAGATGGTCATTTCCAGCATCTAATATAAGGTTCACTAAGTAATATGTATATCATTTACAATATGCTATTTTTGATAAAACAGTGAAAAAATGCTATCTACATACATATACCAAAGCCTTTTCCCCCTACACGGGGGGTAGCCAAAAATAAAAAGGCACAGAAACCACTCTCACCCACTCTATTTCCTATACATCCCACTCCCCCCCACCCTCCTCCCTCCCTCTCATCTTGGCACCTCCTGGATGATGGGTCATCCCTGCATCCTGTCCACTGCCCTGGGTCAGAAGCAGCGTCGCAAGACACAGCACAACCACAGCAAGGCCGCTTCATAAATTCGGTGACCCCTCTCTCCGTCCCTCCATGCAGAAAAGGAGATGGGGAGAAATCCCTTCGGGCTGCGTCAATTTTTTTTTCTAGTACATAGTTCTTCACCCCCCCATCCTCCACCCACTACCCCTCATGCATCCCAGCATCATCTATACACAACCCCTCTCCATTCACCCCTATCTTCTGTCCTCTCCTGTCCTTCCTCTGCAGACATTCCTCTCTTTTGTAATGCCCCTTTCACCCCATCCATCCATCTCATCCTAGGACGCCCCCTCACATTCACTCCTTCCACCTCTGCCTAACACACTTCTTTTACTAATCTTTCTTCACTCATTCCTTCCATGTGTCCAAGCCATCCTAATACTCATTCATCAACCATATCTCCCAGCTCCCTTTCCACCCCTGTTCTCCTACTCACCTCCTCATTTCTCACTCTATCTAGCCTAGTAACCCCTATCATACTTCTCAGACATTTCATCTCAAACACATTCAAACTCCTTCTCTCTTCCTCTCTCATGTTCCATGTTTCTGTGCCATACAGTTCTGTTGGCACAATCACTCCTTCATATAACCTCCTCTTAGCATCCATTCCCAGATGTCTATTTCTCATTACACTTTTTAATCCACCAAGGCATTTACTCGCTTCTCTCAATCTACATTCTACCTCCACCCCCACTCCTCCCTTTCCTGCCACATTCACACCCAAGTATCTAAAACTATCCACTTCCTCCAGTCTTTCACCCCATCCATGTAAAGATTGAACAGCCAGGGCGACATAACACATCCCTGACGAAGTCCCACCTTTACCTCAAACCATTCACTCTCTCCATTTCTAATCCTAACGCAAGCTCTACTACTCTCATAAAAACTCTTGTCTGCTCTTAACAGCTTTCCTCCTATCCCATATATCTGCAGTACCTCCCACAGTGTCTTCCTGTCTACCCTGTCATAAGCTTTTTCCAGATCCATGAAAGCCCAAAAAACATCCTTACCTTTTCCTATAGCTTTCTCACATATCTGTCTTCCCACAAAAATCTGATCTACACAACCCCTACCTGTCCTAAACCCCCTCTGTTCCTCTCCTAATCCTCTCAATCAAGATCCTCCCATAAGCCTTCCCAACTACACTCAACAAGCTGATCCCTCTGAAACTACTACACTCACATTTGTCCCCCTTTCCCTTGTAAAGTGGAACTATACAGGCACTCCTCCAGTCCTCTGGCACTCTACCCTCTCTTAAACAAACATTAAATAACCTTACCAGCCAGTCCACCATAACTGTACCTCCTTTCTTCAGACATTCTGCATGGCATCCATCCAATCCAGGTGCCTTACCTACTCTCATCATCTTAACAGCTGCTTTCACTTCATCCTTTCCTATTTCTCCTTTATTTTCCTCACTCCTCACTCTCATTTTCTTAGTGCTTCCCACTGCAACTACCTTTCCCTCCCTATCCTCCTTCACATTCAGCAACTCCCTAAAATACTCTGCCCACCTTCCTCTCACTGCCTTCTCTTCCATTATCATCTCTCCATCTGCACCTTTTACCTTTTCTTCTCTACTTGATTTGCCTCCTCTTTCTCTTTTAATTTCCCTCCAAAACATTTTTTTATTACTTTCAAAATTTTCTGTCATACTCTTACCCCCTTTCACATCTGCTTTCCTCTTTGCTTCCTTTATCTTATGCTTAACTTCCCTTCTCTTTACTTTGTACCTCTCATACGATTCCCTTGTCCTAATTTGTAGCCAGTCTATGAACGCCTGCTTCTTCTCTTCTATGCCTTTCTTTGCTTCCTCATCCCACCACTCACTACCCTTCCTTCTATTTCCTCCCTTCCTCCTTGTTCCACACACCATCTTTGCACACCTTATGACTCCCTCCTTGAATCATTCCCCATTCCTCCTTGAAACCTCCCCATTCCTTACTATTTACATACATTGTAGTAAAATTTGTTTACAACCTATATTCTTAAAAATTAGGTACACAGGAACTTTTTTATCACCCTGTAGATATGGAAGATGATGATGATGCTGATGGGAAAGCAGCACAAGAGCCAGCCAAGGGCCTGAACCCATGAAGGGAAGATGTAGTCCTCCCAGGCTAGAGGCTGAATATCACATAATGCTGCCACAAGGATTATCTGAAAGATGTGAAAGGAAAATCTTATTCTTATGTAGTTTTTGTATATTTTTACTTAATTTATGTTTCATTACCTAGTGTTTTAGTATTTACAATTATATGACCAATGAGTTGTGGTGCCATAAGAGGTTTTGTGTTGGGTGTCTGGAAGGGATGAGTATAGGGCAGTACAACACAAGGTGCACTGTGTCTTATACATTGTGGTTACATCTTGGACAATTGGAGACTGTTGACATGCTAATTTTGCATTGGTACAGTTTTAATGAGGGGATGAGGAGGGAGAGCTACCATGTAAATGAAGCAGCTGGCTCAACTGTGGGTGTGCTATGTCTTGTTGCATTGCTTCTGACCCAGGCAGTGGGCAGGGGATAGGGGTGGCCCCCAGGGACCAATGAATAGCCAGAGGGTTGAAAGGGGGTCGGTGAATATTTACTGCTGGGGTTGAATGGACCATTAAAGCCTCCAATTGGAAATTCTTGATAATAATTTGTAAAAATCTGAAAAATATCAGACACCATTAGATTAAAAGAATTGTAAAAATTTCTTGAATTCAAAGAATAGGTAAAAACTTTCAGTAAATCTTTAGAAATGTCAGCGATGCTGGCAACACTACCTTCAACCAACAATGTTAGAAAAAAATTATATTTCTACATCACTTTGCTTTTGATTTCTGTTTATGTATTCATTGTGTCATTTATGAACTTCAGCACAAAATAGTTGCTGGTGGCTGAAACGCTAACCCTTCAATGAACAAACAAGCAATGTAATACCAATGATTTGATTTAAAATAAAATTTTAATTTTGCTGAGATTAACTACAAGAAGGGGTGGTTAAAATCCCACCATTGCTTGGACCAGTGTATTTTATTTTAATGAAATGAGAAGTAAATTTGATCAGATTTTAATTCATTTGCATATATCTTATTATTTTTAATGAATAAACCAAGGAAGTATAATTATGACTGAACACAGAAACTTGGAACAATCTCCAATATTTTAATCAAACCTATAAGATAATACTCTTGTAGAGGAATGTTGTTGTTGTTTTTGTTGTCGTTCCCTAGACTGTCTGTCCAAGCAGTCCCGTCTCCCCAAGGAGTGCTACAGCCGAAACTGGGTTTTCCCACAAATCCTTTATAGAGTGTATGTTGTGTTGTTTGCGTGCATGATTGTGTATAATGCAGTCTTCCATTATGTGTTGTATGGTATGGGGTGAAGTGTTACATCCTGGGCAGCTGTTCACAATGCGGTCATCCAGCCTCTTCTGGTGGCTTAGAAGTGCTGGGTGGTGGCCGCATTGCAGTCTGGCCAAGTGGACTCTGTCCTTTCGTGGGAGAGAGGATTCAGAAGGGTGGATATCAGGGGGTCTGGCATGCAGCAGTGTGTTGTCTTTCAGTGTGTTAATGGAGCAGTGAGTGATATGATTACGAATATGTTTCCGGAGGCTGGTATTTGGTGGTTGTGGAGGAAGAGAAGAGAGTATTTGTGCGTAATAAAGGACTTTGGGTGTTGTTTTAATGTTTCTTGGTGTGTGTGGGTGTTCTGCTATGTAGTGTAGCGGGTGTGATGTGTTTGTGGTGGCTGCGGCAAGTGTTTGTGTGCCTCTCATGTCGAGGTGGTCCTTGACTTTGAGGACTTTTGTTTCATGGTGTAAATGGTCTGTAGGTGTTGTATTTGTGCAGCCTGTAATTGTTTTTAGGGCTTTGTTTTGTATGATTTGAAGGGTGTTGTGGTGTGTCTCACTGAGATTAGGAGCCCATGCAGGACTTGCATAATTCAACACTGAGCGTATGCATTGTTTGTATATTGTTATATTAGTTTCTTTGTTTTGTCCAAATGTCGTTCCAGTGATTGACTTAAGTGCGTTAAGTCTAGGTGTGCATTTGTTTTTTATGTTTGTGATGTGTTGTTTGAAAGACATGGATGTATCGTATGTTACACCAAGAATTTTCGGTGTGTTTGTGTGTGGTATTAGAGTGTTGTTGATGTAGAGATGAGGTATGTATTTGTGTTCTATTGTCCAATTGGTGAGAAGTGTTGCTGTAGATTTTGTTGGAGCTATTTTGAGTCTGTTTGTGATGAACCATGTGTTGAGTGTATCAAGGTATGGCTGGATTATTTCTGCAGCTTTGTCTGTGTTACGATGTGTGCATGTGATTGTTATGTTGTCTGGTGTGGGTAAGTCATGCATGTATAGATTAAATAGTGTAGGGGATAGAACTGAGCCCTGTGGTACTCCATTCTTAATGTTTCTGATGTGCGAGGATTGGCCATTATATGACACGTAAGCATTCCTACCTGCCAGATAATTGGCCAGCCATCTTTTGGTGTTATTGTGCATGTCTGTGTTATATATTTTATTTGTTAGGTTGTGGCGGGGGATAGCATCAAAAGCTTTACTAATGTCTAATGTTATGAGAAGTGTTCTGTGGTGGGGCCTATCTGAATTGATGCCATCTAAAATTCTTTGTGTGAGGTTTATCAGAAGAGTGTTTGTGGAGTGTAGTGGCCTAAAACCGTGTTGTGAGTCAGTAAGGGGAATATGTGGTGTGACAAGTTTAAGTATTAGGCGTTCAATGACTTTAGAGGGGGTGCAGAGAAGTGTGATTGGGCGGTGCGATGTTGGGATTGTTGGGTCTTTGTTCGGTTTTGGAATGGTGATTATTTTACCATGCTTCCAGATGTCAGGTATAGTGTTGTGTGAATAGCTGTAGTTTGCAATGTTTGTGAGTGCGTGTATACCTTGTGGTCCAATGTGTTTTAGGTGGATGTTGCTTATGTTATCAGGGCCACAGGCAGATGAGTGCTTGAGAGTATGTATTATGAGTTTTGTCTGACTGTCTATGAAGGGTGTATAGTCTGAGTCTGTGGGGAAGTCTTTCTTACGTCGAATGGTGCGTCGTTCGTCAGGGTGAGAAGTGAGATGGCTTGTCTGTGCAAAATGACGTATGAGTGCGTTTCCTTGTTGTCTGTTTGAGGGTAGATTATCTGTTGTTGTGATTATTGCTGCGTGAGAGCGTGTAGTGTTACTGTTGGATAGTGTAATGCTGTTGAGTGTTTTGTACAATTTGCTGGTGTTTGTTTTGTGATCAAGTGCATTGATAAAGTTTTGCCAATTTTGTGTTTTTTGTTCGTGTATTTTATTAGCAATCACAGTGTTTAGTGTTTGTATTTGGTCTGCTATGTTTTGAGGGATAGGTGTGGGGGTATCGTGTTTAAGTGTGTCACGTTGTCTGATGAGGTCTTGGATTTCTGGTGTGAAGTTGGGGTTGTGTGATTTTCTGTTGCCTCTAGGGATGTATCTCTTGTCTGCGTTTTGTATGATTGTATTAAAAGTGTGCACAGCAATGTTTATGTTTGTGATTGGTGTACTGTTAAGTGTTTCAAAATGTTGTTCTGTCTCTTTAGTAAAAGCTTCCCAGTTAGCTTTCTTGTAATTGGTGTATGTGTGTCTGTGGCCAACTGGGGTGCATCTTGTTTTGGTGGTGATGATGATTGGAAGGTGGTCAGAACCAAGGGTTCCGACCACTCTCCATGATGTTGTTGGTGTTAGGCAGGGGGAGCAGAAGGTGATATCAGGAGAGAAGGGAGTGTAGAGGGCTTGGTGTGGGATATGTGTATGATTATGTGTGTTGTTCATGATAGTCAATGAGTCAAACTGAGTCTGTATATCAAGCCCTCTGTCTGTGTCAGGGTTGTCGACATACCAGGCAGACGACTTGGCGTTGAAGTCACCACCCATGATCAGGTTGGGGATTGAGGCTAGTTGGCTGAATTGAGGCCTGAAGGTGTTTGGAACTGTGGGGGATGATTGTGGGGGAATGTACATGTTAACTATTGTCAGTGTTGATTTGTTGCCTGCGCGGATTCGAATGGATTGGATTTCTGTTGTGTTATCTGTGGTAGGGAGGAGAATTTTGGTTGTGGCACTTGTGTCCACAAAACAGATGGAGTGATGGATCAGGGTGATGAGTCCACCGCCATTGCTGTCGGTCCGGTCTTGTCTGATGGTGGTGTAATTATGAAATGATGGTGTTTTGTGTGAGTGTCTTAGTTTTGTTTCTTGTATAATCGCAATATAGAGGAATGTTGGTAGGTAGCTTGACCAAGAATATAAGGCACTGGCATGAGTATGTAGGTCTATCTGTATGTGGATCATTACGTTATAGTGTGATCTGCTGGCCATAATACAAGACAATTATATATTTATATGATACACACATGGAACTCCTTCCCCTCCATATCTAAATTCACAGCAAAACAGTAGGCATCCAGAGGCTACAACTGTGCTAACTCTATGCCTAACCACTTTATATGACATGCACATGGAACTCCTTCCCATCTGCATTTTATTTCACAGCTACACATTGGGTGTCCAGACTGTGCTAGCTCTAAGCCTAACCACTTTATATAATTTTGGGTTGGGGATGCTTGGCACCCTGTATATAAACCTGCATGGAAGGGTGGTATGGCTCAGAATCACTCAACACTAATTGAATATATATGTATATTCATACAAAAATATGACACTTCCCAAGTTCCCACCAAAATATTACTATTTCTTTTACTAGTATTTCACTATATTACAAATATTCACTATCCCTTATGAAATATTCACCTCTGAGGAGTATGAGTTTTAATTAACCTGCATGGAAGGGCAGTATGGCTCAGAATGACATCTTATGCCTCCTCTGGCCCAAGCCCAGCCAGACTGCTGTCTCATTACTCCCCCTGACTACAACTTTGCCCATCTAATTCCTTGTACATTGTCAGCCATTCCAATCAAGTTACATCTAGCATTCACAACTTCCACGTTCCCCATATTATGGGACTACCCCATTCTTCCCAGTTACTCACTCAAACATGTGAATTTTTTATCAATAAACATGCTCTAGTTTTGTCTTCATGGACCCGGACTATCTACCCTCCAGTTTGGGCACCCACCTTCTCCCACTCAACCGGGAGGGTGCAGTAGAGGTGGAAAGGTGGTTCCACCCCTGGGAAATGTCTTGTACACATTTTTATTATTATATTTTTTTTTGGGGGGGAGGGGAGGCCCTAGAGGGGTGGTATGTCTTACATCCTATGTCTAATTAGATTCATTATGTGCTCCTAACCCTATAAACATACATATACAATAGGATCCAGAATCCCAGCATTACAGCAAGACATGTCAAACCTGCAGCACTCAGTACTCATGTGCCCTTTAGAGGTAGGCCTACATCTGTAGTTTGCACAAAGAATGGTTTAGGACTAATAATACTGTCATACCATTTTTGAATTTGTGATCGGTCACCATCACATGCTGAATTTAAGGGGGTACGCGACACCTGGAGGTCATTTTCTAAAATATTTAGAGTAAAGAGCTGAAACTTCTCAGGTAAATAGGTATCCATATTGCCTACATTTTAGGTGAAGCAGAATGATGTATGTACACATGTACACATGTACACATGTACGTATACCAGTAGCGACATTTAAAAGTGCACAGCACCATAATACGTGGACCAATTTGTTTTATATTTTGGCTATGATTAGTCAGTGGCACACCTAGAGTAATTGAACAATTTCCTTTATACTTTTGCATACAGGCATTTCAATTTTAATGTCTGGCAAAAATCGTGAAAAATACAATTTTTTTGCTCGTTTCCATTATTACTCCGAACTCTTTCATTCTATTCAAAATATTCGAACGATCAGCCCTAGCAGTTACTAAAAGTAATATTCCCTGTAAGTTTCATCTAAATCTGATGTATATTAGATTTTTTATGATTAAAAAAAAGTAGAAAAATATCGAACGGAGATATGGCAACTTGAAATATGAATATATCTGTAACTTGCTTATAGTTTCACCAATTTGACTGATTTTTTCATGGCTTAATTCTTATTATATAATAAGTACAGTAAAAATTATCAAGATATTTTAATTATAAGTACTTTAGATACTGAAAAACTAAAGTATAAGTATGTCACAGTAGTGACGACGCACAGACGACATCATATAATTTGCTTTTTTGCACCTTTGGCAGTTTCTTCATATGAAACCTCTCTGCTGGGGGTCTTCAGGGTATCTAAATCATTGGAAAGAGGTTTATTTTCCAGTAGTGGGCGCCTTCTCTTTACTCATCAGATTCCCCTCGCCAATCTATGTTGGTAGGGCACCCCCTCCAGCATCATATGATGTCCCTTCTTCTTCTTCCTGTATAGCCTTGATCTTTTTCCTCTTGCTTTCTTCTTTGGATTTAATCTTCCTCTTTGAATTGTTTAGTCTAATGTTGTCCTTTACCTCTGTCACCGTCACAGAGGTGCAGGTGAGGGCAGTGGTGGAGTGAGAGGTGGTGAGATCTTTAGTCATCTTTGACTGCTTGCCATCTTTAACTGCTGTTTTTTGTCATTGTGATGTTCTTTTGTTCTTTTTGCTACCCATGATGACTGTACTAAAGAGTAATATGTACTAGCTAAAGTAATAGATTGCAATGAGAGCTCATGAGACATGCATACTTCCCTTTTCAGAGCTAGCCGGGAACTAACGCTTAGTTTCGCACAAAGTTGGCGAAATATTCTCCCTCCACCTTCCTCCCTTCCCCTCCACAATCGTATTGGCCGTTGATACACTGGGCGAGTGTAAATTCAATCAAATTTCAACGTTATTCGCTGCGCCTGAAGGTCCTAAGTGGCACGCCTCCCTCTAGTGTGGGTTGCGCCTTTAAATCTGTCCCTTTAAACCTCACCCAGGACCTTTAAATTGCGCGCGGCTGGAAAATTATTTGTCGGGATTTATTTCTAAGTGGTATACGAACATTTTGAACACAGTTTTGAAAAATGCCATATCTTGACCAAATTCACCCCCCCAGGTGTCGCGTACCCCCTTAAGTGAATAACTTAATTTCGTTCAATTTTTTGAAGCATGTGGCCCTTACGTTAATATACATCTGTGACCCATGCATTCCTCAAAGAAACCCCCCCCCTTTTTTTTTTTAATTTGTTTTTTCCTTGAATTAAAAGCTGAGGGGTCAATAGAAAAATTTATCACTAGGGTGGTCAATGAGTTAAAAAAATTGAGAATTCCTGAGCTAAGGTGAAAAGGAAATGGGGGGATGGATGGGAATGGATTGGGTGTTGGGGGTGGAGCATACCTCCCTTCTAAGGGGGAAGAAGCCTATTGGTATATAGATAGACAGTTTTGATGCAGGGTGGTAACCTGAATATAGGCATGCCAGTATAATTCTTACTTGTCCTGGGAGTGATTCTCTGGGTTGATTTCTGGGTGAATTTTGGTGCCTGCTACTGAGTGCTTGTGATTCACCATGGTCTTGAACCATGTATTGGACTCGTGTTATAACCTGAGTATATGTGTTTTTGTATGGTTGTGTTGTGGGATACTAGGGACACGTTATTATAGATGTCTGAACAGAAGTTGGGGTAGCTGTTATGTTTTGTTCAGTGGGCTGTATTTGTGAAAAGGTTGATGTTTTTTGAAAATGGGCAGCACCATTATCCATTTTCCAGGACCACCACAAGAAGGTATACATCATTGGTCCTTAACTAACAAAATACATACAATATGATTATTGTTAACTTAGAGGTGGTCTGAGGGCTACTTACAATCAATGTAAGAGGTGTGAGTACAGTCCAGGTGGCAGCCCAATACCAGTACAGCACTGATGGGATCCAGATATTCATCTCTGTCTGTAGGGTTTTTAGGATTTCCCTGAAGCCTGTCAAAGATAAAAACATCACAAACTGAGCTATTAAAAATATGTTGTTGTCAAACATGTCTGCACGTGGCAAGATACAAAGATGGGACACAACAACAAACGCAGCTCCCCTTCCTGTAAGATACAACTAGGTAAACTAAGTAAATAGGGATAAAAAAATTACCCATTGTAGCTTATAAAGAACATGCAAAAAAAATCAATAATAGAGTACAGGTACTCCTCGTTTAACAACCTACTCGGTTAGCGACGACACGGAGTTACGACGGGCTTTATGACAGACGTTTAACGTAAATCTCCCGAAGTTACGACGTCGTGTACGATAATTAAGTTGGCTGAGGCAAATTTGTATGATGTTATAATTGAACTTGTACGGTGGATATTAGCTGTGAGGTAAAGTGTTCTGAAGCTTAGGTCTACATTACCATCCTGCAAGCTGCAAAAACTACCTGGGGTACAGTATATACCGGTAGTGGTAAATTTTTAGTTTCGACCATGGGCGCAATATAGCAATAGAAAATTAATTATTAATTTTGTAAATTATAATGTATCAAAGTAATATGCAATTTTGTGAGTGGAAATAAAAAAAAAAGGTGCTAAAACAAATTTCGTAAGTAACGAAGTCATGTCGGACGAATGGTACACCATGTTTGTTATGATAGATGCCGATGTCGAAGAAATAAAAGGATGATGAATTCGTCTAACCTAAACTAAACTAACCTGACCTGCGTTTGATAAATCATTACCTGCAAATCAAATTTCATCCAGCTCGTCCTCGTTGTCGTCGTCGTGAGAGACGTTGGCAGACGACAAGATGGCGTCTCAATCCTATGCTACCGACTTCGTTCATTAGCATATTTTCTTGTAGCATGGTATTTTTTACTTTCATTTCCGCCCACAAAATTGCATATTACGTTGATACATTTTAATTTACAAAATTAATAATCAATTTTCTATTGCTAAATTGCGCCCATGGTCGAAACTAAAAAAATACCCCGGTATTCAATATGGAATGTCAGCATACGCGGATTTGGTCATATACGGTAATTTCAGGAACCTAACCACCGTAAATAAACAGTAAATAAAGCTTTAATGTACTGTATAAAAGAGGGAAAATACATGAAAATAAAGATACATGTATTGCTGGACATTGTACATACAGTACATGTACGTATATGTATACACTTTCGCTTAACGACCAATTCGGTTAACGACGGCGCGCTGGTCCCAATTGTCGTCGTTAAACGAGGAGTACCTGTATATACCAAAGGCTTTCCCCCCTTAGAAGGGAGGTAGCCAAAAATAAAACAAAGGCATAAAAACCACTTCCACCCATTCCATCCATAGCATTACCCATAGATCGGTCATACGAGCTCTGAGGTCTCTTCCGGGAGGGAAATAGCTGTCGATCATGAGTCCAACATGTGATCCAAAGACCAAGGTGAATACATACTACATTCCCCTACACCCTCTTATCTTGGCACCTCCTGGATGATGGGTCATCCCTGTATCTCTCCCACTGCCCTGGGTCAGAAACAGTGTCACAAGACAGTACATCTACAGCAAAGCTGCTTCATTAAATCGGTGATCCCCCTCTCCTTCCCCTCATGCAGAAAAGGAGAAGACAGGGAGAAATCCCTTCGGGCTGTATTGTGTATGGATGATGCTGTGATGCATGAGGTGGAGTGGGTGGTGGATGGGGTGAGGGAATATGTATTTACCTAGTTTACCTAGTTGTATTTACCTAGTTGTATTTTGTATTTACCTAGTTGTATTTTACGGGAAGGGGACCTATGCTCGTGGTGTCCCGTCTTCATATCTCATTTTATCTAAACTGTTTTTAAATTCATGAATTGTTTTTGCACACACCACTTTCTCATCTGTATTTTTTCCATGTGACACACCTCACGTTTATATCCTTCTTAGTCAGGAACATAACTCCACCCCCTTGTTTTGTCTCTCTGTTTCTAATCCAATAATTATATGCATCATGTCCTTCACTGTTGGGTGGTAGTGGACCTTTTATTTTTGTCTCTACAATTCCCATTATGTCCGGTTCTTTTTCCTTCAGATAATCATTCAGTTCATTCAATCCTGTTATTAATCCATCTATATTTGTATAAGACACTCTTAATTTTCTGCTACTTTCATTGTATGTTCTGTTTCCCTTTTGTTTTTCTCTGGTATGGCCCATTTCCTCACTTTCATATTCACTACTCTCCAATAGAATTTCTCTTTTTCTGACTCTGTTCTGTTCTCGTTTTCTTCCTTAGCTTCTTGTCTTTTCATTTTTTCCTCCTCTCTTTCCTCTTTATTCATTTCTCTTTTTATCCATACCTTTTTATATTGTTCACTGTTTGCTAGTTTCCCTGTTTTTGCCAAGATATTCTCTACTGTCGTTTGTGACCTGAATTTAATCTTAATTGGTCTGGTTTTATCTGTACTATATTTTCGAGTCTATACATCTCTTCAATTTGTTTCATGATTTCAGGTTCATCTTCCTAAACTAATTCTAGTAAACTGCTTATTTTTTCTTTTCCTTCTTTGATTCTTGTGGTTCTATTTAGATCATACTTCTCTTCCATTCCTAATATAATTATACATTTCTTTTTATCTGCTAAGTCTCTTACTATATTCTCCTTCTTGCTTGAGATGAAATGCCTTAGAACTATGGTAGGGGTTACTAGGCTGAATAGAATAAGAAAGAAGGTGAGGAGGAGAGTGGGGGTGGAAAGGGAGTTGGGAGATAGGGTTGATGAAAGAGTATTGGGATGATTTGAACACATGGAAAGAATGAGTGAAGAAAGATTAGTAAAAGAGGTGTGGAGGCCAGAGGTGGATGGAGTGAGCATGAGGGGGAGACCAAGGATGAAATGGATGGATGGAGTAAATAGGCTTTGGGAAAAAGGGAATGTCTATTGAGGAAGGAAGGGAGAAGACAGATGGGGTGAGTGGGGGGGGTGGTTGTGTATGGATGATGTTGTGATGCATGAACGGGGGTGGGTGGGGGATGGGGGGAGTAAGGAAGTATGTATAATATTTTGACGCAGCCTGAAGGGATTTCTCCCCATGTTTTCTTTCTCTGCATGGGGGGACAGAGAAGGGGGTCACCAATTGAATGAAGCGGCCTTGCTGTTGATTTACTGTGTCATGCAGCATTGCTTCTGACCCATGGCAGTGGGCAAGATGCAGGGATGACCTGTCATCCAGAAGGAGCCCCCCCAAAAAAAAGGGATGGAGGGGTAGTGATTGGAGTGGAATATGTGAGGATGAAATGGGTGAGAGTGGATTTGTGCCTTTAACTTTGGCTACCTCCCTTGTAAGGGAAAAAAAGCCATTGGTATATGTAAGTGTAAAATATTAACTCCAATACAAGAAAATACAATCTGGGATCAATGATGGCTACCTGCTGGTGATGATTCTACAGAATGGACAGCAGAGAGAATCATCTCCTTGTCCATTTTCAAAACCCATCAAGCCCCTCACCTCCCTCTGGAAGTGCAGCCCCATGGAGCTGGGATTTTGGTCTTTGGACTGGGCTTAAGATCTCTCTCTTAACTTCAACTGTATTTCCTTCGCCTTCTTACATAAGGAAAGCTGACTACCAGCAACTACTCCCTTCTTCCTACTATTTTCATCTGGTGACACAGAAACAATCCCACACCTCTAAAGGATATGAAGACATACAATTGTCCTTATACAGTACTCATCAAAAGTATGCAACACCTATCCCTTGTGGGCACATATTTATGATGAAAATAGGAGGGCATTTTCTGAGGTGAAATTATGAAGATAGAATGTATCTGGCAACTCCCTGTTGTCATGCTGGGCCAAGAGTGGAACATAAGGGAGAACCCAGTTAGTCACTTCCACACTGTCATGGGAAGAACATTTGCAGGTAACCCCTCTCTTTGGGACCTTGCCTTTTTTCACACTGGTTCTCTTCATATCCCTAGGGTCTGTATCATTATCATGCCTCCTACAAAGGAATTAACTGAAGAAATAATTGCCCAAGTCATTGGATTAAAGAAAGGAGGCCATGAAACTAAAGAAATTAGTGAAATCTTGAAGGTGGCCAAGTCTAAAGACAAGAGATACATGGCGTGATTTTGGGAGGGAGGAGGGCTGGAGATACCATCCCAGTAACTTGGTACAGGGTGTCCTAAAAAGATTTTGCCTTCAGAGATTTTGCTTTTGTTAATGGATTCGACTGAAAAGAATGCTTTATGATGTTCAAAGCCCTTGGAGAAGTCTGGGATGGTATCTCCAGATCTCCTCCCTCCTGAAATCACACCACATATCTCTTGCCTTTGGACTTGGCCACCTTCAACATTTCACTGATTTCTTTAGTTCCATGGCCTGCCTTCTTTAGTCCAATGATTAGGGCAATTATTTCTTTAGTTAATACCTTTGTAGGAGCCATGGTAATGATGTAGACCCTAGAGAAATGAAGAAAACCAGTGAGTAAAAGGCAAAGTCCTGATGAGAGGGGTTACCTGCACATGCTCTTCCCACAGCAGTGTGGGAGCGACTGGCTGGGTTCTCCCTTATGTTCCACTCTGCCCAGTGTGACAGCAGGGGATTGCCAGGTACATTCTATCTACATAATTTTACTTCAGAAAATGCCCTCCTATCTTCATTATAAATATGCACTTGCAAGAAGGAAAAATACCAAATGACTGGAAAAATTCCAATATTGTACCAATATATATAGGAGGAAACACAGAAGATCCTACAAATTACAGACCAGTTTCCCTTACAAGCACTGCAGCCAAAATTTGTGAAAAGGTTATTAAAAATAGATGGATAAAACACCTGGAAGAAAACAATATAATAAATCCAAGACAATTTGGATTTAGACAGGGAAGATCATGTGCCATGAACTTAATCTGTTTCTACTCAAGACTAATACTGTAGAATGTAGATATAATACGAGAAAATGATGGATGGGCTGATTGTGCTTTCTTAGACACAGAAAAAACCTTCAACAAAGTGCCACATAAAAATTATTAAAAAACTAGAAAACATAGGAGGGATATAAGGTGAACTACTAAACTGGATGGTGGATTTTTTGCATGGCAGGAAAATGAAGGTAGTGTTCAGAGAAAAGAGTTCAGTTTGGGAGGAGGTGATTAGTGGAATTTCATAGGGATCAGTATTGGCTCCAATAATGTTTGCTATTTATGTGAATGACATGTTCTTCCCATGACAGGAGCTTCTTTGCAGATGACACTAAATTGCTGAGGAAAGTGAATACTGAAATAGATTGTGAATCACTGCAGAAAGACCTGAACAGGGTTTGGAAATGGAGTCAGAAATGGGAAGTAAACTTTGACATCAAGAAATGTAGCATAATAGAATTTGGAAAAAGTAAAAAAAAAAAAAAGAATATCAGGACAATATAAAATTGGAACAAAAGAAGTAAAGAAAGTGGGATCTGAAAAAGACCTGGGAGTAATCACCACAAATGACATGTTCTCTGACAAACTGATAAAAAAAATAGTTGAAGAATCCTACAACTTGGATGAAGGGGAAAAAAAAAAAAAATACTAGTCACACTAATAAGGCCTAGACTGGAGTATGCTGCAACACTATGATCACCCAGTACCAAAAAGAATATCAAGGAAATTAAAAGAATCCAGAGAGCAACTATGAAAATAGCCCCAACACTTTCAAACCTGTCATATGAGAAGAGTTTGTCAAAACTGAATTTACTGACTCTGGAACAAAGAGAAAGAGGTGACCTGCTGACCATCTACAGAATCATGAAAGGCACAGAAGCAGAAATCCTTGATAGAGAGTACTTACTAAATTGAGACATGAAAACTCAAAAGGGACAATTGTAGAAGAAACCTTAAAAAAAAAAAAAAAAAAAAAAAAAAAAAAAAAAAAAATCCATACAGGGCAGTGGGTGTCTGGAGTAAACTGGACGAAACAATAGTGTGTGCAAAAACTATACATGAATTCAAGAGCAAACTAGTCACTGCAAGATACAAAGACAGGATACAATGAACATAGCTCCCCTTCCCATAAAATACAACTATGTAAATGCATACTTTTGACAAGTACTGTAGATGCATGGATACGTGGAATAGCTTAGAAGGTGATATAACCCAAGCTCAAACAATAACAAGTTCATATCTAAATATGATAGACACACTATAGATTAAGTTGGAATGTACATGAATTTGAGGCTAGGTATGATAAAAATTGGAGAATAGGAGATGGTACCCAATGAGTGTTGTTCTTTTCATATTTACTACAATTAGGTAAATATAATAAGGTATATACACTAATACAACAATAACAATAGTTCAAAGTTTCTTCCAAGAAATATCTATGGGAAGGCCTAAGGATCATTGCCAGCTACTGTAGGGATGTGGATTTCTAGTCAGTGAAACATGAGGCATAATTCAACAATTATTATCATTGTAGTGTACTTTTTTTTTAGAGGGGGGGGGGATCTTCTTCTCTGCACTGTTTCATTATGCCCTGCTGCTGCTAGAAAGCAAGAAGCTGCAATAGTCCAGTCAAACGCCATAAATAAATCAAATGTGACTGATAGTTACAGAAAGGACCCTATATTTTTTCTGCTCTATGAATCAGTCAATCAATCTGTTGCCCAAGTTGTTTATTGCAAGAGACCCTTGGTCACCAGGAAACCACTCATAGTCGCTGGTTTTCAACAAAGAGATTTTGTGATGCTGTCTGGAAAGGTGTGTAGGATAATGTGGTATAAGGTATTCTGTGCCTCCTGTGTGGCAGTTACATCTGGGGCAATTGGTATTTGTTATCAAGCCAATTCCGTCCTAGTACTGTATATAACAATTAGGTAAACACACATGCACATGAAAACAATGTAAATAGGACTTACCAAAAGTATACTGCAGAAGGAAAACTTCAACAAGGGCAAGAACTATGACATTGATACCAGAAGCTTGTTCATGGAAGACTGTAAGGAGGAGGACTCCCCCTTCCATTACCATTGTCAAGCCAAGCATGAAGCAGATGCTACAGATCAGGAAGACCACTCTCCTTCTTTGATTTGTAAAGGATGGCAAGTAGTCAAGGACAGCCGTGGACATGGTCTCTACCATGCCAAACTGTAAGATAAAATCTTTATATATACTTCTCCACTACCTCTTTTGCTTTTTCATCTTATTACTGCTGTGTCTATCAGTCAAATGAATTTGTGTGACACTTTTTACAACAAAATCTTGTAAGTTCATACAATAGTCTAAATAATTTACTCTGATAAAGAACAATGATTTTATTCACATGTATAGAAACCCCTAGACTAAATGGGATCAATCAGTCTATTACAGATGCACAAATTTTCTCTGACATAGGCTTGGTATGTATGATTGGGCCCTTTTCTTCATTTATCTACGGTATTTATATTTTTTCTATCTATCCACCAAGGGTTTCCCCCCCCCTTATAAGAGAGATAGCCAAATCAAAAGGCACATATTCCCACCCATACCACTCCCATCCACCACCCTTTCCTCCCTTTTATCTAAACTCCTCATGGATGATGGATCATCCCTGTATCTGACTCCCCATCTCCATCCCTTCATGTAGAAAAATAGAAAACAGGGAGAAATCCCTTTGGGATGTGTCAAAATATTCACATACAACCACTCCCAATCCCCCTCCCCACCCCTATTCTTCCTTGCATCACAGTACAATCTATACACATCCATTCTCCACTCACCCCTATCTCCTGCCTTCTCCCTTCCTTGCTCAACAGACATTTTCTTCTTGCTCAATGCCCTTCCACCCCATCTATCTGTCTCATCTTTGGTCATCACCTCAAGTTCACTCCATCCACTTCTGTCTTCCATACTTCTTTTACTAATATTTCTTCACTCATTCTTTCCATGTGTCCAAACCATACCAATACTCTTTCATCAGCCTTATCTGCCATCTCTTTTTCCACCCAAGCTCTTCTCCTCACCTCCTTGTTTCTCACTCTATCCAACCTTGTAACCCCTACCATACTTCTTAGACATTTCATCCCAAACACATTTAAACTTTTCTTCTCTGTCTCTCTTAAATTCCAGGTCTCTGCCCCTTACAGTGCCATGGGCACAGTAACCCCTTCATATAATCTCCTCTTTGCATCCATTCCCAGCTGCCTATTTCTCATGACACTTTTTAATCCCCCAAGGCATTTACTTACTTCTCCGAGTCAACAATTTACACTACCTCCACTTCTTTCCTGCCACATGTGACCCCAAATATCTAAAACTATTCACTTCCTCCAGCCTCTCTCCTTTAAGACTTACTTCAAACTCGCTGCCATCCTCTTCCCTTGTACATC
This sequence comes from Oratosquilla oratoria, assembly GCF_046742065.1. Taxonomy (NCBI): domain Eukaryota; kingdom Metazoa; phylum Arthropoda; class Malacostraca; order Stomatopoda; family Squillidae; genus Oratosquilla; species Oratosquilla oratoria. The sequence goes on from NC_134787.1 coordinate 37,093,902, forward strand.
TCATCACCTTAGTTTTACCCACATTTACCTTCAATGTTCTCCTATTGCATACCTTCCCACTCTGACTCTACCACAAGCACATTGTCATAAGCAAACAACAGCTGGCTCATCTTCTACTTTTCTCCATTTTCTCTAACCATCTCCAATCCATTGCTCATTACCCTTGCAGGCAAAAAACTTCTCCCTCATAAGGGAAGTAGCCAACCAAAGCATGCAACTGTGGTGGGGAGAGACACCAGTGTGGTTAAGTAAAACATTGTTGAGATATTCCATTTTTTTTTTTTTTTTGTCTACTCAGCCACAACTGGCCACTACAGGAGGTGAATGCCAACTGCCTCAGGTGGAGGTCTGGCATATGGGGAAATGGCTGAGAAGATGAAAAAAAAAAAAAAAAAAAAAAAAACTTGGAACATCTCAACAGTGTTTCACTTAACACTTGTCACCCAAGTATGCATTTTAAAGTACTTTAATGTGTGCAGGCAAATTCATATTCTGACTTTGAAGTGTTTGATATTAAAACCTTAAGGTACATGGATCTATGCATGGCCAGATACCTCTACGAATCCTAGACTGCCTACCTAACTCCTAAAGAATTGTGTCTCATAACAATGCCATGACTGCCCCTTTGCATACGCAGTTAGCCCCTATGCATCCACAGCAAGTCGCCACATCCACTTCACTGACAGCAACAGCAGCAATCCCATCTGGCAATAGGGTGCCAAAAGTGTGCCATTTCCCCATATGCCCAGACCTATGCCTGAGGCAGTTGGCATTCACCTCTTGTAGTGGCCAGTCATGGCTGAGTAGATGAAATAAAAAAAATTAGAATATCTCAACAGTGTTTCACTTAACCACACTGGTGACTCCACCACATAACCACCCTCCAGTCATCTAACACCCATCTGTTTCCCTCGTAAAAACCAAGGCTCTTTATGGATGAAGGGCCATCCATGCTCCCTCACGCACTGCCTAGGTCAGAAGCAATGCAGTTAGACACAGCACCTCCACAGCAGGGTCCAGCAGCCAAAGCTGGTTTACCCCCACCATGGTGACTCTCTCCTCAATTCCTCACAAGTAGAAAAGACTAGTGCTGCATCTGTTCATCATCCATTCAAAAATAATTTTTCTTTCACACCCAACTCCTACCCTCTCCCTTCCCTGTCAAGAACAATATGGGGTAACAATTGATTGGTGGCACCAAAGTCAAAACTGCCAAAGCAAAACATGATATATGTGCAATTTGATTGTATAACAATAATTATAACATTCCAGCATATGTTCTTAGAGAGATCTATGTAAGTGTCCAAGGACTGATGGGAGCTGTTATGGAGATGCAGGTTTTTGGTCAGGGAAACTTAAGAAAAATGATTAATTATGACATTTCTTCACTCAATTACACTCTCCCCCTTTTCTGTTCTCTCTTTCCTACTTGAAAGACATTTCACATTCATCCAAAGCTCCTTTTATCAGAGACAGATCTGGGGCATTGGGCTGCATAACCCTGCTGGCCAGTAGTTATCTTTTAGATTACTGAGTTATTCAAGTGCTATTTGAAAATACAATTAAATATATACACATCACATAATTTATTCAGGATAATGATATTGACATTGCTTTCACGAAGAAAAAACTACATGTACATTATTTTTTGCTTACATGAAAGCCGAGCCAACCTAATTTCACTTAGTTTTTTCAACAAAATTCCAACTGGACAATGGAACATAGATAGTTGAGTGTGGCTCAAACTGTGCATAAGCATCCAGTGAAACTTTAGTATAGCCAAGTGTTGCTGTCTAGGAAATGTTATTGTGGGTATCACAGATTTAAGTGATTTGTGTCTTCTGTGTGGTGGTTGCATCTTGGGTTGTGATTAATGTAATGATAAAAGTGATTATACACAGATATGTGCATTGAAGCAAAATGAACTCCAATGTTATAAAACTTGTTTTCATTGTAAGTCATGTCAGCCTGTACTAATACAGACAATTTAATCTAACAACTGAATATGCCCAGTGCCAGTATTTACCTGTGATCATATAAGATGATTATTGTATGGTAATGAATATATAATATCACATTATGAGTAGATTATTGTATTTATAAATACTAGCTGTCTTTTGTGACTAAAATACATACAATACTGCACACAAAAATCCAATAATTCAGGAGAGCCTTCTTCCACTGCAGTATATGGAAAGCCATCCATGCAGAACTAGTACAGGTAACTCTCGATTTACGCGTCTTTGATGTGCGCGAATTTGTTATAACGTGACCTAAGAAATATTAGAATTAATTGAATTTACACTATTTATTTGCTAAGATGCGATTTGGCCCAACTGCATTTTCAAACTGTCCACCAGAGAGTTCCGCGGCCGGCCGACAGGTGGTGGGCCTTCCCGCTCCTCATTCAATGTTTACAGGCTTACAGCCCTCTTTTGCTCTGCTACTAGCAACAAGAACAGACCTCCTCATATCAGCATACTATTATACTGTACTACCAGCCTATCATCATGGCCCCAAAACGTCCTTCATCGTCTTCTGCAAGCACCAGCAGCCCTGCGGGGAAGAAGGGAAAGCGCACATCACTGACACTGGAGCAGAAAATAGAAATTCTAGACCGATATGACCGGGGACAGAAAACTTCGGTCATATGCCATGCTTTAGGCCTGAAGGAGAGTACTCTGAGGACCATCCGAGACAACGCTACTAAAATACAGGAAAGTGCTGAATCAGGATCAAGCCGGTCAATGCAGAGAACATCCTACATCAGATCGTCAACCATGGGAAGAATGGAAAAAATGCTGGCCACATGGATCGAACGCCAAAATAAGGACAATATTCCCGTGAGCATGACCACCATCCAGAAAAAATCAAAGAGTCTCATCAAGGATATCGAAGGCAGTGACGGTGCCTATAAATCTTTTCAAGCAAGTTCTGGCTGGTTTGCTAATTTTAAGAACAGACATGGCTTTCATAAAATAAAAATGACTGGCGAAGCAGATCAGCGGACATGGAAGTGGCCAAGAAATTCCCCGACTTGCTGAAGAGGACCATAGAAGAAGGCCAGTACAGACGCTCCTCAACTTACGTTTTAGTTACGTTCCGAACGGCCGAACGTAAGTTGAAAATGAACGTAAGTTGTTACTGTACCATACATCCGTAAATTCTATTACCGTATCTTATAAAACACCCCTAAATCATTAATTATACACATAACATTGTAAAATGATAACATTAATATCAAATAAATTAAATTCAAGCAACATAAATTGAGATGGTGGAGGAGGAGGGGGAGGAGGAGGAGGAGGAGGAGGAGGAGGCAAGGCACGTTTGTGCCATGTAAACAATGGACGCAGCTTCATGCGTAAGTAGCGTTTGAACTACGGAGAGCGTGCTAAACTAAAAAATTCACTCAAACTTTTTTTTTTTCACAGTCAGTTCAAACGTAAAATCGAAAAAACGTAAAACGAATGAACGTAAGTAGAGGAGCGTCTGTATACAGCCAAGCAGGTGTTCATTCAGGATGAAACCGGCCTTTATTGGAAAAAGATGTCAGTGTGGACCTACATCGCTGGGGAGGAGAAGTCAGCGCCTGGATTCAAGGCTTCCAAGGATCGCCTGACGCTGCTGCTGGGGGCCAATGCCGAGGGGGACTGTAGGCTCAAACCCGTCCTTGTCTACCACTCTGAGAACCCCAGAGCTCTTAAGGTAAGACTGGTTAATGTACTGTATTATTTTCTGAAAATTATTTACAGCGGTCGCAGTAATGCTGGCACATGGTGTACTGTAAGACTGTTAATTAAAATACAAAAAGTTAAATTAAGGCTGACGTGTTTCAGGGCTATGACCGGGCGTTCCTGCCGGTGCACTGGTATGCCAACAAGAAGGGCTGGATGATGGGGGCCATATTCAGCAATTATTTCAAGAACAAGCTGCACAGTGGCTGAAAGCCTACTGCAACAAAGAAGGCATCCCCTTCAACATCCACCCAGCCTTGAAAATCTGAGCGCCAACATCAAGCTGGCCTTTCTACCACCAAACACAATTTCTCTGGTGCAGCCCTGTGACCAAGGAATCATTCAAACATTCAAGTCCTACTACCTGAGGTCTACAATGGCTGCAGCAGTGAAGGCAACAAATGAAGACAATGTGACACTGCAAGATTTCTGGAGTGGTTTCACCATCAGGGACGCCATAAAATTCATAAAGAAGGCCTGGGAAGAGGTGCCAACAAAATGTTTGAATGGTGTGTGGAAGAAGGTGTGTCCACAGTTTGCGCATTCATTCGAAGGTTTTACTGTGGATGAAGTCATTGCCAAGGCCAACAAGGACACCGTCACCTTTGCAAAAGATCTCATCCTTACGGAGGTGGAAGAAGAGGACGTTGACCAGCTCCTACAGTCACACACGAAAGAACTAACCAACGAAGACCTGCTGGAAATGGAAGCTGAAAGCAAACGGGAAAGAGAAGAGGTGGAAGCGGCAGCAGAAATAGCGGCGGCAGACAACACTCAAGGATGGGGATTGACAGCCAAGGGACTTAGTGAAGCGCTGGCACAACTTAAGGACTCTATTGACAAATTTGAAAACATGGACCCCAATGTGGAATGTAGCAGCAGTTAGAAGAAAAGTCATGGATGCAGTGTTCTGCTACACACAGATGCACACAGAATCTTAAAAGAAACAGCGCCAGACCACCATGTTGCAATTATTAAAAAAAGCACCAGTGCAAAAAGACATGACAAAAGAGGATATGGATGACCCTGCAGCTGTGGAAGTGCAGGTGGATGTGGATGTGCCAGAACAATTGGACAGTGAGGATGGTGAGTGACTGTTGTGGTGTGAGTGATGAGTGGTAGAACTACGTAAGTAGTAGTGTACAATTGTTTTTCTCTTTTATAAATACATTAGAAGGTTTAGAATTAGATATTAGTAGTATTTTACAGTATATACTGTACGTTTATTAGCCAAATAAAATGTTTTTTTTTTTTTACAAACATTGCAACTTTTATGGACCAAATCTGGCATACCCCCCATATTCCATTGTTTCTTATGGCAAAAATTAATTTGATTTACGCTATTTTGATATATGCGACGTCTCTAGGAACCTATATCTCATGTAAATCAAGAGTTACCTGTATGTGTAAGGCAGATATTAACGAACAATGGGCTCTCTGGTAATATCATAGAGGACATTATACAGAAGAATTTGGAAGAATTTGACACCTGGGTCCAGACCACTGTAGATAACATGATGAACACCCTAACTGTATACCACAAAATAGATTATGGTATGGCTTACAGACATGAAGCTGACACACTTCGTAGGATCATCTCCAATGGTGTAATATCTAAAAAGCCTTACTAGAAGGTCTTAATGAGTCTTTAGTCTCACCAACCTGGTAGCCTCACTCATTATGAAGAACAGCACCACCCCCAAGGGTCCAAAGGAATTGAAAACTGGAGTAATCTACAAATTTAAATGCTCAGAAGAGTTAGTCCAAGCCCCTTGAAGCTATGTCAGCCTAACAATGATGACCTTAAGATGGTGGCTGCAACCTCATTGTAACAACAGTCATCCACCAACATTTTATCAATGTCCATGACAAAAAGCCGCCCTTACAAGACCTCATTAGAGATACAGAAATTATCCACTATGACAACAGTTACACATGTTTAATAATTGCTGAGGCAATGAGCATCACTACAAAATCCTACATTGAATGTCCACATGTCATTGGATTACTTCCTCTCTAGTAGGAAACACAGAACTTCACCATAGGATAGTTTAACTAGGTGGGACAAAAAGCCCACAAAAGCCCACCATGGGATATAACCCCTTGTCATGTTCCATGATGCGTCACTGACACAAAAGGATGCAGATATGGTGCCATAAGCCACATCCTAGCAAGAACCATAATTGCTTGCTATCCTAAATGGAAATACCCATTGATGTTAAATTTAACCAATTAGTAGGTTATCTTAAATTAGATATTAAGATTTAAACATCAATTTGCCTATACCTTCCATAAGTCTTCCAGTTACTGGGGGACTTACAAGCCAGCAGCAGAGTAGTACACCACTAGGGCACTCTGAGGGTAAGATCATAGGTTATCATAACAATGATGATGCAAACAAGTAGCATCCTCATTATTTTTAAAGGTGTTCTTCTTTTAGTCTAGATAACTAGAAATGGAATTTTTTTTAAATCTTCTTCACACAAAAATAAAGAAGTGAATAGATTGTGTGATGCCAGGTAAATAGAGGTAGATTAGGATTATAAACACAACTAACTGGCACTTGCCATTGGCACTTGTGTTGTGTGCCCTAGTATAAGAGGAAAAAGATGTGGGCATTGGCTCTCTGACTCCCTTGCTTGCACTCTGTTCATACCCAACTTCAGTGTAAGTTGAAATTTTATATTTTTATATCATGTAAATTAAACAGGTTTGCACCTCACCCTTTCTTTTGTCCTTGTGAAGCAAGAAAATCTCTTTAAAAAACAAATAATCATACTAGCTACTTGTCATGTTCCATGATACGTCACTGACACAAAGGATCTGGGTATGGCACCAAGCTGCACCATAGCTAGGGCCACAGTCCCTACCTTCTAAGTAAATTGAATAAAATGTTGGGTTACCTTAAATGTTGTTAGTAAGATATATGATTGTGGACATGGGTAACTTATGGTCAGGGCCTATGAGAGATGGGTCCAGCAGGTACATTGTTCCAGGGCCCCAGAGCTACAAAGGGGCCCAAGACTGAAGGAACATTTGAGTGTTTGTTACTAACAAACTCGGAATAATGTAGCAAAATTAATCCCGGTGATAAAACTGGCTTGGCCTCAAGGATTTGGTAAGCTAGTGTGATGTCACAAACTCGACTTGTTGACCTAGCAAGATTAAACATTGAGTCTAGCATTGCCAGACATGTTGATTTTGATAGTGTTATTAGAAAATTTGCAAATAAGAAAGCCAGAAAAGCACTTACATAATAGTTAAATGATTTCTTTTCTAATTTCTTCCTTGATAAGATTTCACTATGAACATTTAAAAGTCATGTTAAAAAAATGGTAATATTATCACATTACTTGAAATACCTGTGTGTTTTAACATAATGTTTTATATGATCAATAAATGAGCACTTCTTGTTGAAGTTTGACACATTAATTATCCTCATTTTTTTTTTTTTTTCAAAATAATTTTGCAAGTCTTAGGGGCCCTAAATGGGTTTTGTTCTGCCTAAAAAGATTTCTCTTGGAGGCCCTGCTTATGGTATATGTCCAGTTGCAGACTTGCAATCCAATGGCAGAGGAATACAACACTGAAGCCTCCTACTCTCATAGGTCAGAGGGCACATAAACAGGATGACAATACAAAGTAGAGTCATCACTTTTGTTATTTGTATTCTTTCTTGTGTTAGATAACTAGAGGTTGATAAATTGTGAGCCTTCTTCACAAAAAAAGAAAGAAAAAAAAAAAAGTAGATTGTGTGGAGCTGGGCAAATAGTGACAGAATAGGTTATACTGGCATACACAGGCACCTGTCCCTAGCACTGGTGTCATGTGGCTCTGGTTTAAGTTAAGAAGCATGGGCATTGGCCTCTCTGACTCCTGAGCTTGCACACTGTTCACACCCAACTCCATTGTAAGTTAAAAATAAAATTGTACACACATATACCAAAGGCTTTTTTCTCCCTTATAAGGGAGGTAGCCAAAAACAAAGGCATAAAAACCACTCCCACCCATTTCATCCCTAATACACTCCACTCCCCTCCACCCTCTTCCCTCCCTCTTATCTTGGCACCTCTTGGATGACAGGTCATCCCTGCATCTTGTCCACTGCCCTGGGTCAGAGGCAGTGTTGCAAGACACAGCACATCCACAGCAAGGCCACTTCATTAAATTGGTAACCCCCCGTCTCCATCCCCTCATGCAGAAAAGGAGATGGGGAGAAATCCTTTCAGGATGCATCAAATAATTTCTCACACATACTACCTCACCCCCACATCCCCCACCCATTCCACCTCATGTATCACAACATCATCCATATACAACCATTCTCCATTCACCCCTGTCTTCTGTCCTCTCTTGTCCTTCCTCAACAGACATTCCCCTCTCCCCCAAAGCCCCTTTTACCCCATCCATCCATCTCATCCTAGGTCGCCCCCTCATGTTCACTCCTTCCACACCTCTTTTACTAGTCTTTCTTCTCTCATTCTTTCCATGTGTCCAAACCATCCCAATACTCTTTCATTCACCCTATCTCCCAACTTCCTTTCCACCCCCATTCTCCTCCTCACCCCTATCATACTTCTCAGACACCTCATCTCAAACACATTCAAACTCCTTCTCTCTTCTCTTATGTTCCATGTTTCTGCCCCATATAATGCTGTCAGCACAATCACCCCTTCATACAATCTCCTCTTAGCATCCATTCCCAAATGTCTATTTCTCATTACACTTTTTAATCCACCAAAGTATTTACTCGCTTCTCTCAATCTACATTCTACCTCCATCTCCACTCCTCCCTTTCCTGCCACATTCACACCCAAGTATCTAAAACTATCCACTTCCTCCATTCTCTCTCCCAGTCTGCTGCCACTTTCACCCCTTGTACATCTCATCACCTTACATTTACCTACATTTATCTTCAACTTCCTTCTTTCACACACTCTCCCAAACTCTGTCACTAACTTCCTCAATCCCTCCTCTGATCCTGCTACAAGTGCAGTGTCGTCTGCAAACAACAGCTGGCTCACCTCCCACTTTTCTCCATTTTCTTTAACCATTTCCAATCCCTGACCCACCACCCATGCATTTACCTCTCGTACCACCCCATCCATGTATAAATTGAACAGCCAGGACAACATAGCACATCCCTGACGAAGTCCCACCTTTACCTCAAACCACTCACTCTTTCCATTTCTAATCCTAACACATGCTCTACTACTCTCATAAAAACTCTTGACAGCTCCTTAAAAGCTTTCCTCCTATCCCGTATATCTGCAAAACCTCCCACCGTGCCTTCCTGTCTACCCTGTCATAAACCTTTTCCAGATACATAGAAGCCAAAAAAAAAAAACATCCTTACCTTTTCCTATAGCTTTCTCACATATCTGTCTTACCACAAAAATCTAATCTACGCAACCTCTACCTGCCCTAAACCCACACTGTTCCTCACCAATGTTCACCATCCTATATGGAAATGCCCATTGATGTTAAATTCAACCAATTAGTAGGTTATCTTAAATTAGATAATAAGATTTAAACATGAATTTGGCTATACCTTATATAAGTCTTCCTGTTACAGGGGGACTTACAAGCCAACAGCGGAGTAGTACACAACTAGGGCATGATGACGTGAAGAAGTAGTCCTCGTTATTTTTAAAGGTGTTCTATTAGTCTATAAAACTAGAAATAGATAATTTGTAAACCTTCTTCACACAAAAATAAAGAAATGAATGGATTGTGTGAAGCCAGGTAGAGGTAGATTAGGATTATAAACACAACTAATTGGCAATTGTGTTGTACACCCTAGTATAAGAGGAAAAGGACGCAGGCATTGGCTCTCTGAGTGCAAGTCAAAATCTTATATTTCATATCATGTAAATTAAATAGTTTTGCACCTTACCCTTTCTTTAGTCCTTATGAAGTGAGTAAATCTCTTTAAAAGAGAAATAATCATACTAGCTACTGGATTGAAAGAACTCCTCAAATCACCTCCGAGATTTGATACATCAACTCAAATACATAGGCTAGTCCATGACACCTCTGGTTGGGATTTTTTGCCTGAAATGTGACTGTCCAAGTTACCTCTCCCTGCCACATTTAACTCAGTATAATATATACCCATCTAAACTGTCATTATAATTTGTATTACCCTGAAGATGACCATATGTAATGACTGAAACAGTTGTCAGTATAATAAAAATAAGAGGAGCAAAAACAGTGTGATATACAAGATCTCATGTAAGGGAAGCCCCTAAGTTTACACTGGTGAGTCATCATGTGACATAGACAAACATATTTACGAACATAGAAATGACATCAAACACCATGGAACTCACAACTCATTGGTCATACATTTAGATAAACATGGACACTTCCCAAACTGGCATAACATGGAAATAACCAATAAGGGACTTGCATACATACATATACCAAGGCTTTTCCCCCCTTACAAGGGAGGTAGCCAAAAAGAAAAAGGCATAAAATCATTCCCACCCATTCCATCCCTAAATACACTCCACTCCCCTCCACCTTCCCTCCCATCTTAGCACCTCCTGGATGACGGGTCATCCCTGCACCTTGTCCACTGCCCTGGGTCAGAGGCAGCATGACAAGTCACAGCACATCCACAGCAAGGCCGCTTCATTAAGTCAGCGACTCCCCTCTCCGTCCCCTCATGCATAAAAGGAGAAGATGGGGAGAAATCCCTTTGGGCTGCATCAAATTTTGCTCACACATACTACCTCACCCCCAATCCCCCCACCCATTCCACCTCATGCATCACAACATCATCCATATACAACCATTCTCCATTCACCCCTGCCTTCTGTCCTCTCCCATCCTTCCTCCACAGACATTCCCCTCTTCCCCAAAGCCCCCTTCACCCCATCCATCCATCTCATCCTAGGACGTCCCCTCATGTTCACTCCCTCCACATCTGCCTTCCATACCTCCTTTACCAGTCTTTCTTCACTCATTCTTTCCATGTGTCAAAAAAAAAAAAAAAAAAAAAAAGCAGAAGCAGCACACATCAGCACAGAAGTTATTACCAATCATAGGGAAAGATTCATCAATATAGTAAGAACAAACATGAAGGTTACAGTAGCAGAAGCAAAACTAACAAAGAAAACAAGATGGATAAGCACATGTCACGGTGTGGGCTGTCTGAGACAACCAGCAAGACATAACCTCATAAGACATCCAACCAGCCAAAATCTTCCATGACAAATTGTGAGACAGAATCCCCAGAGCATATGTATATAAAGCAAAGCTGTATGTATGTCATTCTCTCTGAGAAAGGCATACAGCCAAAATGTAAGAGAAACACCTCTATCATTATTCTGAGTTTTCATATGCCAAATATACTCATAAGTGTCAACTCTTCCACATATATATATATATATATATATATATATATATATTATATATATATATATATATATATATATATATATATATATATATATATATATATATATATATGTGGTGGGGATAGGTGATGGTAGAGACATGATTGAAGAGTGTATGGTCAGAGAAGGTGCTAGACCCATTGTTTGCTTGAGTGCAGGAGGGGATAACATAGGTAAGTTAGGGAATGTGGAATTATTTGCATGGTTACAAGATGCATTAGACAAGATTAGGAATAAGGGTGGGGTTCCTACTGTATGTGGAATCCTTCCAAGGCATAAAGTTGGAAGCATATGGTATTCCAGGGCTACTGCAATGAACTGTAGGCTGGCAAATCATTGTATGGCCAGTGGATGGGCATTTGTCAACAACTGGGATTGCTTTTACAGCAAGAATTATCTATATACAAGAGGTGCACTTGTCATCCAAAGGATTTTGGCACCTTGCTGAATCCCTTTAGCAAGAAGTAGGCATCCTGCAGGGTTTTTTCAAGTAGATTTTGTGGAAGTCATCCTTTTTGACTGCTACTTCCTTCTCCTTTGTCTTGCTATAGTCCTTTCTTGTCTCCAGTCTTGTGTGTCCCCTTTGTTTCCATTTCCCTCAGGGCAATTTTCCATCCCATGGTCACTTTTCTTGCAGGTATAACATCTACTCTGATTCACATCCCTCCTGTTTCCTTCTACACACATTATCTCCTGTCTGGTTTGCTTGCTTCCCATTTCCTGAATGTCCCTTTGTCCACTTTGCCTAGCATAACAATCCTGAGTTCTATGCCCTACTCTCCCACAGCCAAAATACTGGACTAGTTTTCTCCAACTATCCCTTACTTGTGACCCCACATATCTCTGACTTGGAATTGCATACACACCTCTGTTGTTGTCCCCCTTCTGAGTTTGTATCATGCCTTTCTTCCTATCTTCGCTTGTCCTTAGTACAAATTTTTCTGCAAAACTTCATGCTTGTCATAAGGTTTCACATTTCTGTATGATCACACATAGCCTAGCCTCATTGTTCAGTAAGTTAAGGAATTGTTCAATTGCTATCACCTCCAAGACCTCGATAGTTACCACATTTCCCACACACATCCATTTGTGTAGGTCACCCCTCATATTCCTGGCTAGATCCATATATCCATAACCACATCCTTCCACACTTCTCTGAATATCTTTCTGAAATACTCAGGAGAAATCTCCTGGGCCTTTGATATTTTGCTCTTAATCTGATCATAATCATATACACTATCTCTATAAAATACTGTGTACACATTTAACGCTTTTGGGGTTAGCCTAGATCTTATCATGGCTGACCAGAGATCCTTTCTCCATCCCAATTGTTTTGCTATACCTTCGAATGTAGGAAAGAACAATTCTGGATCTCTTTCACTAAATTTGGGGGTAAGTTGACTCGCTTTTATGAAAATATCCTCTGCATTTTTCTCACTACTCACCCAAGTTGACCATTGCACAGGTTGTCCTGCTCCAACCCTATCTGTCTCCTTTTGAGACTGTGTCCCCCGTCTAGGATAGACCTCACTATGTGATTCAATTCTAGGTTCCCCACTTATTCTATTTCCACTCCTATTATCTACCATGTCATAATATCTTCCTCTTTCCAGTGGAAGTCTTTCATTTTCAATTCTAACTTCCTCCATATAATATCTCCCTCTTATTCTTGGTAATCCTTCACCTATCCTATATTCACTCCTATTATCCTCTATACTATAATGCCTCTCCCTTACCTGTGGGGATTCCTCGAAGCCATGAAACTCTGTCTTCTGTCTTAGATTCACTTCATATGTCTCATTCCACTTTCAAATCTATTTTCCTCCAGGTAATATCTCCCTCTTACCCTATTTTCACTCCTGTCACTCTCCTTACTATGATATCTGTCCCTTACCTGTGGGGTTTCCTTGAAGTCATGAAACTGTGGCCCCGGTCTTAGACTGATTTAAATTTGTCTCTTGTCTCTATATTTATAACCTATTCTGAACTCACTCCTGCTGTCTCTTACATCATCAAATCTTTCTCCTAACTGTGAGACACCCAAAGTCTAAATTATTGTTGATACTACTCAAACTGTTTGACCAAGACATTTTCTTTTTCAATTTGTAAGCCTATTGTATGTAAACAACAAATATGCCAGACATGCTTCTGTTTCTATGATCGATCATGGTTTAAATTCACCTGGAGACCAAACTTCTCCACCTTTTTTTCTATTTCCTCTCGAGTATTTTGCACACACCAATTATTTCATCCAGTGAAGAAAAAAATTGATCCCAGACAGAAGGCCCACATTTATATGTCACGGATTAGCATTTGTGTTTGAGTTGATGTATCATATCTCAGTCATGATTTGATCAGTTCCCTCAATCCAGTAGCTAGCATGTTTAGTCTGCTTTTTAGAGGGTTTCCTTCTTCACTAGGATAAAAAAAAAGGGTGAGGTGCAAAACTATTTCATTTACATGATATAAAAAATATAAACTTTAATTTACACAGAATTTGAGGGTATGAACAGGGCGCAAGTGAGGAAGTCAGAGATGCCACTGCCTGCGTCTCTTTCCTTATATACAGGACCATACAACGTAAGTGCCAATTTGTTACATTTATAAGCCTAATCTATCTTTATTTACCTGGCTTCACACAATCCACCACTCCTTTATTTTTGTGTTGGTGTGGTGTAGAATTGTATTTTGTTGTTTTGTTATTTATTGTATTATTTATATTATGTTATTATGTATTTATATCATAAGATTGGTTGTGTTGTATATCGCAGATGCGATGTGCGCCTTTGTTTTTGGCACGAATTGGAGCGTGGCGTTAGTATCTGAGCAGCCTTGTAAGCAGGCGCACACAATTGTGATTGTGTCAGTTTGTGTGTATCTAAATATAACATTTAACTCTTAATTTTGCGCACTCATTAGCCACCCCAATACATTAAATGGTGGCAGCGGTGGGATTCGAACCCACGCCTCTGAAGAGACTGGTGATGATTCCACCTTACCAGCTTTACCAGTACCTCTGTACCAATTTTCCCTGCAGGACGAGGTTCTCATTCATAATGCGGAAGTGTTTGAGCAAGATGTGGCACAGCTAGTGATCCCTGAGTCTCTAGTTTCTGTTGTTTTGTCCCTTGCTCATGATGCCCCTCAGACTGGTCACCCAGGTCGTGACAAAACTCTGGCTATGGCACGGAAGAAGTATTATTGGCCTAAAATGCGACTAGACATTACCTCTCATGTAGCCCGGTGTAGTTCTTGTGCCCAGAACAAAGGTTCTACGAGCACTGCTCCCATCTTAGAGTACCCTACTCCTTCTCGCCCTTTTCAGACTGTGGCTATAGACCTTTTGCAACTGCCTCATAGCACGCAGGGCTCTGTGTATGTCCTTGTGTGCGTGGATCACTTTAGTCGTTTTGTAGTCTTAGCTCCCTTACGTAACAAATCTGCACCAGTTGTAGCACATGCTTTAGTTTCACATATGTTGTGTCCATACACCACTCCTTCGGTGCTCCTTAGTGATAATGGGACTGAATTTAGGACCAAGGTTTTGGCAGGTATTTGTGAACGTTATGGTATCAAACAGACATTCGTGACTGCTTATCATCCAGCGTCTAATGGTCTTGTGGAGAGGACGAACAGGAAAATTTTAGAGATCCTACGTCACCTTGCTAGTAATTTTCATGAGTCTTGGGAGGATTGGCTTCCCCATGTTAGTGCTTGTATCAATAGCACCATTAATGTTTCCATGGGCAAAATGCCTCATTATGTTATCTTTGGAGTTGAGAAACGACTCCCACATGATGTGCTTGACAGCCCTGCTCATCCCCTCTACAATGTAGATGACTATAGTAAACTACAGAGTCATGTGCTGCATGCCATTTACACTTTTGTTAAGGATAAACTGGATGTTTCAAAGGCCGACATGTTGAAACAACAACATGCTCGTGCAACACCTGTGACCATCAGTGTTGGTGATCATGTTTTCAAAAGCATGCCTGATCGCCAGTCAAAATTAAATTGTAAATTTGAAGGCCCCCTTTTGGTGACTGAACGCCTACATCCTAACAAGTTCAGGATTTTTTACCCCTCTACAGGCCTTAGCGAGATTTCTCACGCTGATAGGCTCAAGAAGACTCAAGTGCCTTTCCCTACCTTTACCCGGCCTCCTCCTGGGCCCACAGCAAGAACTTTTCCTTGTTTAGCTACCCCTCATTGTTATGACCTTAGGTCAAGGGGTCCTGTAATTACCTAAACTTTCATTGTGTAGTGTTATGTATTCTTGTGATGTTTCCCATTTATATATTCTTGTGATGTTTCCCATTTATATATTCTTGTGATGTTTCCCATTTATATATTCTTGTGATGTTTCCCATTTATGTATTCTTGTGATGTTTCCCATTTATGTATTCTTGTGATGTTTCCCATTTATGTATTCTTGTGATGTTTCCCATTTATGTATTCTTGTGATGTTTCCCATTTATGTATTCTTGTGATGTTTCCCATTTGTGTATTCTTGTATTGTATTTTGTCTTGTTTAGATATTAAGTATCATGTCCCGGACGTCTGGCAATTGCTGTATTTGTATTGTTAACTGGCACCAGTCTTATGTTCCTTTTTGTGTTGTATGTACTGTTTTTATGTCCTCATATATGTATGCGTTTATTTAATGTATTTGGGTGTGCTATTGTAACCATTTGTCCCACACTTCTGTCTGCCACTGTTGTGTTTGTGGTATGTGTGTGGCTTGTCTTTGGGTCATTTGGATTCTCCTTGCCTTGGTTATTCTTTTTCTTGTTTGCTCGGTGAGGGCACCGAGTGGCACGGGCTGAGCGATGTGTTGGTGTGGTGTAGAATTGTATTTTGTTGTTTTGTTATTTATTGCATTATTTATATTATGTTATTATGTATTTATATTATAAGATTGGTTGTGTTGTATATCGCAGATGCGATGCATGCCTTTGTTTTTGGCACAAATTGGAGCGGCGTTAGTATCTGAGCAGCCTTGTAAGCAGGCGCACACAATTGTGATTGTGTCAGTTTGTGTGTATCTAAATATAACATTTAACTCTTAATTTTGCGCACTCATTAGCCACCCCAATACATTTTTGTGTGAAGAAGACTTATAAATTATTAATCATTACCTATTAAACTTTATTAAATTATAACTCCAAATACACAGATGTAATACTTTCATGTGCCATAGTCATTTGGATGCCCCCGACCTCTTCCTTGGAAAGCCCCAGTTATGTATTCCTCCATCATCTGCACAGCAAAAACTCCTGTAACTGGTCATTTACCATAAATTACTTATGTTTATAATCTTACATCTTATTATCTGGCTTAAGATAACCTAGTAGTAGTCGAATTCAACATCCATATGCATTTTCAATAAGGATAGCAAGTAAATATGGCTCTTGATAAGATGTGGCTTATGGCGCCATACCCACATCTCTTTGTGCCAGTGACACATCATGGAACATGACATTATTCACACCTCTAATTTAGATAATAACAAATTTGTGATAGCCTCTGATGATTCATCATTATCAGCATTAAAGTCAAGTAGCACACTGCACTCCCTCCTCAAAATTAAAGTATCTTAAAAGAATTGGGAAACATTTTGTTGCACCTTTGTTTGAAGCATCAGTTACTATTGGGAAGTGTAAACCATGTTCTTTTATATATTCTACATGCTTTTGTACAGAATATGGTGCTAAAATGTTTTCACATAGAGCTTTTGCTTTGGTTCTTCCACATGTTACACCTTTTGCTAGTGATGAGTTGCCATATACCTCCGTCAACTTTCAT
This sequence comes from Oratosquilla oratoria, assembly GCF_046742065.1. Taxonomy (NCBI): domain Eukaryota; kingdom Metazoa; phylum Arthropoda; class Malacostraca; order Stomatopoda; family Squillidae; genus Oratosquilla; species Oratosquilla oratoria. Next base: position 37,110,847 of record NC_134787.1, read on the forward strand.
TGCACAGTCAATGCTTCTGTATGAGTGGTGATGTTTTACAATATGATATACTTTACAAAATTCTGCAGCTGTAATTTTGTCATCCTGAGATGATCGATCTGAAGGAAAAAATGCTAGCGGTGACAAGGTGCCGGCACTGACAGTGTTAAGTCTATGCTTGTCTGTGGCTACATGTTGTTCTACCGCAGTCTTCCCCTTATTTCCTATCTCCACATCACAGCGATATAATGTACAAAAAGCATGAAACCCATCCTTTCTGGTTTTAGCACTGAATCCAAACTCTTTGGCCCAGTCAGAGTTAAGTAAGGTCTTTCTTTTCAGCATGTTTAGACTCGTGTCATAAATTAATTGCCCAACCACACACATCCACACTGTACTGTGCCCAACTCAGAACTACAGGCTGAGAGAAGTAACTTGCGCAGTCACAATGCATTATTATATGTCTAAGGTTATTTATCTATTTACTTATCCACTTTATTATTTTTTTTTTGTGTTTTTACTATTATTCACTTATCTACCGATTCATTTATTGATTCTTTTTTTGTCTCACCCTAAGAAAGGAGGACAAATGCACATCTGGCGTGAGGTTGTGCCGGATGGACGACAAGGTGCTCAAAGGGAGAACTGTCCGGAATAAAGCTGGACATCTGGCCACCCTAATAATAGGTGGTGATAGACATGGAACTGCCCAGTGTAGGCCTTATATTCTCCTTCTTATATTTTTATATGTATATATATGCATATATAATAAAATACAATAAATAATTGCTGACCACTTATTTGAATTTTAACTATCCTTTTGTTCTGTTACCCTCTTTATATTTCTCTTTTACTACCTATCTAACTCTTCTTCTTTGGTGTGATGTTCTCAATGATAAAAGGTGCTGATTATTGCTGACAAAATACTAAATACCTCATCCATTCATTTTATTCTCAGTCTTCCTTTCAAGCTCACTTCATCTACTTCCACTTTATAGCACTCTTTGTTCTACCCTTTCTTATCCTCATACTCTACCTCACATTTTTTACTCTATCCAATCTTGTAACACCAATCATATTTCTCAAACACTTCAGTGGTTCTGATCATAGCAGCAGTAGTAGTGGTGGTGGTGTGATATAGTGTGGTGGTTCTGGTTGTTGTTGTTGTTGTTGTCGTTCCCTAGACTGTCTGTCCGAGCAGTCCCGTCTCCCCAAGGAATGCTACTGCCGAAACTGGGTTTTCCCACAAATCCTTTATAGAGTGTATGTTGTGTTGTTTGCGTGCATGATTGTGTATAATGCAGTCTTCCATTATGTGTTGTATGGTATGGGGTGAAGTGTTACATCCTGGGCAGCTGTTCTGGGCAGGTGGTTCTGGTTATGAGGTATGGTGTAATGGTTGTAATAACAATAATTACCTGAGTATCCAGCCCAAGGAAGAGTGTCATAATAAAGAACATGACGGACCATACTTGGGCATTGGGTATTCTTGTCAGAGCCTCTGGAACCACAATGAAAACCAGTCCATGTCCAGATGAGACCACATCTGTCACAGCAACATCAAGTTCAGTGGCCATGGAACCCAATATGCTGAAGATGACAAGGCCAAAGAAGAAGGATGTCATGGTGTCCACAATGCCAATAAGAATTGCATCTCTGCAAATGATAAAAAACAAGCTTATCACAGAATTGGGTAATCAATCAATCCCCATATCTCTTTTGCAGGAGAGCCATGTCTACCAGGTAATTGGCAGCAGCTATTGGACTAGACCATACGTCACTCAAGGAAAAAATATTGTGTTGTTATTTGGTGATGACTAGGGTGAAGTAATATAAGATGATGTGTTCAGTGTCATCTCTGTAATGGTTGCATCTGGGGGCAATTTGTTTCTGTGGCCAAGAGAAAGAGAAGAGATGTGAGAGGGGAGAGAAAGATAGAGAGGGAGATAGAGATAGAGATAGAGAGAGACGAAGAAATTCTATTCTGGTTTTAGCTACTATATATATCAAGGAAAACTTTTTCCTTGTATTCCTTGTGTCTTGCGACACTGCTTCTGACCCAGGGCAGTGGACAAGGTGCAGGGATGACCTGTCATCCGGGAGGTGCTAAGATTAGAGGGAGGGTGGAGGGGTGTGGAGTGTATTCAGGGATGGAATGGGTGGGAATGATTTTATGCCTTTTCCTTTTTGGCTACCTCCCTTGTAAGGGGGAAAAAGCCTTGGTATATATATGCATGTATATATCAAGGAAAAAATAGTATATAAAGTAATGTATAGGGGTGTGGTAAATTGAGATTAATTGTCTTATTATTAGTTTTATATACATGTAGATGGTGTTAAAGAATTGTATACTGGTGCTGTAGGTTCCATATATATGTGATTCTCATATGTTTTATACTTTGTAATAGGTTTAGATCCTATACAGCACCTTTAGTCGTGTGTATCTAATTGAATCCTATGTAGACAACTTTTGTTTATGTCAAGTCATTGATACGAAGACGTCGCTTGTTTGTTTACATCCGCTTGCTAATAAATCTCAAAAGGCAAGACCCCGTTTTTCAACTTTCCTCACCGACACACTGCTACAGTGGCGACGAGGATTTGTGGATTTGTGTGCTAAAGGACTGATTTAAGTTTTAGAAGACAGAAATAGCTGCCTTTCCAACTGATGGTGGAGAAATCGAAGGATGAAGATATACTCGCCTATTCACTCCATCGGAACCGTCCTGGCCACTCTGGATTCGAAAATAGCCTTGGTTTAGCAGGCTACGAGTCATTAGTTTCACATGGAAACAGGATTTAATGCAAGTAGATTTACAATGGCAAATAACTCAGGTAAGATTGACTGTTTTGACCCAAATAAGATTAGATGGGAGATATGGCTTAGTATGCTGCAAGCTCATTTTGCATACAATGGAATCACTGATGATAACAAGAAGAAAAATTCTTTATTAGTATCATTAGGAAGTGATACGTATAGCACGCTTGCCTCCCTGACTTCACCTGATTTGCCACATGTGAAAACCTATAATGATTTAGTGAAGCTTTTAGAAGCACATTACAAGGTAAAACCGAGCTATCATCGGAGTTTAATCAAATTTCAGAATAGAAAGAAAAAATCTGATGAAAGTTTAAGAGACTTGTATGCTGACTTGAAAAGTCTAGCCAAGGATCGTAGTTTTGGTACCTTATTTGATGCTCAAGTGAGAGACCAACTATTCATGGCAATAGAAACTGAAGTGTATTTCCCGAACTTAGTTGCTGGGAATTTGGATTTACAAACTATGTCTTCAACGGACATTTTAGAGAAAATTCTAAATTTGGAAAAAGCTTTTGTTGAAGAAAAGCTCCCGACTACTGAAGTGAGGAAAGTGGGGGTTAGTTCTGAATATGTTAATAGTCAGAAAAAAGAAAGTTGTAAGCATTGCGGGTATCCACATAAAAGTGAGAACTGTAGGTTTAAGCACCTAACTTGTTCAGTTTGTAACACGAAGGGACACCTCAAACGAGTGTCTGGTAAGCCACACAGTGCCCAGAAAGGATCTTTTGGAAAATTTACCAACAAGAAGATGTTTGGAAAAAATAAAACTAATATGGTTTTCGAGGGAATTTCTCAGGAAGAGAGAGATACTGGTAGTGATGATAACCAATTGTTATATTTAGTGGATCGACCTAGCCTTCCAGAAGTGGTTAGTGTTGATATTTCTCATGAACCTGTACACAGTGTTGTAGGTAAGGTTTTGCCAGTGAGAAATAAGGTTGATATTAATATTGAAGGTCATAATGTGCCGTATGAAATTGACTGCGGTGCCAGTGTGTCTACCCTAACCTTACATTGGGTTAAGACATTAAATTTATCTTTGGAGCCTAGTGATAAAATTTTGAAGGCTTATGGTAATAATGATTTGCATGTTTTGGGTAAGGTTTATGCAAATATATTTTATAATGGTCACAATGTAATTCAAAGTTTGTATGTAGTTGAATCTAATAACTCTAACTTATGTGGAAGAGATTTAATGCCTAAAATTGGTATTGCACTCACAGGTATAGAGGAAGGAGTTAATGTTTTGGATTCCAAGGTACAATTAGATAAATTTTCAGCTGATTCTAGATTGCCAATTTCATGTGTTGTAGCAAAGGTACACCTAAAGAGCGGTGCTGTGCCTAGTTGGAAAAAAGCAAGGCCTGTGCCCTACCACTACAGAAAATTGGTAGAAGATGCTTTAGAAGAGTTAGTTGATAACAATATCATTGAACCAGTACATTCTAGTACTTGGGCAGCTCCAATTGTACCAGTGTTAAAAGCTGACAAAAAGTCAATGCGTATCTGTGTAGATTTCAAGGAGTTAAACAAAAGTATTTCATGTGACCAGTACCCTTTGCCTAAAGTTGATGAAATCCTTGCTGTTGTTGGGAAAAGCAAGATATTCTCAAAGATTTATTTAAAAGATGCTTACTTACAGGTGCCAGTAGATGATAAGAGTCAAGAATTGCTAGTAATTAATACTCATAAAGGTCTGTTTAAATATAAAAGATTACCCTTTGGACTTGCATCATCTCCTGCCATCTTCCAAAGATTGATACCCCAATTATTGATGAATATAGATGGAGTAGTTGCCTTCTTAGATGACATATTAGTCGGAGTAGAGACTAAAGAGGAACATGATATGAGATTAGATAAAGTGTTGAAGGTATTTCAGAAACATAATGTTGCTATTAACAAAAAGAAAACTGTTCTGAATACCAATTCCTTAGAATACTTAGGATATGTCATTTCAAGTGATGGCATAAAACCTTCACCAAGGAAACTTGCTGCTATTTTAGATGCACCTATACCAAAGTCAGTAGGTGAAGTTCAATCATTTTTGGGTCTAGTAACTTATTATTGTAGGTTTGTAAGAAATTTTTTAAGTGTATTAGCACCTCTGTATGATTTACTGAAGAAAAATGCAAAATTTAAGTGGTCTTCTGTTGAAGCAAAAGCATTTATGACTGTTAAGGAAGAGTTAGTCAACTCTGATTTACTAGCCAATTTTGATGGTGAACATAATGTTATTGTTGTTGTTGTTGTCGTTCCCTAGACTGTCTGTCCGAGCAGTCCCGTCTCCCCAAGGAATGCCATAGCCGAAACTGGGTTTTCCCACAAATCCTTTATAGAGCGTATGTTGTGTTGTTTGCGTGCATGATTGTGTATAATGCAGTCTTCCATTATGTGTTGTATGGTATGGGGTGAAGTGTTACATCCTGGGAGCCAAACTGCAGCAACTACCCCTGGCCACCGGCTCTATGCAGGTGGCACCGATCCCCAAGAGGAGCTACGCCTACCTTGGGAAGTACCACAATCTGATGTTATTGTTGAAGTAGATGCTTCACCAGTAGGAGTAGGATGTGTGTTAATTCAAGAAATGAATGGTAGTCCAAGACCAGTTTACTTTGCAAGTAAAAAGCTGTCTGCTGCTGAGCTAAATTATTCTCAGTTGGACAAAGAAGCTCTAGCGTTAGTGTATGCTGTAACTAAGTTTAAATATTTTTTGCTTGGACGTAAGTTTGTGCTCCGTACAGATCACAAACCTCTACTTGGTTTATTTGGTAGTGAGAAACAGATTCCTGTCAATGCAAACGCAAGAGTACAGCGTTGGGCATTATTGTTATCCCAGTATGATTACCAATTGTGTTTTAAATCAGGCAAACAAAACATTGTAGCAGATACCCTGAGCCGTTTGCCTGTATCAGATTCTGTTTTAGACTCACATACACCTGCTGAATATGTGAATTTAGTTGAAAATTTGGAAGATCAAAATATTTCCTATGAAAGGGTTAAGGTTATGACAAAGAGTGATCCTGTTTTGAGGAAGGTTTTCCAATGTGTTAAATTTGGGTGGATTGATAATCCTGTTATTTCTGAATATGCAGCAGTTAAAGCAGATTTAAGTATATATGAAGATGTGTTGCTATTTAGGAATAGAGTAGTTATACCAGCTGAATTAAGAAGTAGTGTACTTTCACAGCTGCATGTAGGTCATAATGGTATCAGTGCTATGAAGGCTGAAGCCAGGAATTGGATATGGTGGCCTAAGTTAGATCAAGATATATCTGAGGTTACTAAAGCTTGTTCAATTTGTTTTAAAAAATTTCAAGGTTCTCAGGAAGTTACCTTATCATGGCCTGAGACGGGTAAGTCTTGGTGTAGACTCCATATGGACTATGCAGGTCCAATCAATGAAAATTATTTCTTAGTGATTGTGGATTCACACTCAAAATTTATGGATGTTCATGTAACAAAGTCAACAACATCTACAGTAACAATTTCTATGCTGAGAAAAACTTTTTGTAATTTTGGGTTACCTGACATTGTAGTTTCAGATAATGCCTCATCATTTGTATCTGAGGAAATGGAGACTTTCTTTGAAAAGAATAGAATAAAACATATGACACCAGCCCCATATAACCCATCATCTAATGGTTTAGCTGAGAGAGCTGTAAAAACTTTCAAGGAAGGATTAAGTAAATTTAAGGAAGGTGATATCAGAACCAGAATTTGTAGATTTTTGTATAACTACAGACGTTCAATTCATTGTTCCACAGGTAAAGCTCCAGCTGAGCTAATGTTTAACAGAAACTTCAGAGGTATAATTGAGAAAATTAAACCACAAAATAAGAAGGAAAAGGTTTTGGAAAAAGAGTGTAAGTTTGAGAAGTCTGAATATAAGATTGATGATGCTGTTTTTGTAAAGAATTATGGTAAAGGTCATTCATGGTTGGAAGGGAAAGTAACTGAAGTTCTAGGTGTGAGAAACTACAAAGTGATGTTAAAAGATTTTGGAAACATTGTTTGGAAAAGACATTCTGATCAACTTATGCCTAGATATACACCAGTTGTGCCCAGTAATGACAATGTACGTAAAGATAACTCGGGTAGCAGTAAACCTTTTGTGCCTATGTATTCTTCAGGTCAAGGACACTGTCCTGATAGTTCAGAAGTAATGGATAAGGCTGATGAAAATTCCTCTGTAAATGTTGATAATGATGATAATGCTGTGAATGTACCAAGTCCACAACCAGTTAGAAGATCTAGCAGAGTTGTGAAACCACCTGATAGATTGAATCTATAATTGTGGTGTTATAAAGATAAATGTTTCAGTTATGTTCTTATGGATACTCCTTTTTCAATAAGGGAAAAGGGATGTGGTAAATTGAGATTAATTGTCTTATTATTAGTTTTATATACATGTAGATGGTGTTAAAGAATTGTATACTGGTGCTATAGATTCCATATATATGTGATTCTCATATGTTTTATACTTTGTAATAGGTTTAGATCCTATACAGCACCTTTAGTCGTGTGTATCTAATTGAATCCTATGTAGACATCTTTTGTTTATGTCAAGTCATTGATACGAAGACGTTCTAGACGTCGCTTGTTTGTTTACATCCGCTTGCTAATAAATCTCAAAAGGCAAGACCCCGTTTTTCAACTTTCCTCACCGACACACTGCTACAAGGGGTGAGTGGAGAATGGCTGTGCACTGATGATACTTTGATGCAAGGAATGGAGGAGGTGGAGGATGGGGGTAGGGAGTGGTTGTGGGCAGATGATATTTTGACACAGCCTGAAAGGATTTCTCCTTGTTTTCTCTATTTTCCACAAGAGGGGATGGAGAGGGGGGTTGACGATTAAGTGAAGCGGTTTTGCTATGGATGTACTGTGTCTTGCTGCACTGCTTCTCTCCCAGGGCAATGGGTGGGAGATAGGGATGACCCTTCATCCATGAGGAGCTAAGATGAGAAGGAAACAAGGATGGTGGATGGGAGTGGTATGGATGAGAGTGTGTGATTTTTTTTTTTTTATTTATAATGAGAATATATATATGTATATATATATATATATATATATAAGTTATAACTCAATATTCTCCCTAAATCCACTAACCTCATGCAATTGTGAGTGGAATTGTTGTAGGAGCCTAGGGTAATAATCCCACCAAAAGAAGTCCCCAGGTTGTAGAAGACGTGTGAGGCAGCTTTGATCCATATCTCTGGATGTTTCAGCTTCTGCCAGTCCACATCCAACAGGTAGAATATGATGCCTTTTTCAGAGCCCTCAAGAGTCACAGCTGATTATAAAAGTGGGATAAAAATGATTTATTAATTCATCTATCCAGAACTCTTCTTATCCTCCCTATTTGGTACTACTACATAGTCCATTACTACCCTTTCAACCACTCCCCCCCTTCCACCATCCTTTCCCATGTATACATATGCTTGTCTCTCTTCTCAAACATTGTGTTCACTATCATCAATTCCCTCTCTTTCTAAATACATCTCTAACATCTTTCCACTACAGTTTCTACCAAAACCCGAACTTCTTTATGACTGAATATTTCTCTCATTTCCTACTCTAGTACCAAGATTCTCAAACACCACTGTATTTACATTACTCCCAAAACTCTCTGTCCACTCATTCAAATAAATCCAAAAAGCCCCCCTCTCCTCTTCACTTTTCTCACTATCAAGACTGTATGCACTCATAAAAGTCCATATTTCCCATCCCAATTTCATTTTTGCCAAATTATCCTTGAGGACACTTTCCTCTACTTTACCATCCACTTTTCTATCTCATCACTTAAGCAATGCCATTCATTCCCTCCCTCATCTACTTGTCACTCCTGACATGTTCCCCACCACACTCCAAAACTCAAACTCATCTTCCCTTTTAAACTTAAGTTTCATTCAATGCAATTACATCCATCTTCCTTTTCACAAACATGCTGCCAATCTCTTCCATTTTGCTCTCATTTGTACCAAATCCATGTACCTTTAATGACCCAATTACTAGGGTTTTGGTTGGAAACCATCTCCCAGAACTTCATACGCCTCAACTTCTTGTAGGAGGCAAATACAGAGAGGATCCCTAGTCCCCTCACTCCATCCCATTTGGTCTCCTTTTATGACATTCATGAGAACATTGTGGCAGAATTCTTTTTCCCTGCCACATGGGATCAGGATAAGAATTGGTAAAGGACAGGCTCAAGGAATGATCATAAAGGGAGGAACAGCAGCAGTATAAAAGTATGACCACTCCTTTATGAGTACAGATTTTAAACTATAATAAAGACAAATGATATGTGGTTCTGGTCTGTAAAGGCACCAATAAACTGTCCCTATAGTATTGGCTGCATGTTACCATGCAGTCAATACCTTGATTATCATCTACTTATTCATCAAACTACTATATACCAAGGCCATCTTTCCCCTTATTTGCAAGGTAGCCAGCCAAGGCATGCACCCTCACCCCATTCCACTCCCATCCACCATCCATTTGTTTCCCTCTCATCTTAGCTCTTCGTGAATGAAAGGTCATCACTGTCTCCTGCCCACTGCCCAGGTCAAAGGCAACACAGCAAGACAGAGTACATCTACAACAGGGTCAGCTGCTTCAGTTACATGGTGAATCTACCTCATCTCCTCACTTGAAAAATAGAAAATATGGAAAGAAATCCCTTCAGGTTGCATCAACTCATCATCTATACACAACCATTTTCCATTCATACCTATCCCCTACCTTCTCCCATCCCTGATCAACAGATATTTCCCTTCTGCTCAGATCCCTTTCATCCCATCTACCCATCCCACTTTCAATCTTCTCCTCATGTTCACTCCATCCACCTCTGCTTTTCACAGCCTTTATGCCAATCTTTCCTCACTCATTATTTCCATGTGCCAAAACCATCTCAATAATCTTTCATCAGCTCCATCTGTCAGCTCCCTATCTATCCCCACTTTCTTCTTCACCTCATTTTTCACTCTATTCATCCTTGTAACACCCACCATACTTCTCAGACACTTCATCAGGAGAAAAGGAACCATGAGAAGGATATTATAGACAAATGCAAAGAGCAACCCAAACTATTCTATCGGTATGTGAATGGTAAACTTAAAAACAAACAGGAATTGGTGAAACTATGCCAAGGAAACATAGAATACACAGAAGATTTAGAGATGGCCGAAGTCATGAACAATCACTTTAAATCTGTTTTCACCAGAGAGAAAATACCAAATTGTGACATAGACAAAAACAAGAAATCTCCCCTCATGAATGAGTTTACAGCATCACTAAAGGAAATATCAGAACATTTATCAAGGCTGGATGTCAGAAAATCACATGGCCCGGACGGTATTGCAAATTGGATTCTAAAGGAGTGCAAAGAAGAACTAACAGACAAAATACACATCTTAATAAACAGCTCACTCAAAGAAGGAAAGATACCCGAGGACTGGAAAAACGCTAACATTGTACCAATACACAAAGGAGGAAACAAAGAAGAACCCACCAACTATAGGCCAGTATCACTAACAAGCACCATTGCCAAAATTTGTGAGAAAATAATCAAGAATAGATGGGTAAAACATCTGGAAGACAATGACATATTAAACCCAAGACAATTCGGATTCAGACAAGGAAGATCATGCTCCACAAACTTAATATGCTTTTACTCAAGACTAATAGACATAGTGCAAGAAAGAAATGGATGGGCTGATTGTGCATTCCTAGACTTGCAAAAAGCCTTTGACAAAGTACCACACAGAAAACTACTAAAAAAACTGGAACACATAGGAGGAATACAGGGAAACCTACTAAAATGGATAGAGGACTTTCTGACTGGTAGAAAGATGAGAGTAGTGCTCAGAGAAAAATATTCAGACTGGAAAGAGGTGATCAGTGGAGTACCGCAAGGATCTGTGCTGGCACCAATAATGTTTGCTATCTATATGAATGACATGGATGAGGACGTGAACTGCTACATGAGCTTCTTTGCCGATGACGCCAAACTGCTAAGGAAAATAGAAACTGATGAGGACTGTGAAGCACTGCAAGAAGACCTAAATAGGGTATGGAACTGGAGTCAGAAATGGGAAGTGGACTTTAATACTAAGAAGTGTAGCATAATGGAGTTTGGAAAAAGCAAAAACAGAATATCAGGAAAATATACAATTGGAACCAAAGAAGTAAAGAAAGTAGGATCCGAAAAAGATTTGGGAGTAATTATCACGAACGACTTGTCCTATGATATACAGATTAACAAAATTGTCGGGGAGACTTACAACTTGCTAAGATCAATAAAAGTGGCGTTTACATACTTGGACGAAGACATGATGAAAAAAATATTGGTTACATTGATAAGGCCTAGATTAGAGTATGCAGCGACATTGTGGTCCCCCAGTACCAAAAAGAATATAAAGAAAATAGAAAGAATCCAAAGAGCAGCTACAAAAATGGCACCTGCACTTGCAAACCTATCATACGAAGAGAGATTGGCTAAACTGGAGTTACCGACACTGGAGCAAAGAAGAGAGAGAGGTGACCTATTGACCATCTACAGAATCATGAAAGGCACAGAGGTACTCGATAGTGAGAACTTACTTAACTGGGACAAAAGAAACACAAGAGGACATGGAAAGAAAATAAAAAAACATAGCTATAGAAGAGAACTGAAGAAAAACAGTTTTCCTCATAGAGTTTTGGACACTTGGAACAAACTGGACAATGAAATAGTATGCGCAAAAACCATTCATGAGTTTAAAAACAAACTAGACACTGCAAGATACAAAGGCGGGACAACACGAGCATAGCTCCCCTTCCCGCAAAATACAACTAGGTAAATACAACTAGGTAAATATATAAAGGTCTCCTTTCTGCCTCTCTTAAATTGTGCTATATCATCTGAGCCAATCCAAAAATTTACACAACAGTATTGAAAACTGTATTTCTTCACATCCATTAGTCATGTGATCTTTTTTCAACTTGTTTCTATGATCTTGTGATGCCCTTCTATACATAAATCAAGAGATCTCTGCTAACTTTGTCTACCCCCATCACTGATCAGAACACCACAATCAAGGCCTCTCTTTCTCTTTGATCCTTTCATGATCACAGGTAAGATGAGGGATCAATGGGTTTTGAAAATGGGCAGCAGGGAGATGATTCTCTTTGATGTTCATCTTGCAGAAGTTATTGACTCTAGAAGTAGAAAGCAGGTACATTCAACCCTTTATATGGAGATTAGGGGACACAGACCCCTGCAAATGTTAAAAAACCATGAATAATTGCTGCTCCCCTTAAAAACACCTGTGCACCCACTATTTTACAAAAATAGACAGCAAACAGATGCATTGGTGGTAACATAAGTGGGGTTTATCTTGAATGGTGGGCGAGTAAAGTCAACCCATTACCTCTTGTCTCTCCTTGCTCCCCTTCCCACTTGCCACTTCTTGCTCCACATCCTCTTCATTCATATAGGGATTTGGTCTTCTGCTGGGTTGTCTTTGAGTCCAGCACAATGATTTTCTTGTGCTGATCTTCAATAAATATGAATAAAGCTTTTGCCATCCTCAATACTGTATTTTCCATTCCTTGTGATATATATTTAGCACTGTGAGAAGCACTGGCAATAGCTGTAGAACAAATATAATTTTCTTATGTATATATATATATTATATATATATATATATATGTATATATATATAAAGCCTGCACAGTGCTCTCACTCACAAGGAAAAGACAACCAACAGCAGCAAATGATAAGCATTCCCTACCCTTGTCCAACCTCTCCACCTCCTCATCTGGGTTCATCACCTTCTGGCACTTAGGGGCTGCTCTAGCAGGTGACTTAGCTGCCTTCTTGAGGGCCATCACAAAAGATATATAGGGTAGGTTTAATGGTACACACACAATACACATGGTGCTCTGAATGCAAGTGAAGGAGAGCAATAGTGGTACAAAAACACATGTTGGCAGCACAGGGTGAGACAAACCACAAATGACCAAATTTATAGCTCGTTAATATTTGCAATCTTACCCATGAATAAGCAAATCATTTACTTGATCATATTCATGATCTTACTTGTGAAAAATCAAATCCTGAACATGATAAAGAGTTCACTGTACCTGCCATTGATTTCACTGATCCTATTAAAGTAAATAATGATTAGTAAAACCACTTAGATAATTGACTCTTGCAATATCAACATTCTGATTCCTGGAAGTATTACAGTTGTTTAAAAGATTGTGTAGCAATTCCAGATGGCAAATGAAAGCAAATCTATTTATTTACATGATCTTTGTAGTCTTCTCTTTCAATCCAGATTGTGAAGAGAAAATTTTATGAAAGCTTCACAACTTTATTTTCTCATTAACCTTGTACTTAATACAATTTTTTTTTGTAATTTTTTCTCACAATTCAGGAGTGTGCAGTATATACTGAAGCATGTTATGCAGAGGGGAGTATAGCATGTATCATGTAGGGAAAAGGCAAGAGATAAATGTGAATGGAGAAGGGTTGTGAATGGTCTATAAACTGATGTCACCCAAAGGTATTTCTCCTCATCTTCTCTATTTTAGCATGAGGGGACGAGGAGGGAAGGTTGCCAAGTAAATGAAGTGGCTGGCCCTGCTGGGGATGTGTTGTGTTTTGCTGCATTGCTTTTGACCTGGGCAGTGGGTGAACTAAGATAAAAGGTAAACAAAGGGGTGATGGATGGGAGTGGAATGGGTGGGGGTGGGTACATGCCTTTGCTGGCTACCTTTTTTTTATAAGAAGGAAGAAGCCTCTTGGTATATAGAAAAGACTTAGACAATACAGTCCTGAGATCTTATCAACTTGAAAATCTTACAAATCTTAATAAGACCATTAATGGCATATTGCTCAAGTTTGAAATACAATGATTACCTACAGTTCTCATATGTTTTTGAATACCTGCACATACCTAGTACAAAAAAAGCAGTCAGAGGAATGTAGCGAAATAAAGTGGTGATGTACACAGCCTTTCCAGAGCTTTTAATACCCTCTGCCAAGCAGAGACATACCAAAACCCAAGCCAGGGCCAGGAACCCTACTAATTCCCACTGTAAGGTGCCGAAGTCACTCCATGTCCTGCCTTGAACCATCAACGTGTAGCTCCTGCCAAGAGATGAAAGGAGATGAGATTGAATAAAAATAGGAAATGAACAGAAAGAGAAAGAAAAAGCCTCCACCTTCTCTCTCCCTATTGGGTGTGTAGCCTTGAGGACTACATTTGGTCATGCAAGGAACCAGGATCTCAACTATGAGACCTATGGGTCCAACCACTGCTTGATGTTGGGTTTCTAAATGCTGCAAAGTTTCTGCATTGTTAGGGGAACCTAAGGCTACAAATAGATTATTCAGAGCAATATTTATTCACCTGGGGTGCTAGTACTCTTAGGAGTACTGAAATGAATTCTAGGGAATACTGGAAAATCTTCTGTTATGTGCAATATGATACTTTAGGTATTGTATGCCTTTGTTCTTGGTAGTCATAATATATGGAGTATATCAACCCATTCATTGCCCAGCTCTGTTGCAGGAGACCTGTAACCTCCAGGTAACTGGCCACAGCCAGTTCAGCCCATGTAACTCAGAGAAGAAATTTTGTATTTTTGTCTGAATAGGGTGAGTGTAGGGCAATGAAGGATGAATTGCTCTATGTCTTATGTGTGGTTGTTGCATCTGGGATAATTGGAGTCTGTTCCAAGGCCTAAAATTCATACACAGTACTGTAAAACATCCTGATTCACTGATGGTTTGGGGTGTTTTTGGCTACCATGGTGTGGGATCATTAGTGATACTACAAAAAACTGTAATGCTGAATGTAGACCGGTATTTTGAGCTACTTAATGATCATTTGGAGGACTGTTTTATTCAGTGCAAAGCAGATGTCTTCACGCAGGATGGTGCACCATGCCACACTGCTAAACTCATTAAAGAATGGTTTGCATTCTGTGATGTGGAGTATATAAAAGAGTGGCCAGGAAATTTGCTTGATTTAAACCCAACTGAGAACCTCTGGGTGGTTATGAAAGATAAATTATGTGAGCATGACATTTCATCAATCCCTAAGCTGGAGGTAGCCATCAAGGATATCTGGAAGAATATGGACCCTGTGTGGCTTCAAAATCTTGCAGCATCTGTTCCTAAACATCTCCAAGAATGTATCAAGAGAAAAGGGTGTCCAACAAAGTACTAGAGAGCTGGTAAATACCTGATAATGTAGGTTGAGGAAATTTATTATTTTTACTCTGGTGCCTAAGTTTTTGTCCCCCACTATATCTATATACCAAGGGCTTCTTCCGTCTTATCAGGAAAGTAGCCAAAATCAAAAGGCATATACCCATTCCCACCCATTCTACTCCCATCCACCACCCTTTCCTCCCTCTCATCTTAGCTCATCATGGATGATGGGTCATCCCTGTATCCCTCCCGTTGCTCTGGGTCAGAAGCAATGCAGCTAGATACAGAAGTGATGATGAAAAATAAAACAATTGGGAGGTTCATCTGCCCTAGAAAATAATGATATGGGTCCTGCACAAAATCTATCTATCTATCTACCATGGGGTTTTCCCCCTTATAAGGGAGGTCACCAAGTAAAAAATCTCGCACCCACTTCCACACAAAATAGTCAGAGAAACCTTCAACCTATTAAGGTCAATGAAAGTGGCATTTGACTATTTGGATGAAGAAATGATTAAAAAAAAATATTAGTTATATTAATAAGACCAAAACTGGAATACGCAGCAACACTATGGACACCCAGTATTAGAAAGAATGTAAAGAAATTAGAATACAGAGAGCATTGACAAAGTTGGCACCAGATCTTTCCAAATTAACAAACGAATAAAGATTATCCAAATTGGAATTACCAACACTGGAGCAGAGAAGAGAAAGAGGAGATCTACTGATTATCTATAGAATCATCAAAGGAATGGAAATCCTTGAGAGGAATGACTTACTAAAATGGGCCAATGGAAAAACAAGAACAAGAGGACACAAAAAGAAACTCAAAAAGGATGACTATAGAAGCGTTCTGAAAAAAAAAAAAAAGCTTCCCATACCTGGAATAATTTGAATAAAGATACTGTGTGCAAACACTATTCAAGATTTTACTTTATGCTAAAAGATACAAAGATGGATCACCACAAGCATAGCTCCCTTCCCGTATAATACAACTAGGTAAATACACATTCTACTCCCATCCTTTTCTCTCTCTTATCTTAGCTCCTCATGGATGAAGAGGCATCCCCGTCTCCCTCCATTTTCTTGCACAAAATGTAGGATATCTATCTATCTATATATATATAATTCAAAGTGGTTTCCAACTTTGGATATAAATCAAACAAGGAGAGACTATAAACAATATTAGACCTGTGATCATTAAAAAAATAAAGAGGAGGGCACCTCAAGGTTATAAGAACAATTTAAAAAAGAATATGTCTGAAGGATGTGAAGAAGTGTTGTTTTCTGTACAAATACATAAACTGGAATAGTCTAGAAAAGTAAGTAGCCCAAGCTAAAACCATACAGTTTGTTGTCACTCTCAAAGTCATATACTTAGATATATAGGGTTACACATATATAGGAATGGAGGAGTGTGGGTGGAGGCAAATTACAGAGTGAGAGAAGAAAGTAAATGTTGGGGGGAATGGAAAGTGCTATGAGAAATAGGTATCTGGGGATGAATGCAAAGAGGAGATTGTATGAGTGAGTGATTGTGCCCAGTACACTGTATGGAATAGACTTGAAATGTGAAGGAGGCAAAAAGGAAGAGCTTGAATGGTCTTTTGGCATATGTATGTATTTATATGGTACAATATGTAATTCAAGAGCAAGAAATAGGGACCCCCACAATCATTATTCCTTTCCTGTATCATACAATTATGTAAATACAATAAGATGCTTATGCAATGCACATACACAGAACTTGCAATGGGGTAATGGAACCCACATTCAGAGTTGAATATACTTAATGGTTGGGTTTTAAACTTTTAAGGCAAATAAGATTTTAATAAATAAAGTTTTAAAGCAAATAAATTTTATAGAATGGAATGAATTATGTATAAAATAATTAAAACTAACATGAAAAATTCTTCACTGGCATATGTCCTTGGGATGACACGGTCAGGATGTACAACATTTTGTCCATCTGTGTCTGCACAAAGGGTCTTGTTTTTAAATGGCACCTTTTCAACTAAAGCACACATGTGTTCAATAGAATGACATCCCCTCTCCAAGTAGAACTGATCTTTTTCAAGACATGCCAATCTATCCGCCATGGAAAAGCAACCTGTAAAAAAAAAAAAAAAAAAAAAAGACATGGAACTTATAAACCTAAAGAAATTAATAAATGGTAAACAACTTGGCCAATTCTGCTCATTGTAGATAATTGAGCTCTACTGTCAAAATGAGGACCAATGACAGGTACCTGCTTGCAGTGGTCCTGCAAGAAGGTCAGTAGAGCACCTCACTGTCAAAACCAGACATGGGCATGATTATGATTACTAATAACAAAATCATAATCCATGGCTGTGATTATGTAATCCTAATCAAATCATAATCAAAAAGCATAAAATTTGTGTAATCATAATCAAATTATCTAAATTTACTCTGCGGTGATAATCATAATCAAATAATAAATTTTTCTTGATAATAACCATTGATTAAAATGTGATTATTGTGATTATTTTAATTTCCAGCAGTAACAAGATGCTTCACTCCCTTCTGAATATTGATCCAACCAAGCTTGATCAGTTAGACTGTCCAATAATGCTATCCAAACATGACCTTAATCTCATCAAGGAAATAACAGATATGTTGACACCTTTTGAAGTAGCATCTATACAGTGTCAGGGAGAAAATGTAGCTTCAAGTAAAGTAAATCCATGTATTCGCAGACTGAGAGCTGAGCTTGAAGTACTGTCACAGACATACAAGTCAAACATGATCACCACTCAAAATCAATTGAGAAAAGATTGAAGATCTATGAAGACATGGAGATGTTTCAGCTGGCTTCACTCCTAGACCCACGCTTTAAGATGGACTGGTGCTCACAAGAAGTCAACTTAATGAAATCCCTACTGAAAACTAAAGTAGATGAAATCATATATGCTGGCAATAAAGAAAAGGATTCCCTTCAGGAAAATAAGGAGGCCCAAAAAAAGAAGTGCAAGTTCTTCAGATTCATGACACCATCATCATCAATGAGCTCTTCCTTTTGTACATTAACATAAACTTTATCACAAATGGAATCCTACTTGAGTCAGTCAACAACAGAGGATGACAGTGATCTCCTTCTCTTTTACGAACAGAATCAGTCAACATTACTTCAACTAACAATACTGGCTCTCCAATGTCTGTGTATCTCAGCATCATCAGATCCAGTTGACAGACTTTTTTCTATTGCTGGGAAAGTCTTTCATCCTAAACGATGCAGAATAACTGATGCTCACTTTGAGGAGTTGATGTTTATCAAGTGTAACAAACACATAGTAAACTAAACCATTATATGAGAAATAATCAAGTGCATAACAAATTCTATATTTTGCAGGGAAATACTTTCATTATTACTGAAGTTTCTATATTTTGCAGGGAAATGCTTTGTTTTCATTATCACTGAGGTTTATATATTTTGCAGGGATATACTTTGTTTTCATTATCACTGAGGGTTATATATTTTGCAGGGAAACACTCTTTTCAATATCACTGAGGGTTATATATTTTGCAGGGAAATACTTGTAATGTATTATGTACTATAAAGCAAAAACAAATAAAACTTCTTACACACAAATGTATGTTTTTAATACCATTAGTTAGTATGTGATATAAACAGTTTTATATATTACTGTGCTAAAATATGTAAAAGTGTACCTAATAGATAAAATTTGCTACCTATTTAAGCATTGTACCGTACTTAATCATTTTTTTTATAAATAATCACAGCAAAATGTGATTATAATCATAATCTAATCATAATCATGCACAAAAAATAATCATAATCAAAAACAGCAAAACTCAAGTAATCATAATCAAATCATAATAAAAAATGAAAAAACAAATAATCATAATTTAATCACAATCAAAAAAAGTATTCCAGACCATAATCAAAGTCAAATCCTAATAATTTTTCATTATCATGCCCATGTCTGGTCAAAACCCATCAACCACTTCACCTTCATCAGGAGGTGCAGCCCTCGGGCTGAAATTTGGTTCCCAAGTTGGGGCCAGAGATCTTTCTCATCAGCTTCAATTTTACTTTTTACACCTTTTCACATGTGGAGAGGTGAAAATCAGTGACTGCGCTCCCCTCCTACAACTTTCAGTTAATGACACAGAAACAGTCCTACATCAATGCAGCAAAGACAACAGTCTTTTTTTTTTTTCCTGGAGAGACATCACCACTCAGTGTACTATTACAGGAGAGAATAATCAGAGGTATTATCTTTATAATCAGCTAGGTCTTTAAGCACGCAGGGCTAGCCAGGCAGGACAACCAAATACATACATGTGTATCTTGCCCAGTTAATTGATGAGTGAATTACTGTGAATTTTCATAATATTGAAGATAAAACTTGATGAATCTCAGCTGTATGACTGATTGTGGAGGTATTTTGAATCATAATAAAATCAGTGTAGTAAGATCTGTGTAATTAGCCTAGGACTGTGATAACACTTCTCTAGTCCTTCAAAATTGACAATACACACTCAAATTGAAGGGAATATGCATGGTCCTGGCCGGGGTCCCAAATTTCCTGGACTTTGGCTCCCAACTGCAGCTATCCCCCTTCACCAATTTCCCACTGTATGAGAATTCTCATGCCCCACAACCACCCCTCCTCCTTCCACTGTCCAGGGATTTGGGACATTTACCATAAAGTGTGAGAATTAAGGGTGGTAATTTGTAATGATTTTGGTAAAGAAATACACAAAAACAATGTGTTATACCTCCATCATACCAAATTTGCCTTTCAGCGGTGGCACCAGGAATTTTTAGTTGGGGAGGCTAAGGGGGGGCTGAGCAAATTTTTTGGGGGGGCTAATAGTAATATGATAATACACATATATTATCCTCATTTCAGAAGGGGAGGGGGTTAATGGTAGGGCTAGCACTGATGGCTGACAAATCTTTAGCCCTGGCAATTAAAAATTCCACTTAACAAAATTATTTCAATGAGTGTTTTAAATTTTCAATTTGCTCATTTCAGTTGGGGGGGCTAGCCATTTTTTTTGGGGGGCTAAAGCCCCCCCAAGCCCCCCCTGGCACCTCCACTGTTGCCTTTTCATGCCAACTATTAAGTTGTCAATTTAGAGATTATCATCAATAAAATACAAACCACAGGCCCAATCGACATGCAACTTGGCATGTGATGGTTCTATGGATCAACAGATCACCTCAGCATGTCAAAAACAATGTAGGACCTTCCTTTTATACTACTCTTATCAACACCTTTCATGTTGCCATGGCAACTATTGTTAATTTAGAGATAATCACCCATAAAATCAACCCATGGCCCAAATGACATGCAACTTTGCATGTGAAGGTTTTATGGATCAACAAATCACCTCACCATGTCAAAACAATGTAGGACCTTCCTTTTATGCTATTCTCACTAACACCTATAATGTTGCCTTGGCAACTACTGTCAATTTAGAGATAATAATCCATAAAATCCAAACCCCTGGCCCAATTGACATGCAACTTTACATGTGAAGGCTTTATGGGTCAACAAATCACCTCAGCATGTCAAAAACAATGTAAAACCTTCCTTTAATACTATTCTTACTAACACCTATCATGTTGCCATGGCAACTATACTGTCAATTTAGAAATAATCATCCATAAAATCCAAACCCCTGGCCCAATTGACATGCAACCAGGCATGTGAAGGTTTTATGGGTCAACAAAAGACCTGAGCATGTCAAAAACAATGTAGGACCTTTCTTTTATGCTATTTTTACTAACACCTATCATGTTGTCATGGCAACTATTGTCAATTTAGAGATAATAATCCATAAAATCCAAACCCCAGGCCCAAATGACATGCATCTTAACATGAGTAGGTTTTATGGGTCAACAAATCACCACAGCATGTCAAAAACAATGTAGGACCTTCCTTTTATGTTATTCTTTCTAATATATATCATGTTGCCATGGCAACTATTGTCAACTTAAGAGATAATAATCCATAAAATCCAAACCACTACCCCAACTGATGGGCAACTTGGGATGTGAAGTTTTTATGGGTAAACAAATCACCCGAGCATGTCAAAAACAATGTAGGACCTTCCTTAATACTTTTCTTACAAACACCTTTCATGATGCCATGGCAACTATTGTCAATTTAGAGATAATCATCCATAAATTACAAACCACTGCCCCAACTGACATGCAACTTGGCATGTGAAAGTTTTATGAGTCAACAAATCACCTGAGCATGTCAAAAACAATATGAGACATCTTCATCATACAAAATTTGCATTTTCATGGCAACAATTAAGTTGTCAATTTAGAGATAATCATCAATGAAATCCAAACTGCTGTCCCAATTGACATGCAATTTGACATGTGAAGGTTTCATGGATCAACATTGTTGATCCATGAAACCTTCACATGTCAAATTGTATGTCAATTGGGACAGCAGTTTGGATTTCATTGATGATTATCTCTAAATTGACAACTTAATTGTTGCCATGAAAATGCAAATTTTGTATGATGAAGATGTCTCATATTGTTTTTGACATGCTCAGGTGATTTGTTTACCCATGAAACCTTCACATCCCAAGTTGCACGTCAGTTGGGGTAGCGGTTTGGATTTTATGGATTATTATCTCTAAGTTGATAATAGTTGCCATGGTAACATGATAAATATTAGTAAGAATAACATAAAAGGAAGGTCCTACATTGTTTTTGACATGCTGTGGTGATTTGTTGACCCATAAAACCTATTCATGCCAAGATGCATGTCATTTGGACCAGGGGTTTGGATTTTATGAATTATTATCTCTAAATTGACAATAGTTGCCATGACATGATAGGTGTTAGTAAGAATAGCTTAAAAGGAAGGTCCTACATTGTTTTTGGCATGCTCAGGTATTTTGTTGATCCACAAAACCTTCACATGCCTGGTTGCATGTCAATTGGGCTAGGGGTTTGGATTTTATGGGTGATTATCTCTAAATTGACAATACTTGCCATGGTAACATGAAAGTTGTTAGTAAGAATAGTATAAAAGGTCCTACATTGTTTTTTACATGCTGAGGTGATTTAAATCACCTCAGCATGTAAAAAACAATGTAGGACCTTTTATATTATTCTTACTAACAACTTTCATGTTACCATGGCAAGTATTGTCAATTTAGAGATAATCACCCATAAAATCCAAACCCCTAGCCCAATTGACATGCAACCAGGCATGTGAAGGTTTTATGGATCAACAAAATACCTGAGCATGCCAAAAACAATGTAGGACCTTCCTTTTAAGCTATTCTTACTAACACCTATCATGTCATGGCAACTATTGTCAATTTAGAGATAATAATCCATAAAATCCAAACCCCTGGCCCAAATGACATGCATCTTGGCATGAATAGGTTTTATGGGTCAACAAATCACCACAGCATGTCAAAAATAAAATCCAAACCGCTACCCCAACTGAAGTGCAACTTGGGATGTGAAGGTTTCATGGGTAAACAAATTACCTGAGCATGTCAAAAACAATGTAGGACCTTCCTTTTATACTTTTCTTACTAACACCTTTCATGATGCCATGGCAACTATTGTCAATTTAGAGATAATTATCCATAAATTACAAACCACTGCCCCAACTGACATGCAACTTGGCATGTGAAAGTTTTATGGGTCAACAAATCACCTGAGCATGTCAAAAACAATACGAGACATCTTTATCATACAAAATTTGCATTTTCATGGCAACAATTAAGTTGTCAATTTAGAGATAATCATCAATGAAATCCAAACTGCTGCCCCAATTGACATGCAATTTGACATGTGAAGGTTTTATGGATCAACAAATCACCTGAGCATGTCAAAAATAATGTAGGATCTTTTATACTATTCTTACTAACAACTTTCATGTTACCATGGCAAGTATTGTCAATTTAGAGATAATCACCCATAAAATCCAAAACCCTAGCCCAATTGATATGCAACTTGGCATGTGAAGGTTTTATGGGTCAAAATTCATACCATAATGATATAAGTGGATAGTATCATAAAAGTGAATCATCTTATCCCCAAATTTACTAAAAAGGATCCAAAATTATTCTTTTCTACATTTGAAGGCATAGCAAAAGAAGTATGAAGTAAAATGGACCTCTGGTCAGCAATGATATGATCTAGCCTAACCCCAAAAGCCTTAAATGTGTACACAGTGTTTGATAGAGATGGCATATATGATTATGATCAGATTAAGAGTGAAATACTAAAGGCATATGAGATTTCCCCAGAGTATTTCAGAAAGAAATTCAGGGAAGTTAGGAAGGATATTGGTCATGGATATATGGATCTAGCCAGGAATGTGAGTAGTGACATAGAAAAATGGATGTGTGCGGAAAATGCAGTAAATACCAAGAAGGTCCAGGAGGTGATAGCAATTGAACAATTTCTTAACTTACTGAACAATGAAGCTAGGCTATATGTGACCATGCAGAGATGTGAGACATTGTTACAAGCAGTGAGTTTTGCAGAAAACTTTGTACTAAGGACAAGTGAAGGTAGGAAGAAAGACATGACAAACTCAGAAGGGTGAGAACAGAGGGGCATTTGCAATTCAGAGTCAGAGATATGTGAGACCACAAGTAGGGGATAGTTGGAGAAAACCAATCAAATGTTTCAGATGTGAGTGATTTGGACATAGAACTCAGGATTGCTATGCTAGGCTAAGTGAACAAAGGTACAGGCAGGACATGGGAAGCAAGCAAACTAGGCAGGAGATAATGTGTGTAGAGGGAAACAGGAAGGATGTGGATCAGAATAGATGTTATACTTGTGGAGCCTACAGTTATGGGATGGAAACTTGCCCCAAGGGAAATGGAAACAATGGGGACACATAAGACTGGAGACAAGAAAAGGATGACAGCAAGATAAAGGAGAAGGGAGTAGCAGGCAAGAAGGAAGATAGTAAATGCTGTGTACATGGAGTTAGGTTAGACGAGATGGACAAAACAGGAGTCAGCCAAGAGTGGTTACCTTATGTGAAAGATGCCAAGATAACAGAGGGGAGTGAAAGGAAATATGTGGTCAAGGCTCTGCAAGACACAGGGTCATCCCACACCATTGTGAGGCATAATGTGATACCAGGATTAGAAAAGAGGCACATAGGTCAGTTCACCATGGAATTAGTTGGAGTAGTGATGACAGTACCCTTAGTTAAGGTGTTACTTGAGATAGATAGTCAGATAGCAAATGTTGAAGTAGGATTAGCAGAACTTCCAGTAAAAGGAATAGATGTCCTCCTCTGGATTCTTTCTAATTTCTTTGTGCTTGGTGCCTACAATGATATAACATATTCTAGTTTCGGTTTTATCAATGCAACAATTGATTTCTTAACCATCTCTTCATCCATGTAGTCGAAGGCCACTTTCATAGATCTTAACAGATTGTACGTCTCTCCAAATATCTTGTTTACATGTTTGTCAGGAGTCAAGTCACTTGAGATGATTACTCCTAGGTCCTTCTCTGAGTTAACTTCTTTGACTTCTTTATCTCCAATTATATAGTTTCCTGAGACTCTATTTTTGCCTTTTCCGAACTCCATTATGCTACATTTCTTAATATTGAAATTCATTTCGTATTTCTGACTCCATCCCCATACTCTATGTAAGTCATCTTGTAACAATCTGCAATCTTCTGTTTTCACTCTCTTGAGCAATTTAGCATCGTTGGCAAAGAAGTTCATGTAACAATTCACTCCATCCATATCATTTATGTATATGGCAAACATTAAGAGAGCCAAAATAAAGCCTTGGGGGACGCCACTTTTTACTTCTTCCCATTTTGAGTTTTTATCCCCAAGAACCACTCTCATCTTCCTTCCATTTAAAAAGTCCTTCATCCATTCTAACAGCCTGCCTTGAATTCCTCCTTTTTTTCAATTTTGTTTATTAATTTTTTATGTGGTACCTTGTCAAAAGCCTTTAGCAAATCCAGGAAGGCGCAGTCCGCCCAACCATCTCTTTCTTGTATTATTTCAATTAGTCTTGAGTAAAAGCATATTAGGTTTGTGGTGCACGATCTTCCACTTCTAAAACCAAATTGTTTGGGATTTATTATATTGTTTTCCTTCAAATGTTTGATCCATTTGCTTCTAATGATCTTTTCGCATATTTTAGCTACTGTACTTGTGAGGGACACTGGTCTAAAGTTTGTAGGATGTTCCCTGTTTCCTCCTTTGTGTATTGGCACTATGTTTGCATTTTTCCAAGCTTGTGGTACTTTTCTCTCTTTTAATGAGAAATCTATTATATTGTGTATTTTGTCTGTCAGTTCGTCTATGCACTCTTTTAATATCCAATTTGCGATTTCATCCAGTCCATGCGACTTTCTGACATCTAGGCTTTTTATTTGATCTCTTATTTTTTTCTGTGTTATTGTTATTTCCTTCATTATGGGTGAACTCTCTAACTGATCATTCATCCTTACTTGTCAACTTCCATGTCCTCTTAATTTTTCATTGTGCTTTATGATTTAAGCTTTATTTTCACTGGATGTGTTCCTTTTACATACCTACCTAATCTCTATGTTTCTATTTCTTCCTGTATGAATTCCGCATTGTACATAATTACACTTTTTTTTTTAACTTTCTGTAGACATTTCATTGGCAAGGAATTATGTTTACCAATTAAAGAAACAACAAAATATGAATAAAAATGATGGCTATGATTAATTTTTTCATTAATTTTTTCTTATTTGCATCCACATGTATCCCCCATCTTGGGTATTGGCTGCATGTTATTGTAGAGTTAAAAGCTGCTCAGTAGCATGCAGCTGATACTTTAGGGTCAATATGGGGCACCCCTATGGACCAGAGCTACACATCATTTTGTCAGGGATAGAGAAAACATATATTCAGAGAAATGATGCTTTTATTATACTGCGACTGTCCCTCTATTATGCTGTCCCCCCACTCTTAATACTGTCCTGTACTACTTCTCTGAATATTCATTTCCTTTTTTGCTGAACCCTGTGGTAGGGGAGAAAGGATACTGCCACAGTGTTCCCAATTGAGTCATAAAAGCCGACAAAAATGGGACAGGGTTAGGACTAGGCATCCTACTCTCTGTAGCCCCACAGGGAACATTCCTAAAAAAAGCAAAGGCATAAGAGGGTCTGGGAGGAGTTTTCCAACTAGAACCCTAAGATTTGGGTCTTTTAATGTGCATGGATATGCTACTGATGGAAGTAAAAGGGAAGAGATAGGCACTGTCATGTTTCATGATGTGTCATGTGTCATGTTTCATGATGTGTCACAATGACATAAAGAGACGTGAGTGTGGCGCCATAAGCAACACATCCTAGCAAGACCCATATTTGCTCACCATCCTAATGAAAATGCATATGGATGTTGAATTTGACCACTACTAGGTTATCTTAAGCTAAATAATGAGATATAAGATTATAAACATAAATAACTTATGATAAATGACCAACATGGGTCAAAATGGTTGACAAACATTTCCTTCCGGAAATCGAAATAGAAGGATATAAGTTTTTTCACAAGGATAGGGTTGGCAGGAGTGGGGGAGGTGTAGCACTTTTTGTTAAAAATACAATAAACTGTATTATCAACAATTCGATTAAGGAAGAGGACTGTACGGAATCCATTTGGGTAGAGATTATAGGCAATAATAAGAAAGTTATTATTGGTGTCTTGTACAGACCTCCTAG
Source organism: Oratosquilla oratoria (assembly GCF_046742065.1). NCBI lineage: Eukaryota > Metazoa > Arthropoda > Malacostraca > Stomatopoda > Squillidae > Oratosquilla > Oratosquilla oratoria. Next base: position 37,137,577 of record NC_134787.1, read on the forward strand.
CCTCAGCATTGAGCAGACTGATCCCCTGATTTATGAAATTCACAGAGCATCCCAGTATAAAAACGTTGTGATCATGGGAGATTTTAATTATAGAAACATTGACTGGGAAACTTTAATAGATCAGGAAACAAAGAAATTCCTAGATGTGGTGCAGGATAATTTCCTAAAACAAGTGATTACTGGTCCTACGAGGGGAGTAAATACTCTGGACTTAGTTTTAACTAACAATGAGCACATAATGAGTAATGTAAAAGTGGGAGATAGTCTAGGCTTTAGCAATCATTAAGAAATAAGATCAATATTATTTGGGAAGAATTAAAAAGTACAAATAACGTCCAAGTACCAGACTTCAGGAGAGCAAACTTTGACAATAAAAAAACATATTTGAAGTTGAATATAAAATGTCATGCGGACGTTTCGGACATTGTCGAGTCTCTGTGCACGACCGGGGGTCAGGTCATGGCCAGGGGTTGGGTCATGGAGGGTAATATGCAAACCTTGGATCAGGTCATTTGGGGGCGAGGGCTCAACAGACAGGTCAGCGATTTGGATGAAAGGTATAGCAATCTAACTGATTTAATTATTAATGCACAAAATACATTTATCCCCCTGAAGTCAATACAGAAAAATAGTAATACTCCCAAATGGATGACGGACAGATTGAAACATGAGATCGGAATGAAAAGAGGACTTTATGTAAAAAAAAAAAAAAAAAAATGGTGAAACACACCTTAGATCAAGATATAACGAAATGGCAAAGCTGGTTAAAAAGAATACACATACAGCAAAATGTAATTATGAAATTAAGGTTGCTAGTCAAGCAAGATCCAACCCAAAGGGTTTCTTTCATCTCTATAGAACAAAAAATAAAGAAAGAATAGGACCAATTAAAAATTATGAAAATGTCATGATAGAATTGGAGGAAAAAATGAGTGAGGAATTTAACAATTATTTTCTATCTGTGTTTATGAATGAGAGGTTAGATAAAGTACCTGACTGTGATCCGATTTTCAGAGGGGATGAAAAAAGTAGTCTATCTAATATCAGCATTAGCAAAGTAGAAGTAGTCAAGCAGATTGAAAGACTTAAAGCTACAAAATCCCCGGGTCTAGACAAAAATTTTCCAAGAATACTAAAGGAGTGTAAATTTGAAATCTGCAATCAGTTAACTGAAATATTTAATAAATCAGTAGACACTGGTTTTGTGCCTACTGTTAGATTGTCTATATGCAACTACAGGCCAATCAGTTTGACATTGGTTATAGGAAAAATTCTTGGATCAGTAATAGTAAATAGACTCAAAGAACACATTGAAAGGCATAATTTAATTCGTGATTCACAGCATGGTTTCTCTAAGTTTTGGTCTCCGTCCAAGTCATGTGTAACTAATCTTCTATCCTTTTACACTAAAGTATATAAGGTGTCAGATAACAACGATAATTACGATATTATTTACCTTGACTTTAGCAAAACGTTCGACAAGGTGCCACCCCAGAGACTACTAAATAAAATCAAAGCCCACAGCATAGGAAGAAGTTTTGGTCTCCGTCCAAGTCATGTGTAACTAATCTTCTATCCTTTTACACTAAAGTATATAAGGTGTCTGATAACAACGATAATTACGATATTATTTACCTTGACTTTAGCAAAACGTTCGACAAGGTGCCACCCCAGAGACTACTAAATAAAATCAAAGCCCACAGCATAGGAAGAAAAGTGTTAGAATGGATTAGAGCTTGGATTAGTAACAGAAAACAGCAGGTCACCATAAATGGAGTAAAATCTAGGTGGGGCAATGTTACTAGTGGGGTCCACCAGGGCTCGGTTTTGGGTCCCTTGTTGTTCATTATGTACATAAAAGACTTAGACGACAGGATAAATAGTGATGTTAGTAAGTTTGTGGACAACACTAAAATAGGATGCCTAATTAGGTCAGGAGACGACACAGAGATTCTGCAGGATGATCTTAACAAATTGTTCACATGGTCGGTGAAATGGCAAATGAACTTCAATATCTCTAAGTGTAGCATGTTAAACATAGGGCTACACAACCCTGAAAATAGATATAGCTTAGATAACATGCTTTTAGATAAAACTGAGTGCAAGAGAGACTTGGGAGTTCTAGTGAGTCCAGACCTTAAAACCAGGAAACAGTGCATTAGCGCCAGGAATAAAGCTAACAGGGCATTAGGTTTCATTGCTAGGACGGTAACGAATAGAAGTGCAGAGGTAATTATTAAACTCTATCTAGCAATAGTTAGACCCATCCTTGACTATGTGGTCCAGTTTTGGTCTCCGTCCAAGTCTTGAGATACCAGACAAGTCTTGTATTTACTATTTTCTCCATTATTTTCCCTAGACAGCAAATTAAAGCAATAGGACGGTAACTGAAAGCTGAATATGGGTCTTTACCTGGCTTTAGAAAAGATAATACAAAAGCTGTTTCCCATATTTACCTAGTTGTATTTACCTAGTTGTATTATATGGGAAGGGAGCTATGCTCATGGTGACCTGTCTTTGTATCTCTCAGCAACAAGTTTTTCTTAAAATCTTGAATAGTGTTTGCACACACTGTTTCTTTGTCCAATTTGTTCCAAGTATCTATCCCTCTGTGTGGGAAGCTATTCTTTTTTTCAGATCTCTTCTGCAATTATCTATTTTTAGTTTCTTTTTGTGTCCTCTTGTTTTTCCATTGTCCCATTTCAATAAGTCATTCTTATCTAAGATTTCCATTCCCTTCATAATTCTATAGATAGTTAGTCTCTTCTTTCCCTTCTTTATTCCAGAGTTGGTAATTCTAATTTGGACAGTCTTTGTTCATACATCATTTTGGAAAGAGTTGGTGCCAGTTTTGTTGTTGCTCTTTGTATTCTTTCTAACCTCTTTATATTCTTTTTGGTACTGGGTGTCCATAGTGTTGCTGCGTACTCGAGTTTTGGTCTTATAAGTGTAGTTAAATTATTTTTTATCATTTCCTCATCCAAATAGGCAAATGCCACTTTTATTGACCTCAATTAATTATAGGTTTCTCCAACTATTTTATTAATAAGCTTATCCGGTGTCATGTCTTTGCTGATCATCACTCCAAGGTCTTTTTCCGAGTTTACTTTTTGACCTCTTCTTCACCAATTTTATAATCTCTCGATATTCTGTTTTTACTTTTTCCAAATTCCATTTTACTGCATTTCTTGATATTGAATTTCACTTCCCACTTTTTGAGTCCATTTCCAGATCTTGTCCAAGTCTTGTTGTAATGAGTTGCAATCCTTCTCTGTTTTTACTTTCTTTAGTATGTTTGCATCATCTGCAAAGAAATTCATATAACACTCTACTCCTTTGTCCATGTCATTTATGTATATAGCAAACATGATTGGGGCCAGTACTGATTCCTGCAGGACACCACTTATCATTTCTTCCCAATTTGAGAATTTGTCTCTAATTACTATTGTCATTCTCCTCCCAGTTAGGAAGTCTTTCATCCATTCCAGTAATTTTCCTCTGATGCCACCTATTGTTTCTATCTTCCTTATTAGTTTATTGTGTGGTACCTTATCAAATGCCTTTTGTAGGTCCAGAAAGGCACAGTCTGCCCAACCATCTCTCTCTTGTATTATGTCTATTAATCTTGAGTAGAAGCAGATCAAGTTTGTTGTACATGATCTTCCTTGTCTGAATCTGAATTGATTTGAATTCAGTATAGTTTTTTCTTCCAAATGTTTAACCCATCTATTTTTGACAACCCTTTCGCAAATTTTTGCTACTGTGCTTGTCAGGGAGACCAGTCTGTAATTTGATGGGTGTTCCTTGTTTCCTCTCTTATAAATAGGTACAATGTTTGCCTTCTTCCAGTCCTGTGGCACTTTTCCTTCTTTAAGTGAGAATTTAATTATATTGTATATTTTGTCTGTTAATTCTTCCATGCATTCTTTCAGTATCCAATTTGCAATTCCGTCTGGACCATGTGATTTTCTGACATCAAGGGTTTTGATTTGGACGCTGATTTCCTTTTGTGTTACAATTATTTCTTTCATTGAGGGGGATCTCTCTCTATTTCCTCACAGTTAGGTGAGTTTTCTATTTTGAATACTGATTTCAAATGGTTGTTCATGATTTCAGCCATTTCCAGTTCTTCTGCATATTCATGTTTACCTTGGCACAGCTTTTCTATTTCTTGTTTGTTACCCAACCATATACATATGGTTGGGTATCTGTGCTCCTGCCACAATCTATTTATAATACTGTATTTATCACAAAAAGTTTTGTATTCCTTGAAATATGTTTAAACATTTTATAGGGGATCATATCTGGACCAGGGGCTATATTTTTGCTTCTATCTAGGGCAGTATCAAATTCTCTTTCTGTAAAGGATATGTTGTATGATTCTGTCTTGTCTGAAGAAAAATCTAAAGGTTGTTCTTCTCTTATTCTGCAATGGTGTCCTGGGCAACTGTCAGTCTTTTGTGAGACCTAAGCAAAATGGTCAGCTAAAATATTACTGTGCCGTTACGAGAGGTAACGGGGCTTTTTTATATGTCCGTGTATCCCCATGTTTACATATCTTTTTGTCGTAAGGCTCGTTTCCCCTCGGAAGAGGTTTTCAAGTTTGTTTTTCGTAATGTTTAATTTAAGTATGCTGCGAGCAGAAGCTTCGTCTGCTTAAGAATACTATCGTTGTAAGTTGTCTGCAAGCTGTGCTGCAAGATAGCATCTCATTATTTGTACAATGTTCACTTAAAGAATTAGACTTAAGAAGGTGTGTAAGAACCGGTTACTGTGGGTGATGTCACGTCACCTCTAGGCGCCAGTCTTGGTCCGATCTAGAAAGATGTACACACCCCACGCCTAGCCAAACCATGTAAGTCTTAAAACTCTTTGTATTTGAGGTTTAGAGTATTCTAGTGCATCCTTTGTAATACCCTCTTCTTGTGTAGCCTTTAGCCTATAGTAATTATAGTACTTTTTACAGTTTTTCATCAATTCCAACGTATTATCGAACGATGGATCAGATCTGCATTAAATACGCATCAAATATCCCCGTGATTCTATAACCTTCAGTCCCAAGTCTGTCTACGTCACGGACGCTATGATGTTGGCTGTCTATTTCATCTGCGGAGTCCCAGTCGACTCCGCCATAATGAAAAAATGGTTCGATAGAAACGAACAGATGAAGAAAGCATAGGAATGAGGTTTCGGCCAGACCACGCCCTGCACGCCGTTGCCACGTCTAGATTCCCCTCGTCGTCACCACATGAACTTGATGTGTCGCCTTCCTGGCATAAGTTAGCGCAAGTTAAGTGTAGTGTAGTGTAGTGATCTTGTGTCTTAGTGATCGCATCGGCGCGCGAGTGTGATGTGGCAACAACGTATGGTTGCCAAGTCCCAACAGTGTTTACATAACACCTCGTCGCAGTTAAGCATGTGTTTTTCCTTTGAAGGCAAGCTACCTTGCCTAAAATCCTGTCATATGTTAATATAAGCATGCGACTAATGTGCATTTTTAGATTGAACCAAATGTAGGGTTTAATCTGTTGTTGTCTACCTCAATAGTCGTATAGTTAGGAGTGTGGTAACGTACTCCGTGGTTTTCGATTAAGTTCGAGTTTTCCTTGTCTTCTTTATCATATTACTGTCTTGTCTCTCACTGTTTCTCTCGCTTGGCAATATGTCTTCCAACCACAGTATAGATGAAGGACCCGTCTCTGGTAGGGTCAGAGTCCTCACGGCTGAAGGGCAAGAGGCTTTTCAGAGAGCGTCTGATCAGCATGAAGAGAGGGTAAAGGCGAGTAGAGAAGGAGTACAAGCCTTATTGGAAGAACCGAATCATGGTCCTTGGTTGTATGAGGCCCACGCTGTGTACCAGGATACTGTAAAAAGGTACCTGGAATTCTTAATGCGTGAACGTACTTCAGAAAGTCTGGCTCGTGCTGAATCAGTGAAGCACGAAGACAGGGATTTTCAGGCATCTTTTCGTCAGGTAATCAGTAATTATGCTTCCTCTTCCTCAGTTGAAGTCACGGAAGAGGAACACCACACTGAACCGTTTTTACAAGATGACCCGAAGTCCAATCAAGTTCCTTTATCCCTCGTCGACCACTCTGAGTTTTGTATGCCCCCTTCCATGAAGGGCAGTTCAAGAAGGTCGGTTAGGTCAGGTCGTTCCAGTAGCACCAGTGTTAGTGTTGCAAGGAAGCAACGAGCCAAGGTGGAGACCGCTCGTATCAGAGTCAAGTTTGCCGAACAGGAGGGTCAGCTTATGAAAGAGCAGGCTGAAATGCAGGCCAAGTTCAAACTTATGACACAGCAAAAGGAGTTGGAAGAAGCCGAAGCCGAACTTAGGCACTTAGGACCCGACGATGATTGGGAAACATGCAGTGACTGGGACCAATTAAAAGGTACAGTCGCTACCCGCACCCAACTATATGTGGAGCAACAGGGTGGTATAGTCGATGTTTCCGCTAGTCAGAAGGATCTGGTAGGCTTGAATCCTGAAAGCCCTGTTTTCAAGCCCTGTTCTGATTTCAGAGTTAACTCACAGCCTGCTAACAATGTTCCATTCAGTTTTGAACCTCGTATCGAAAAGGTAAAGGTGAGGTCTGTGCAACCTGCGCAGCAACCTGTTGCTAACCATGTTTCTTATGTGTCACCACCTGTAGTAAAACCTCCTCGGAGTGCATCTCCTAGATTGGGGACAACCTCCAATTCTGCCGATTTGAGCAAGTTCTTCTTGCGGAAGGATTTACTTCTTAGCAGGCTGTCTACGTTTGATGATACTGCGGAAGACTATGCTGTTTGGAAGGAGAGTTTCAAGGAAGTCGTGCAAGAGTTAGGCACCTCATGTAAGGAGGAAATAGACCTGTTAGTTAAGTACCTAGGTCCTGAGTCTAAAGAATGGGCCCGTACAACTAGAAACTCAAATGCCAAGAATCCAACCCTGGCGTGCAGTAGAATTTGGGAGCGCTTGGATGACAGGTTTGCTGCCCCTTCGATCATTGAGACTTCAATTAAAAAGAAGCTCGCCAACTTCTCTAGGATTTCACCTAGAGACACCTTAAGGTTATACGACCTGTGTGACATTCTGTACCAGATAGAAGCCTTGAAGGCTAACCCTGTATACAGTACACTGTTTGCATATTATGACGCCTCGTCAGGCATCAATCCCATTGTCGCAAAACTTCCACCCTGTATACAGAAAGCGTGGACTGGCAGAGCCATGAACTACAAGACTGCTCACACTGAGCCGTACCCACCTTTCTCCTTCTTCATTGAGTTTGTGAAGGAGATGGCAAGGGTCGAGAATGATCCATGTTTCTCTTATCAAAGCCTTGGAGCCGATGGTTTTGTGAAACCAGAGAAGCCACCTCCCTCTAAGTTTCCTCAAGTACGTGTGAAGAAGACTGACACCATGTTGTCCAGTGGCAGTAAGACGACCACGGGCGCTGACAGGTATGTTGGCGCCGCTAGTCCTACCGAGCAAAGAAAGGCAGAAAAGGGAGATTTTTGCGTCTACCATGATGCCTACGTACACCATTTGGATTTCTGCAGGGCTTTTCGCACCATGTCAGTGAGCGAGAGGAAGGTTTTCTTAAACGATAAAGGAGTGTGCAACAGATGTTGCAAAGGTAACCATCCTCCTTCCAGCTGCAAAGAGAGAACTTTCTGCAAACTCTGTAAGGCCCATACTCATGTGACTGCCTTACATCACGATGAACCCAGGTCGAAGAGGAGTTCGACTCAAGCGGTTACACAGCATGGAAGGGAGGTTGCTCAAGATAAAACACCTCGCTCCCCTGTAGTCAATCAAGTGCCGCTTCCAAATGTTCTTACCCCCGTAGTAAAGACTCAGGGAGGGGAGGATGCTGCGGTCAATTCCAAATGTACCTTGATATGCAGTAACCCCACTTCCACGAGTAAGTCCTGCGCCAAGACCTTCTTGGTAAAGGTCTATCCTGAAAGTAAGCCAGAGCTCGGAGTGTGGTGTTATGCCATCCTAGACGATCAGTGCAATTGCTCTTTAGCAAGGTCTGAGTTTTTCGATTTGTTTGACAAGCTGAGCAAACGGGTTTCATATCGTCTAGCTACCTGTGCAGGTGTAACGGGCGCTTCTGGGCGCACCACCAAAAATTACACCATCGTGTCTTGGCATAACTCACAAGAGGTACATATCCCTCAGTTAGTGGAATGCGACAGCATTCCCAATGTAAGAGAAGAGATACCCACCCCCGCCATAGCTCGTGGTTATCCCCATCTGTCCGACCTGGCCGAATGTATTCCACCTCTGGTTCCTGAAGCTGAGATTCTACTCATCATTGGTCGAGATGTGCCTTCAGCTCATTACATTTTTGACCAGAGAATTGGACCTGTCAATGCCCCTCTAGCTCAACAGACCAGTCTGGGTTGGGCAATCATTGGGGAAGTGTGTCTCCATGGCACTTGTAGGCCTCCTGTCATTAGCAGTTTCAAAACATCCTTTGTACATGATAGACGTCCCTCTATAGTCGCACCATGTGGTAACCAGATTCATGTTTCTGAAGTAAAGGATGATTTGTTCAAGGTAACCAAAGATGATGACAAGGCCGCCCTGTCGATTGAAGACAGGAAGTTCTTGGATGTTATGAACTCAGAGTTCCGCAAGGATCAAAGTGGTCATTGGGTCGCGCCACTGCCTTTCCGTCCCAATGTTGTAGCCACCAGTAATAATAGAGACTTTGTGTGGCACCGCACACTGTCTCTCCATCGTAGCCTCAGCACAAAGCCGGAAAAACGTCAGCATATGATGGCCTTCATGCAAAAGATGTTAGATCGTGGGCATGCTGAGGTTGCACCACCATTGAAGTCTGATCAGAAGTGCTGGTATCTTCCATTGTTTGGGGTGTACCACCCTAAGAAACCTGACAAGATCAGGGTTGTGTTCGACTCTTCTGCCAAATCCAGAGAGTTCTCCCTAAATGATATGCTGATGTCAGGTCCTGATATGACAAACAGTATTCTCGGGATTCTTCTACGTTTCCGTCAGGAAGCTGTAGCAGTGGCAGCTGATGTAGAACAGATGTTCTACAATTTCAAAGTGAAGACTGAGCAAAGAGATTATCTCAGATTCTTCTGGTACAAGAATAATGACCCTGATGAAAGGTTGATTGAGTATAGGATGACTGTTCACGTTTTTGGGAACACGCCATCTCCCGCCATTGCCACCTATGGCTTGCGTAAGTCTGTAGAAGATGCCTCTCCTGAAGTTCGCTATTTCATAGAGAACAATTTCTACGTGGATGATGGGTTAGCATCTCTGCCAGATGCGGAGACTGCTTACAAGTTAATCCAAGACTCTAAGTCAGCACTCCAAGAAGGAGGACGCCTGCGCTTGCACAAGATCACTTCCAACAGTAAGGAAGTGCTGGAAAAGTTTGCCACCAGTGAGCTGGCTGATAACCTTCAGGAGCTGAACCTAACTTCTGACTCTATGCCTATGCAGTCTAGCCTGGGCCTCTTATGGGACATCCAAAGAGACGTTTTCGTCTATAAGTTCATGGATTCAGACAAGCCTTCGACAAAAAGAGGGATACTGTCTGTTGTAAATAGTCTGTTTGACCCCATGGGATTCTTAGCTCCAGTAATAATAGTGGGAAAACTACTCCTAAGAGAGATAACCAATCTAAAGTGTGGTTGGGATGAACCCATACCAGCTAAGATCCATACCAAATGGTCCAGATGGCTAACGTCCTTAAGGGACCTCAAGGACATAAGCATCAACCGTCAGTTTGCTAGTATTTCTTTGTCTCAAGCTCACAGGATAGAGCTTCATACCTTTTCAGATGCTTCCAGAGTAGCAGTAGGAGCTGTATCATATCTTAAGGTTTTCAGTGATACCAAAAGCTACCAGGTGTGTTTTGTGAGGGGACAAGCTAAAGTAGCTCCCAACCATGGTCATACTATTCCCAGGTTAGAGTTGTGTGCTGCAGTGATGGCAGTTAATCTCAGCAATTCCATCTCGGATTGCTTGGACAAACCCTTAGACGCAAGGCATTTCTATTCTGACAGCATGATTGTCTTGGGCTATATTCATAATGAAAGGCGTAGATTTCATGTCTACGTGAGTAACAGAGTAGACCACATTAGGTCGTCCACCGAACCTAACCAATGGCATTATGTACCTACAGATTGTAATCCAGCAGACCTGGCTACCCGTGGTCTTGAAATAACCGACCTAAATCAGAGTGATTGGTTGTCAGGTCCCTCAAGCTTATTTGAGGATGTTGTATCCACCAGTGGAAGTTTTCCTCTTGTAAGCCCTGAGACAGATAAAGAAGTAAAGGTATCAGACTACACAATTGAGTCTGAACCCCTTGTTAGTGCAAACAAAAGCAATGTAGAGCCTGCAATTGCGTCATTAGCTCAAAGGTTCTCTAATTTCTCCTGTTGGAGGAGACTTGTAAGAGCGGTAGCTCTCCTTAAGCATATAGCCCGTTCTTTCAAACAAGGTAACAAATGTTGTTCAGGTTGGCATATGTGCAACAAACATAAGTCGCCCGATCAACTAGAAGATGCAGCTGATTTCATTGTTCAGACATACCAAAAGGATTATTTCTCGTCTGCCATGTCTAAATTGCAAGGTGAAGTTTGTTTATCTCCTTCTAGTCCCATTGCATCTCTGTCTCCTTATTTAGACCAGAAGGGCCTACTTCGTGTAGGAGGCAGGTTGAGTCAAGGCAGTGATGTACTTGGTATGCTTGCAAGGCCTATTATTATTCCAAAGGAATCCCACTTAGGCTTGTTGTTGATCCGTCACTACCATGAGACAGTGCACCACCAAGGGAGAGTGATTACAGAAGGAGCCGTCCGTACAGGTGGTTTCTGGATTTTGGGAGGAAAACGTACCATTTCTAAGGTCATTTCCAAATGCGTCACCTGTAAAAGGGTAAGAGGTAAGGTGTGTGTTCAGAAGATGGGAGACTTACCCGTCGATAGACTTACTCCCAATCCGCCATTTTCCTATGTAGGAGTTGACCTTTTTGGCCCCTGGCATATTAAAACTCGGCGCACTAGAAGTTCCTTCCTCGAAAGTAAAAGATGGGGCGTTCTGTTCACCTGTCTTGTTTCCAGAGCTATCCACATAGAGACTGTAGAAGAATTGAGTACTTCTTCCTTCATTAATGCCTTAAAGAGATTCATCTGTATTCGTGGCCCAGTTAAGATGATGCGTTCTGACAGAGGCACGAACTTTGTAGGTGCTGTCAAAGCACTGAACTTGCTTGCCATTACCGATGAAGGTGGTGATGTCAATAGTTTCTTGTCAAGTCAAGGTTGCACTTGGTTGTTTAACCCTCCTCATGCTTCTCACATGGGTGGAGCATGGGAGCGTATGGTGGGGATAGTCCGCAACATCATGAATGTGATACTGACTAACCATCACCCCAAGGCATTAACACATGAGGTGTTAGTAACCTTCTTTGCAGAAGTATGTAAGATCGTGAATTCCAGACCTTAAGTTCCTGTTTCCTCGGACCCTAGTAGTCTTTTCATTTTGTCTCCGTCCATCCTTCTCACTCAGAAAACTGATATTCCTGTAACTCTTCCTGAAGAGATAGATATTAAGGCAGTATACAAATCTCAATGGAAGCATGTCCATCACCTTGCTGAGGAATTCTGGAAGAGATGGAAGAAAGAGTATCTTTCCTCTTTGCAACCCAGAAGAAAGTGGGTCAATTCCTCTCCAAATGTAAAGGTGGATGATGTAGTGTTGGTAAAAAATCAAGAGTGTCCCCAAGGACAGTGGCCCTTGGGTATTGTAAACAAAGTATTCCCTGGCAAGGATGATTTAGTCAGGAAGGTCCAAGTAAGAGTTGTGGTAAACAACAAAGCCCATGAATATGTAAGACCCATTTCTGAGCTTGTGTTGCTAGGTCAATAGATTTGGTAATTTTTCCCCCTAGAAAATTAGGAAGGGAGTGTGCCGTTACGAGAGGTAACGGGGCTTTTTTATATGTCCGTGTATCCCCATGTTTACATATCTTTTTGTCGTAAGGCTCGTTTCCCCTCGGAAGAGGTTTTCAAGTTTGTTTTTCGTAATGTTTAATTTAAGTATGCTGCGAGCAGAAGCTTCGTCTGCTTAAGAATACTATCGTTGTAAGTTGTCTGCAAGCTGTGCTGCAAGATAGCATCTCATTATTTGTACAATGTTCACTTAAAGAATTAGACTTAAGAAGGTGTGTAAGAACCGGTTACTGTGGGTGATGTCACGTCACCTCTAGGCGCCAGTCTTGGTCCGATCTAGAAAGATGTACACACCCCACGCCTAGCCAAACCATGTAAGTCTTAAAACTCTTTGTATTTGAGGTTTAGAGTATTCTAGTGCATCCTTTGTAATACCCTCTTCTTGTGTAGCCTTTAGCCTATAGTAATTATAGTACTTTTTACAGTTTTTCATCAATTCCAACGTATTATCGAACGATGGATCAGATCTGCATTAAATACGCATCAAATATCCCCGTGATTCTATAACCTTCAGTCCCAAGTCTGTCTACGTCACGGACGCTATGATGTTGGCTGTCTATTTCATCTGCGGAGTCCCAGTCGACTCCGCCATAATTACTAACTTCTTTAGAATCTGTGACAAGGATATTGTTAACTTTAAGCACTGGTGGAGGGCTGGGTGTAAATTTCCTTGCTATCTTATTAATTTTTTTCCAAATACTGTGGACAGGCATTCAACAATTGATGGAAGATACAAAGGATGCCCATGACTGTCTTCTGGCAGCTTTCATTGCTTTACGAAATCTAGCTTTGCATTGTTTTGTAGATGATCATATTTTCAATTGTTCGATGTCTGCGGTAATGGGTAAGTGATGTTTTTGTAGTTCGATGTAAAATTCTGAGCTCTTCAGAACACCATGGAACTGGGCATTGCTTAAAGGGTCCTGTAGTTTTTGGTATAGAGTGTATACCTGCTGTATGAAAAGTTCCATTTAATAAGTCAATAGCAACTTCTGGAGTTGGAAAGTCATTTGCATCGCCTTCGATTTAACTTAGTTCTTTAAACTTATCCCAATCAGCTTTGTTGATACTCCACTTTGGTGATCTTTGAGTTGGTGGGTCATCATTTGTTTAAATTATTATCGGGGTGTGGTCACTGCTATACCAGTCATCATTTGGTCTCCATCTGAAATCAATTATGCAGTTGGGACTAGAAATTGTAAGATCTAGACAAGAGACAGTACCTGTTTGAATATGGTAATGGGTGGGCTCCCCAGTATTCAAAAGTCCTAGATCTTCATATTCTATAAGTGAAGCTATAATATTCCCTATTTGGTTTGTAGTAACATCTCCCCATAGTGGGTGTCTGCCATTAAGGTCACCCATAATGAGAAACAGCCACGGGAGCTGATTAATCAAAGTTACTATTTCCTCTTGGGTAACCATGGTGTTTGGGGGCAGGTAAAGAGAGCATAAGGTGTATTTTCTTTTTTATTGTATTTGAATTGCTACTGCTTTTAATGTTGTATTTAAACAAATTGGAAAATGGGGAATATCTCTTCGTACATAAACAAGACATCCTCCATGACTTCCCGCTTCTATATTATATGGAGTTCTGTATTAGTGATGTGAATGTATCTATTTTCTGGGGGGAGGACCTTTATTCAGTCATTTTTGAGTGTTTTTTGTCTTTATGAGCTTTTTGTGAAGATGGTGGTTTTTCTTCAGTAGCTATTTTGGTAGTTTTGGCTTTTGCTCCTTTATCTTTTTCTTGTAAAATATATCTGCTAGAGTTACATTTCTTTGGAGTTGATGGAGAGGGTGTTTTTTATTTTGTTTTTTCGTTTCAATCTCCATTGAGTCCGGTAGTGATTCTGCCCGAGACACTTCGCTGGAAGATGGAGTAGAATTGGGGGGTTGCCCCTCTTTACTATGTGAAGTGTTTTTATGATCAGGGGGTAGGATATCTGCCTTAGTGTTTTGTGTTCTCGCCGAGGTATGTTGGTCACCTGGCCCTGAATGTTGGGCTGCTACCCCAGAGGTTGAGGTTTCATTCACTGAGGAGGGATTTGTTGAATGAGGTGGATTTCTTGGGGTAGTAAGAGCATTTGCGGATTCTGTCTGAGATATTTCACTAGAAGGTGGAGGTGGATTGGAAGGTTGCCCCATGTTTTTATGATCAGGAGGTACTATATCTGCCTTAGTGTTTAGTGTTTTCATTGATGTATGTTGATCACCTGGCCATGAGTGTTGCGTTTTTAACCTAGAGGTTGAAGTCTCATTTACAGTGGGGGATTTGTACAACATGGTGGATTTCTTGGGGTAGTAAGAGCATTTGTGGATTCTGCCTGAGACCCTACGCTGGAAGATGGAAGGGGATTGGAGGGTTGCACCTCTTTACTATGCAAGGTGTTTTTGTAATCTGGAGGTAGGATATCTGTTGTTGTTGTTGTCGTTCCCTAGACTGTCTGTCCGAGCAGTCCCGTCTCCCCAAGGAATGCCACAGCCGAAACTGGGTTTTCCCACAAATCCTTTATAGAGTGTATGTTGTGTTGTTTGCGTGCATGATTGTGTATAATGCAGTCTTCCATTATGTGTTGTATGGTATGGGGTGAAGTGTTACATCCTGGGCAGCTGTTCACAATGCAGTCATCCAGCCTCTTCTGGTAGCTTAGAAGTGCTGGGTGGTGGCCACACCGCAGTCTGGCCAAGTGGACTCTGTCCTTTCGTGGGAGAGAGGATTCAGAAGGGTGGATATCAGGGGGTCTGGCATGCAGCAGTGTGTTGTCTTTCAGTGTGTTAATGGAGCGGTGAGTGATATGATTATGAATATGTTTCCGGAGGCTGGTATTTGGTGGTTGTGGAGGAAGAGAAGAGAGTATCTGTGTGTGATACAGGTCTTTGGGTGTTGTTTTAATGTTTCTTGGTGTGTGTGGGTGTTCTGCTATGTAGTGTATTTACCTAGTTGTATTTACCTAGTTGTATTTTACGGGAAGGGGAGCTATGCTCGTGGGGTCCCGTCTTCATATCTCATTTTATCTAAACTATTTTTAAATTCATGTATTGTTTTTCCACACACCACTTTCTCATCTAACTTGTTCCAACTGTCTATTGCTCTGTGAGGAAAGCTGTTCTTTTTAAAATCTCTTCTATAGCTGTCTTTTTTTATTTTCTTTCCGTGTCCTCTTGTATTTCTGTCATCCCATTTTATCAGATTCTCTCTATCAGTAATTTCTATGCCTTTCATGATTCTGTAAATAGCTATTAACGGGTGTGATGTGTTTGTGGTGGCTGTGGCAAGTGTTTGTGTGCCTCTCATGTCAAGGTGGTCCTTGACTTTGAGGACTTTTGTTTCATGGTGTAAATGGTCTGTAGGTGTTGTATTTGTGCAGCCTGTAATTGTTTTTAGGGCTTTGTTTTGTATGATTTGAAGGGTGTTGTGGTGTGTCTCACTGAGATTAGGAGCCCATGCAGGACTCGCATAATTCATCACTGAGCGTATGCATTGTTTGTATATTGTTATATTAGTTTCTTTGTTTTGTCCAAATGTTGTTCCAGTGATTGACTTAAGTGCGTTAAGTCTAGGTGTGCATTTGTTTTTTATGTTTGTGATGTGTTGTTTGAAAGACATGGATGTATCGTATGTTACACCAAGAATTTTCGGTGTGTTTGTGTGTGGTATTAGAGTGTTGTTGATGTAGAGATGAGGTATGTATTTGTGTTCTTTTGTCCAGTTGGTGAGAAGTGTTGCTGTAGATTTTGTTGGAGCTATTTTGAGTCTGTTTGTGATGAACCATGTGTTGAATGTATCAAGGTATGGCTGGATTATTTCTGCAGCTTTGTCTGTGTTACGATGTGTGCATGTGATTGTTATGTCGTCTGCGTAGGAAGAGATTTGTATTTCTGAGGTGTCTGGTGTGGGTAAGTCATGCATGTATAGATTAAATAGTGTGGGGGATAGAACTGAGTCCTGTGGTACTCCATTCTTAATGTTTCTGATGTGCGATGATTGGCCATTATATGACACGTAAGCATTCCTACCTGCCAGATAATTGGCCAGCCATCTTTTGGTGTTATTGTGCATGTCTGTGTTATATATTTTATTTATTAGGTTGTGGCAGGGGATAGCATCAAAAGCTGTACTAATGTCTAATGTTATGAGAAGTGTTCTGTCGTGGGGCCTATCTGAATTGATGCCATCTAAAATTCTTTGTGTGAGGTTTATCAGAAGAGTGTTTGTGGAGTGTAGTGGCCTAAAACCATGTTGTGAGTCAGCAAGGGGAATATGTGGTGCGACAAGTTTAAGTATTAGGCGTTCAATGACTTTAGAAGGGGTGCAGAGAAGTGTGATTGGGCAGAGCGATGTTGGGATTGTTGGGTCTTTGTTCGGTTTTGGAATGGTGATTATTTTACCATGCTTCCAGGTGACGGGTATAGTGTTGTGTGAATAGCTGTAGTTTGCAATGTTTGTGAGTGCGTGTATACCTTGTGGTCCAATGTGTTTTAGGTGGATGTTGCTTATGTTATCAGGGCCACAGGCAGATGAGTGCTTGAGAGTATGTATTATGAGTTTTGTCTGACTGTCTATGAAGGGTGCATAGTCTGAGTCTGTGGGGAAGTCTTTCTTACGTCGGATGGTGCGTCGGTCGTCAGGGTGAGAAGTGAGATGGCTTGTCTGTGCAAAATGACATATGAGTGCGTTTGCTTGTTGTCTGTTTGAAGGTAGATTATCTGTTGTTGTGATTATTGCTGCGTGAGAGCGTGTAGTGTTACTGTTGGATAGTGTAATGCTGTTGAGTGTTTTGTACAATTTGCTGGTGTTTGTTTTGTGATCAAGTGTATTGATAAATTTTTGCCAATTTTGTGTTTTTTGTTCGTGTATTTTATTGGCAATCACAGTGTTTAGTGTTTGTATTTGGTTTGCTATGTTTTGAGGGATAGGTGTGGGGGTATCGTGTTTAAGTGTGTCACGTTGTCTGATGAGGCCTTGGATTTCTGGTGTGAAGTTGGGGTTGTGTGATTTTCTGTTGCCTCTAGGGATGTATCTCTTGTCTGCATTTTGTATGATTGTCTTAAAAGTGTGCACAGCATTGTTTATGTTTGTGATTGGTGTACTGTTAAGTGTTTCAAAATGTTGTTCTGTCTCTTCAGTAAAAGCTTCCCAGTTAGCTCTCTTGTAATTGGTGTATGTGTGTCTGTGGCCAACTGGGGTGCATCTTGTTTTGGTGGTGATGATGATTGGAAGGTGGTCAGAACCAAGGGTTCCGACTACTCTCCATGATGTTGTTGGGGTTAGGCAGGGGGAGCAGAAGGTGATATCAGGAGAGGAGGGAGTGTAGAGGGCTTGGTGTGGGATATGTGTATGATTATGTGTGTTGCTCATGATAGTCAATGAGTCAAACTGAGTCTGTATATCAAGCCCTCTGTCTGTGTCAGGCCCTCTGTCTGTGTCCTACATCTATTTGGAAAGTGAAAAAGATCCCAAATAGTAATGTGATTATACTTACTTTTGAGGATAGCAATATACCGACTCATATAACAGTTGAAAATGAAAGTGAGAATTAGACCTTTCCAACCTAAAGCTCTACAGTGCTATAATTGTTTTAAATTTGGCCATCCATCAAAGATATGTAAGAATAATGAGGTATGTGGAAATTGCTCTGGCCCAACATATGGCCAATGCTCAGATATTCCCAAATGTGTCAATTGTCAATTGGATCACAAACCAGTTGATAGAGTATATGAAAAATATAAATTTGAAACAGCAGCTGTAAATAAAGCTTATACTGAGCATATCATGATAGGACATGCTAAGCAACTCTTAGGAAAAAAAAAAGAGCTATGCAAGAGATACCTGTTTTTGTGTTTGGTGTTCTCACCAAAGTATGTTGATTATCTGGCCTTGAATGTTGGATTGCTACCCCAGAGGTTGAAGTCTCATTTGTAGTAGAGAGATTTGTAGAATGAGGTGGATTTCTTGGGGTAGTAAGAGCGTTTGCATAGCTCTTTTTTTTCCTAAGAGTCGCTTAGCATGTCCTATCGTGATATGCTCAGTATAAGCTTTATTTACAGCTGCTGTTTCAAATTTATATTTTTCATATACTCTATCAACTGGTTTGTGATCCAATTGACAATTGACACATTTGGGAATATCTGAGCATTGGCCATATGTTGGGCCAGAGCAATTTCCACATACCTCATTATTCTTACATATCTTTGATGGATGGCCAAATTTAAAACAATTATAGCACTGTAGAGCTTTAGGTTGGAAAGGTCTAATTCTCACTTTCATTTTCAACTGTTATATGAGTCGGTATATTGCTATCCTCAAAAGTAAGTATAATCACATTACTATTTGGGATCTTTTTCACTTTCAAAATAGATGTAGGGCACATTTCTAATATTTCTAGTTCAGTCAACTCATACAAGTCTTTATCATGGAGAACACCTCTTCCATAGTTAGAGTTTTGGTGATTACTAATCTTCTCTATTATATCACTATTTTCAACATTCATCATACAGAGCATCTTGGATTGTGTTTTTGACTTGGCATGAACAAGTAATGAATTCTTACTAAATCTTGTTATATCTCCATTTTTAATGCCACCTACTCTCTGTTGAAGGTATCTATTGAATTTATAGTAATTAAAATTTTCTTCCTTGGCCTTAATTACTATCCACATAGGATGTTGGGGGATTCTTTGTTTTATAGTATTATCTTGATGGTCATCTGAATTCCATTCTGCGGGTTTATATACATCTAGATTTCTAGGAACCTTATCTGTTAAGGCTCCTTTGACTAAAGAATTGTAAATTTTCAAGGTATTGAAGTTTCTGCTCAAGGTAAAGGCATCTTCATGCTTATCAATTGTTACTCAAGCTTCCTATTTTTTCTTAATGTCAAGAAATTTCATGCGAATTTCTACAATAGTTCCAAATTTGCTTAGTGGAGTAGATATATTATCATAGTCACTGTATTGGAATATCTTTTATGTATACACCTTTCAATTGTTTTATATTACTATCAGTATTAGGGGGTGTCAGAGAAGGGTCTTTTTTTTAGCCTGAGGTCATCATCTGTGCTTGAGATCTTTCTGCATCTTGACTGCATTGAGGGTGACCTTACTGGGGGCGGTTCCCCAGTCAAGTGGAAGTGAGGCAAACTATTTTTAGGGCACCTTTTCTAGCCCCCTCCCCATGTGGGGTGAGCAGAGTGGGTCCTGAACAGGGCTGCTCAGTCGTGTGGGTAGCTGCCAAACTGTGATGTTGCCTCCATCCCAACACAGAACGACTATCTTGCCCACATCGCCTATGTGTAGTTCATGACTAGAGGCTCCCAGAGATCACCTTCTCCTGCTTCTGTCATCACTAGCCATTGCCATAGGACTTTCTTCATAGTGATTATGAATGAAAAGTTTGACTTATGATGACTGTGCATGAAAGAAGTTTGTTACTGAGAGGCTTCAAAATTTTGGCCATGTCATCAGGAGGGTCAATCATGATAGAATATAAGGGGTAGAAAGTTGGGCAAGGGGAAGAGAAGATAAGGGGTGGGTTAAGAAATGCGGGTATAAAAATCTATTTAGCAAAGGTCGAGGCTATGTCATACTGAGGGTCAGGGGTAGCTGGCCCCCAGCATGCTACTGCCAACAGCCGTCCCCACCCCCTCCATGTGGAGGCAAGAGCCTGGGGTCACTCCCCCACAGAATAGAGCAGATCTAGGGGGGCTGAGGGGTGATGAATGGGAGTGGAGTATATGGGGATAAAATGGGAGGGAGTGGATTTATCCTTTGAATTTGGCTACCTCCCTTGTAAGGGGGAAAAAGCCGATGGTATGTGTATGTATTTGCATCCAGCCTTATTATAACCCAAATGATCAACTGTGTTTTCCAATGTATATTAAGAGCATAATACTTACTATCAGAATTGAAGTCATGCCTACATCTGGACCAAGGCAATTCTTGTGAAAATGAAGAAAAGGTGTAGTAGAGGGCCCAGGCTATAATCACATTGTAGTAAATGGATACCATTCCACTCACTGATACCATTGCCCATCCTAGACCTTTTGGAATGAGAAATTGTGATATGAATATTTTTGTATTCATTCTTCTTCAGAAATAATCATTATCCAAACACAAGTAAAGAAAGCAACTTACATTACAAATATTTACATATCACCCACCACATCAACCCCCTAAGGCTACACCCCTCAATTCCAACCTCTAAACTAACATACTACATATCAAACATATCAAATTCCAGCAACCACATCACTATGTAATCTCAATATAACCAACAAGAAACTTTCCTTGACATAACAATTTGCTCATTCTCCCTCCAAACACAAATTATCTATATACTTATTTATCCATATACCAAAAGGCTTCTTCCCCCTATATATAAGGGAGGTAGCCAGACAAGACATGTAAATCCCATATCCAACCATCACCCATTTGTTTCCATTTTATCTTGGCTCCTTGTGAATGAAAGGCCATTCCTCCCACCCAGGTCAGAAACAATGCAACAAGGCACAGCAAAGCCACAGCACCTGCAATACTCTAAGCTGTTTTACCCTCACTGCTCCATTTACATAGCAACCCTCATCTCTTCTGTGGTAATTATTATTGGGAATAATAGTGCTTACCTCGGTTTGGGAAACTTTCCCTTGAGGTGTTATTTTCTTTCGATTCTGGAGCCTACCCTGAAACTTCGAACCACGCCCATCATAACTTTAAATAAGATACAATTAAACTCCCCTCCCTTTTATTTATTAAATCTGTGAAGTAACTTTGGTTTGATAAATTGGGAAACTTTGAGAAATTACTTAAAGTGGCTTCAAGCTTTTTTTCTGAACACGTAAGAGTCCCGCCGAATACGACCACTATCATCAGGTCTGAACAGCAGATCACCCAGAGCTCTGGTTCCTGACAGACCACTCTTAAAACCTGTCGGCAAGAGACTTTTTTACATTTTCTTCATATCAGAAGCCTTCAAGTTCAACCTTATTTCAGACCCACTTGTTTGAGAACACTACCAAGTTAGTTCTCAGACTTCTTAATGAATTGTTAAACCATAATTACCATAGGTTTAATTCTCTCAAATGAAGTTTGATCTCATTGTTTTAATCTTCTCTAATTTGAGAATTTAATCTTTAATATTTGAAATTAACTTAATTTTCTTTTGCAGTCGATTTCGACTTTAACTTAATTCCCCCTTATGTCGTAAGCTACAATCTAGCGCTTTATTAATTAAAGTTACGATAGGTGGTTATGAAGGCTGGTTTCCTGATGTTCTTTCATACAGAGTTTGTTCGGATTTTGGTCATTTCCTTGTTTGAGGACCTTATTTCCTCTTAGATGGAAAGTAACTGGCACTGAGGGGGCACTATTATTCCTATGTACTTTTCGAAGTTTATCGAATTGTTCTTTTGAACTTGGTGGTCTCTATTGTTTATAATCGTGGTTTCCCTTGCCTTGTCTGCTCTTTACAGTTTAAAAAATGTTGTATTTATATATTATCTTGATGAAATTTCTCGATCAGTTGTATTAGTTGGTCTATACAACAGTTTTCAGTGCGACAGTCATACACTCTTGATTTGGTTGCTGTTTCAAAATGGCTAGCGACAAAAGGTCATTTTCTGAGTCTGAGGACTTAAAAAAAGTCTGAAGACAAAGAGCCCATAAAAAGGGTCTTATCTCAAAGGACTTAAAGGCTCTAAAAAATTCACAACTTGACTCACTTTCTCTTACCGTCCTTGACACCATGGTGTCGCAAATAGAATGTTTCCTCTCGGAAATCCAAAAATTTGACGAAGATGTGTACTTGTTACTCCCTGAAGAAGGAAGGGACGAGGATATGGAAAAATCCAGGGCTTACCACCAGTCCGTCCTTCTAGAATTGTCTCCTTTTAAAGAACGGAGACAAGAATTAAAGGGAGTTCTTGACTCTAAAGGTGAATCTTGCAATTCTTCCTATTGTTCTTCAACACTTTGAGAACAATTCACACAATCACTTTGCCTATTTCAATTTTAAGTAGGGTTTTCTGAATGCCATTGCTGGTATCCCCAATCTGACTACCGGTAATAGTCAGAAATTAATTTATTTAAAGGGATATCTCACAGGGGAGGCTTTTCACTTAGTGGAGAATTTACCAGTGGATGATTCGAATTATGATGCTGCATTCCTTCTTCTTGATAAGTTGTTTTTTAATAAGGAAGAGATCTTGGACAAGGTGTTGATCTATATTATAAATGCACCTGAGGCCTGCAAGTTGAAGGACCTAGAAAGTTACATTAGGTCTGTAGATTCCAAACTTCAAGACCTTAAGGGGATTGGAGTTGACTTTACTAAGGCTGGAAGCGAGGGCCTCCTTTTGATCAGTAAATTAATTCTAAATAAATTACCTAAATTTTTCTTGGTTGAATTGTCTTGGGTGATTAATTCAAATTACCCCAATTTTAATCAGCTTAAAGAAGTTTATCAATCTGTTTTAGTTAGACTTAAAATGGGATCTGATGACCTCAGTGTCACACCCAAATGAAGTGATACTACCAGCTCCCTTGCCTTCAAGGAAAATTCCTTGAAAAAACCTGTTGATTCTAGCAAGGGAGTTAGTCACTCCTTTAAGGTCAATCCAGATTCCATTAAGAAGTCTATTTACAGATGTAGATTTTGCCCCGCTTCTGACCATGCAAGTTCAAAGTGTTCTTCCTATATTTCCCTTGAACACAGGAAAGCTAGAGCAGTTCAATTAGGACTCTGTTTGAATCATGGACATGGCTCTTTGGAATGCCCTGGGTTAAAGACCACTCTGCCTTATAAATGTTTTGTGTATAACAAACACGAGCACCATGGTGCTGTGTGTCCTATGGCTAATAAGTTACCTATTTCCAAAGGGAAAATGTATAATTTCCATTCTTTATCAGATTTGATTGTTCCTTTGGTTTCCCTTCCTGTTAGCAGAGGCAAGAGAACTGCCCAATGCCTCTTCCTATTAGACAATGGAGCCCAGTTTTCCATTACCGTATATACTCGTCTATAGGTCGATCTCGTGTATAGGTCGACCCCCCATTTTTGGGCCAAAAAATCTGGAATTTTCCATATACCTCATGTATAGGTCGAGTGGTTTGTTTTTGTTTTTGGTGCTGTGAGCATTCCACTGCCTTAATGCTTTGAAGTAGCATGGCTTGCCTGGTATAGCAATTGATTATTATGTTTTTTTCACTTCATTAATTCTGATGTATTCTGGTTTATGTTTTTTCAAGTTCACTGATTTTAATATTTAATAAGTTTCACTGAAATTGCCATTTCAGCGGAGTGAAAAACTTGAACAGATTGCCAAGTACAGTAAATTACCAAGTACGGTATTCGGAATAAACTGGCTAGGCGTGTTTCGTTAGAAAAAAAATTAACCAACACTCAGAGTTAGTCTTGTAATCTCAACTGTGCGGATGATCAGGCTAATGATAATGTGGAGGAGAAAGATGATGTTGATGTTCCTATGGCTGATGAGGTTGATTCGTATGACGATACTCGACACAGAAGTGAGTGGGAGGAGCTGTTTGGTGGTGAAGATGACGACACCAAGGAAAACGATTTTGGTGGATTTCAGTTAAAATATTTAGGATTATACCATGTGTCACTGTAACAGTAACAAGTTGGCAATACTGAACAGTTTGTTTTCGTGATGGTGAGATCCATGCATTGTTTTGGTAATGGTAACAATAACATATACCATGTAGAAAGCTAAATTTGGGTAAATTTTTAGTTTCGACCAAGGGCGCAACATAGCAATAAAAATTGATTATTAATTTTGTAGATTATAATGTATCAACGTAATATGCAATTTTGTGATCGGAAATAAAAAAACAAGAAAGATGCTAAAACATTTCGTAAGTAATGAAGTCGTGTCGGACGAATAGTACGTCATATTTGTCAAGATCTAAGAATATAAGGTCTAACCACTTCCGACCGAATTTCGAGGGAGTTGGCGCAGCGGGCCCGTGAACGTCACCTGGCTGTTCAAAGTGGGGTTAGCGGGTCCTATAGCTGTCAGTTGAAGCTGGTCCGTCGTTGGAAAATGACGTTGCCTTTGCTCGCACTGCTCCACGCAATTAGTTATATTCTGACAAATATTATATAAAATATATATATAAAATATTATAGTTCCTGTCTATATATATGAATATATAATATATATGATATATAATATATATATATATATAATATATAAAATATTATTGTTCCTGTCTTCCTTGGCGTTTCACAGTTTTCTTCAGTGTATCACAAAGAGAAAATGGACTCAGCCAAATGACGTCAGAAGCTGCGCAGAAGAATTCTAACGGTCTGACCTGTATATTTAGACCTTGATATTTGTTATGATACATGCCGACGACGAAGAAATGAGAAGTTGGCGGGCTTTTCAACCACTTAGCTTGCTGGCTATACAAAGTTCTTGCAGCTTGAAGGAATGCATGTATCTCCGCTCCATAACATTCCTTCAAGAAAATGTACCTGGCGAGGTACTGTCGGAAGCACCGAGGCCGTCAATTGACAGACAAGATGGCGTTCCGATCCTATGCTTGTGGCAAGGTATTTTTCATTTTCACTTCCGCCCACAAAATTGCATATTACGTTGATACATTTTAATTTATAAAATTAATGATTAATTTTCTATTGCTATATTGCGCCCATGGTCGAAACTAAACTATAAATAAATAAATAAATTTGAGAATATCACAGCATTTCATTATTTTTTTTAAACAATTATGGGTACTGTAATAGTATACATGATATAATAAGCTCGCCTGTGTTAAGAAATTTAACAAACAGGTAAAACCACAGTATGGGGTTACCGTATCTAGAAGGAATTTTACATGTTTTAGTACGTACCGTGTATTTTATGTACCCATTGTTTACTGGTAGTATTTAGTAGGTAAATATTTTTATTTCTGAACCTAAAGAAAAGGTAAGAGTTCTTCCTAGCCTTTCTTGTCATGTCTGGATTTCAACCTAACAAGATTATTACTTGTGTATAGGTCGACCCCTAGGTTTTGGCCTAAAAAAAATTCCTTAAGATTTCGACCTATAGACGAGTATATACGGTATTAACAAGGAATTGGTGGAGGACAGAAAAGGACCTTGTTTAAGTCCTCCTATGGACAAGTTGGTTTCTTCATTTGGTTTACCTCTAATGAATAAAAGAGGTTTTAATTACACTGCAAACTTAAAACTCCCCTCCAGGATGAATCTGTTTAGTTTGTTTTTTGCAATAGAAGGATTCAACTTGTCCATACAAATTCCTTCATTATCCTCTATACTCCAAAGTATGAACGATCATGAATTTTATGTTTCCCCTAGTTTTCCCAAGTTGAAGGGAGATCAACTGAAGGTTTTAGGCATCATTGGAAATGACATTCTTCAAAACTTTCAACTGTTTTCTTTAGAGAGAGCCCCCTTATATGATAGCCCATCTTGCTGATGGTTTCATTCCATACGGGACTGGGGTTCAATATATCCCTCCTGGTGAGAAACATTTCTACTTAAAGAGAATGATAAAAGGGGTTTTCAAAATTCCCTCTAATGAAGTATTAAATTTTGATAACTTCAAATATAAGGAGAAACCTTTGAGGATAAATCCCAAATCTGACCTTGGAGTCAATTCGTTTAATTGTATTGAGAAATACAATGGGGATTCTCTATTTTTTTTATAATTTTTCTTTTAAGGCCAATTGAATTTCTCTAAAGAAACCTGAGAAGGGTATTTCCTTTACTCAGTCTGAAAGGACTGTTAAATACTTCCCTCCCAAAAGGTTAGGCAAGGATAAGTTACTTGTCAATTTCTGTTTAGAACCTGTAAGTTTACAATTTGATCCTTTGCAGGAAGTCTTTGTTAACTCTAATGTAGAATATGGTCTTGATAACTTTTATTCTTTAGAATCCATTGGCATTAAAGAACAAACCCCTGATATTGATGCTTTGGAAGTTGATCACTTTAAACAGTCCATTTCCTTCAAAGATGGACACTATATGTGAAGATCCCATGGAAAAAGGATTTGGTGGACCTAGTTCCCTAAAATCTAAAGATTGCATTGGCAGTGGCACAAAGGGTCTATGACAAGCTTGAGCAAAGGGGCCTTAGAGAGGAGTATGAAGCTGTGTTTGACCAGGAAGAGGCCTTGGGTATTATTGAACCAGTTACTAAAAGAGTCCCTGGCCATAGACATGTGCTCAAGAATGATGAACTTGCCACCTCAAAAATAAGACCTGTTTTCAACTGCTCTCTCAAAATAGGAAAAGCTCCTTCCTTAAATGAAGCTGCATTCCCGGGAGTTGATTTGATGAATAACCTCCTCTCTCTTTTGTTGTACTTCAGAACCAACAATTATGTCATTTTGGCTGATGTTATAAAAGCCTTCTTGCAGATCCGTTTGAAGGATGAGGGTGATCGTAATAGGTTCTGTTTCTTTTGGAGGATTAAAAACCAATATATTCCTTACAGATATAATACTATCATTTTTTGTTTCATTTGCTCTCCTTTCATATTGAATTTCATTATCCAACATCATCTTTCCATGCAGCCTGACACTCTCACTGCCTTCTTAATTAAAGATAAATTCTATGTAGACAATTTGGTCTACACTACTAATGAATTTTGTTTCCTCCCTGCTATGGTCGAGAGGATTAATGAGATCATGCTTAATGGAGGTTTACCTCTCAGGGAGTGGACATGCAACCAGACTTCTCTTCTTCAAGTTCTTGAACAAGAAGTCATTTGCAATAAAGATGAAATAAAGGTGTTGGGATATATTTATAATAAAAATCATGATACCTTGAGAATCAAGGATGTTTCCCTTAACAAAGATGACTCAACCAAAAGGCAAGTTTTGTCTTCTTTGGCTTCTATATTTGATCCATTAGGTCTTTTTTCTCCTGTGTTATTACAAGGAAAAATTTGCATTAGAGAGATGTACCAAAAAATAGTAGATTGGGATTGGAAATTGGATAACGAGTTACTTGCAAGATGGAAGAAGTTATGTGAAAACTTTAGGGAGGTTAATGACTTATCCTTTAAAAGGAAAACTTTCTGTTCTGAATCTCCCATTAAATTGTTTGTTTTTGCTCATGCTTCTAAGGAAGCCTATAGATGTGCCATCTATGTAGGGCAAGAAAGAAGAGAGTTATGGGAGTCTAATGACTCTCTTCTACAACCACTCCTCGTTTAACGACCACAATTGGGACCAGCGCACCGTCGTTAACCGAATTGGTCGTTAAGCGAAAGTGTATACATATACGTGCATGTACTGTATGTACAATGTCCAGCAATACATGTATCCTTATTTTTGTGTATTTTCCCTCTTTTATACAGTACATTAAAGCTTTATTTACTGTTTATTTACCGTGGTTAGGTTCCTGAAATTACTGTATATGACCAAATCTGTGTATGCTGACATTCCATATTAAATACCGGGGAATTTTTTTAGTTTCGACCATGGGCGCAATATAGCAATAGAAAATCAATTATTAATTTTGTAAATTAAAATGTATCAACATAATATTCAATTTTGTGGGCGGAAACGAAAATAAAAAAATACCTTGCTACAAGCAAATATGCTAATGAACGAAGTCGGTAGCATAGGATCGGGACGCCATCTTGTCGTCTGTTAATTGACGGCCTCGGTACTTCCGACTACCTCGCCAGGTATATTTTCTTGAAGGAATGTTATGGTGCGGAGATACATGCATTCCTTCAAGCTGCAAGAACTTTGTATACCCTGCAAGCTGAGAGAGTGGTTGAAAAGCCCGCCAACGTCTCTCATGACGACGACAACGAGGACGAGCCGGATGACATTTAATTTGCAGGTAATGATTTATTAAACACAGGTTAGGTTAGTTTAGTTTAGGTTAGACGAATCTATCATCCTTTCATTTCTTCGACGTCGGCATCTATCATAACAAACATGGTGTATCATTCGTCCGACATGACTTCGTTACTTACGAAATCTGTTTTAGCACTTTTTTTGTTTTTTATTTCCGCTCACAAAATTCCATATTACGTTGATACATTATAATTTACAAAATTAATAATTAATTTTCTATTGCTATATTGCACCCATGGTCGAAACTAAAAATTTACCAATACCGGTATATACGGTACTCCAGGTAGTTTTTGCAGCTTGCAGGATGGTAATGTAGACCTAAGCTTCAGAACACTTTACCTCACAGCTAATATCCACCGTACAAGTTCATTTATAACATCATACAAATTTGCCTCAGCCAACTTGATTATCGTAAATGACGTCATAACTTCGGGAGATTTACGTTAAACGAATATTGGTCCGTCATAAAGCCCGTCGTAACTCCGCATTATCGTTAACCAAGTAGGTCGTTAAACGAGGAGTGGTTGTATTTGCCAAGGTCAAGGTGGCTCCTATCAAACAAAGAACATTACCTTCTTTGGAACTTATGGCAGCTTTACTATCGATAAGATGCCTCAAAACTATTTTTGAGGAAGGACTGGTGTCCGCCCTACTGGTTGAATCTGTGGTACTCCTTGTTGATGGTCAAGTTGCCCTTTCTTGGATCCTGACCAACAAAGCCCCTAAAAAGAATATATTTGTTAATGATAGATTGAAGGAAATTTCCAATCTTTTGGAAATTTTCAAGGCCAAATATACTCCTATTTCTTTTACTTATGTTCCTTCTGAACATAATATGGCTGATTTCCTAACTAAACCTTGCAGTACTAAGGTGTTCAAGGAAAAATTCAAATGGTGGGTTTATGGACCAGAATGGTTGTTGTTGCCACCTCATACTTGGCTGAAGGGTCACTTGGGATGTATTCCCTCCAGCATTAAGGGAGATATTGTCAATGTGGCTGTTGTGCAAGTTGACATTCCTCCTCTAATTGATGTTATAAGGTTTTCTTCTTACAGCAAACTTTTGCATCACACTTCTTTGATTTTTAAGGCTGTCTTTTTGTTTAAGAAGTCTAATGCTGACCCAGTTAAGGCAGCTTCTAATTATATGATGGGAATAATGCAAAGGGATTCCTTCCCTGCTGAATTGGCTTATTTACAGAATTCCAATACCAATGACATACCTCCTCTAGTAAGTCAAATGAACTTGTTCTTGGACAAGAATGGTTTGATAAGGTCCAAGGGCAGAATTGACAAGAACACTGACCTCAAATATGAGGTTGTGAATCCCCTTTATTTGTCAAAATCTCATCACTTGACTAAGCTTTTGATATTCTTTGCTCATTGCCAAGTTATACACATGGGACTACAAGCTACACTTAATTTCCTTCGCATGCATGGATTCTGGATCTTTAAAACCAGATAAGCTGTTTTAAACATTTTGAAGGGTTGTATAGTTTGTGAGAAATATAATTCCTGTGCAGTTAATTATCCTTCTCCTTCCTCTATACCTGCCTCTAGAGTGAATCTAAGTGTGCCCTTTGCCCATACTGGTGTGGATAACACGGGGCATTTATGGGTTAGAGACAGGAATGGAGATAAGGTAAAAGCTTATATTTTGATATTCACTTGTTTCAATACTAGAGCTATCCATTTGGAAGTTGTGGATTCTATGTCTACTGCTGAGTTCATTTTAGCTTTTGCTAGGTTTGCTAACACATATGGAATTCCTTCAGCTGTTTATTCTGATAATGCTAAATCCTTTGTACAAGTGGGAAGTGTTATTGAACAACTTTTGTCATCTTCTGAATTTGAAGAGAAGTTTAAATCTTCCCCTGTTCAGCATAGAACCATCCCTGTTTATGCTGCATGGTATGGTGCCACTTGGGAAAGGTTAATTCAGACAGTGAAACAATGTCTCTATAAAGTATTGGGTAAGTCTGTTCCTTCCCTGGCTGAAATTACCACTCTTTTGTCCGATGTTAAACAATTTTGAACAATAGACCACTTACATATCGTTCCTGTGAAAAGGAGGTAGATGTCATTACCCCAAATCATTTCCCTATAGGAAGGACTATTCCTTCCTTGATGTTTGGCAATTTGGAACAAGTCCCTGAATGGGAATCAGGAGAAGACTATCCTTCTCTTCTCAGCTTATTCATGGACTGTAGGGATTATTTTTATGAAGAGTTTAAGAAACAATGGCTGACAGAGTACTTGGTCAGCTTAAGGGAAAGGGATAGAGCTGCGTACCACAGTTCTAGAAGCTGGGAAAAAGGTGACATTGCTTTTTTGAAACTGCCTTTTAAGACCAGACCCTTCTGGCCCTTAGTTCATGTTGTTGAGACCTTTCCTGACCAAGACCATGTGATATGTACAATCTCTGTCATTAGGCCTGATGAAAACTCTATTAAGGTCAACGTTAGACTTTTAATCCCTCTAGAGCTCCATACTGAGTTACATTCTCGTCATGAGGATGAATCCCTTGGGAATCCTATTTTGCAGGCTAGTGAGTTGGAGCCCTTTGAAGAGGCCTCTAATTTGGAGGAGGTTATTTCTTTGGAAAACGTCTGTGTCGTTCCAGATCCTTCCTCTTTGAGACCTTCTCGTAAGACTGCGCTAGCCTCTAGAGACCAAGTAAGGTCTCTAGTACTTAAAAAGCTATTGTAAATTTTCCTCGAAAGTGCTGTATTCATTAAACACTTTCTTTTTGTTGTCGGGGAGGTTGTGGAAATTATTAATGGGAATATTAGTGCTTACCTCGGTTCGGGAAACTTTCACTCGAGGTGTTATTTTCTTTCGATTCAGGAGCCTACCCTGAACTTCGAACCACGCCTATCGTAACATTAAATAAGATACGATTAAACTCCCCTCCCTTTTATTTATTAAATGTATGAAGTAATTTTGGTTTGATAAATCAGAAACTTTGAGAAATTACTTAAAGTGAAAGTTAACCCATGGCTTCGAGCTTTTTTTTTTTTAACATGTAAGAGTCCCACTGAATACAGCTCTAGTTCCTGACAGACCACTCTTAAAACCTGTCGGTAAGGGACTTTTTTACGTCTTTACATCAGAAGCCTTGAAGTTTAACCTTATTTCAGACCCACTTGTTTGAGAGCGCTACCAAGTAAGTTCTCAGACTTCCTAATGAATTGTTAAACTGTAATTACCATATTTCATCCTCACATGCATGTACATTATAGAGAAGACAATGAAAAATCCCTTTGGGCTGTATCAGTTTATGATCCATTCACAATCATCCTTTATTCACACCTATGTCTTGCCTTCTCCCTTCCCTGCTCAACAGACATGCCCCTTTTACCTAAAGACAAACAACATGGTAAATCATACATGACCTCCCCTCAGACCACTTCCTAATAAAGGTCACCACAGAATTAAAAAGAAAACTACAGTACTTACAGACAGAGGTTTAACATATCTAGTGCCTGACAGGATCCTTGACCATCCCCCACCATACACAAATAAGAAACTAACTTTAACAGAACAGATACTGTATACTTAAGCAGAATCTGTTGTGGCTACCACTTAACATTCAGGGCATATCAACCTAGATTAGATAACACAGATGACACATGCCTGCTCTGCTAGGATGTTTCATTGCATGAACATATACACATTTTTTCTTCTAAAATTCACTTAATTTCTAATTTTCTCTCAGACTGCATACTCTCATTTCAGTTTAACCTCTCTAAAAAAATCCGTCTTTCTCCCTTTCTCTACAACTACATCTCCAACCATTTTCACCACTTTCATTGGTTCATAAAGACATGAGTCTCTTTCCTCAAGTCTCCTGCCACATGCCCCTTGGGTCATGATCTAAAAACTCAATAACTATCCCTAAAAAGAAATTGGTGGTAATACCCCCCTTTTATACACAGCTATCATTTCATTTTCCTACAGGCTTCTATTCCTCTCTCACAAAATATAATCTCATAAAAGTGGGTAGTCCAACCTGGGTGACCTATGATCCATATAGTATTACACATCTTCACAGACTACACAGAACTGACTGTGCACATACAAGAACCAGGGTTGTCTTAATACATGGACAGACTGGGCAGTTATCCAAGCTGGCTGGCTACCTCCCTTGTAAGTGGGAAGATGTCCTTGGTACATGGAAAAATTTGCATCTTTATTTCTGCGAGTGGTTTTGTAAGTAGGGGCCCTTGTGTATTGCTTTACCCAAAGACTTATACTGTAATGCTGTTAAAATGGCTCTAAAAAGAACAATGTATATCAAGTGGGGGACCTCTGGAAGTCTGAAAGGGTGTTTAGTTTCCTCCACAACTCTGCCATGGGTTATCCAACACCAAAAGGGGTGAGGGCAGAATCCTATAACGAGGAATACTTAGCAGCCCATACCCTACTCTAGCTAAAACTATATTTTTATTCTTATTTTCTGTTACTTTCCTTTGTCTTCAAGCAAAAAACCTTTCCTTCCTCATCCTATTGAGACTAAGTGACTTGTCTGCAATGAAGAAAAGTTGGCAAAACTCTAACTCTTTGTGTGTTACCAATCTTGCATTACCTGTGGATACTGGCAATTGGCGGCCAAAAATAATGTTTGGTCCACATTTCTTTAATTGGCCAAGGTAGAGATCCAATAAAAGAAGTGGAATCCCAGCAAGGAATAACACCAACATATATGGGATCAAGAAGGCAGCTGGAAGAAGAAATCATTAATAGTTATAGCAATAGTAACAAAAATATCAGAATAGTACACATCAATAAAGATAATAATAATAATATACAGCCAATACCTCAGATGGGGTATTGGCTGCATGTTATTGTGGCAAAGTAGCATGCAATTGATACTTTAGGGTCTATATGGGGCACCCCTACGGACCAGAGCCACACATCATTTTGTCTATGATAGAGGAAGACTCTGTTCATAGAGAAATTATGACACATTTATTATACTAAGACTGTCCCTCCATTATGCTTTCACCCAACCCCTTGTTACTGTCCTGTACCATTTCTCTGAATATTCATTTCCTTTTTTTGCTGACCCTGTGGTGGGGGAAAAGAATGCTTCCACCAAGTCTTCCCACTTGAGTCATAAAAGGTGACAAAAACAGAACAAGGGTTAGGACTAGGAATCCTGCTACCTGTAGCCCCACAGGGAACATTCCTGAAAGAAAATGAATAAATAAATAAATAAATAAAGGCATAAGAGGGTCTAGGAGTTTTCCAACCAGTAACCTAAGGTTTGGGTCTTTTAATGTGCATGGATGTGGTAAAGATGAGAGTAAAAGGGAATTGATAGGCAGTATGTTTGTGAGAAGATGGATGTGTTGGCTTTGAGTGAAACTAAATTGAAAGGGAGGGGTGAGTGTGAGTTTAGGAGTGTAGTTGGGAGGTTCTCAGGAGTGAAGAAGGGATGAGGGAGAGAAGGGGTGGCTATAATAGTAAGTGAAGAGATAGGTAAGCGTGTAGTGGAGTGGAAGGACTATATAGTGGTGACCAGGAGTATGGTAGGAAGAGTTAAGGATGTACATGTCCTAAGGGGAGAGAGTGGGAGAATATCAGATAATTTTCTGGTGGGAGGTAAATTGAGAGTGGAGAATAGGTGGAGAAAGAGGAAAAGGGTAGAAGGTAGGGAGGTACTTCAAGTGAATTGCTTAAATGAGAAAGAAAAGGAGAAGCAGTACAAGAAGAAGCTGAAAGAGGAGAGGGAAGGAGTGAAGGACAGAGCAGAACTAGGAATGGAGGAGGAATGGGGATAGTTCAAGGAGGGAGTCATAAGGTGTGCAAAGATGGTATGTGGAACAAGGAGGTCAGGAGGAAATAGAAGGAAGGGTAGTGAATGGTGGGATGAGGAAGCAAAAAGGGTGTAGAAGAGAAGAATCAGGCATTCATAGACTGGCTATAAATTAGGACGAGGGAATCGTATGAGAGGTACAAAGTAAAGGGAAGGAAAGTCAAGCATAAGATAAAGGAGGCAAAGAGGAGAGCAGATATGAAATGGGGTAAGACAGAAAGGCACTGTGGGAGGTATTGCAGATATATGGGATTGGAGGAAAGCTGTTAAGAGCAGTCAAGATTTTTTATGAGAGTAGTAGAGCTTGTGTTAGGATTAGAAATGGAGAGAGTGAGTGGTTTGAGGTAAAGGAAAAAAGTGGGAAATAAACCAGTTGTTGTTTGGTGAAAACACTGCACTTGTAGTGGGATCAGAGGAGGGATTGAGGAAGTTAATGACAGAGTTTGAGAAGGTGTGTGAAAGAAGGAAGCTGAAGATAAATGTGGGTAAAAGTAAGGTGATGAGATGTACAAGGGAAGAGAGTGACAGCAGGCTGGAAGTGAGAATTAAGGGAGAGAGACTGGAGGAAGTGGATAGTTTTAGATACTTGGGTGCGAATGTGGCAGGAAAGGGAGGAGTGGGGGTGGTAGAATGTAGATTGAGAGAAGCAAGTAAATGTCTTGGTGGATTAAAAAGTGTAATGAGAAATAGACATTTGGGAATGGATGCTAAGAGGGGGTTATATGAAGGAGTGATTTTGCCAACAGCACTGTATGGGGCAGAAACGTGGAACATAAGAGAGGAAGAGAGGAGTTTGAATGTGTTTGAGATGAAATGTCTGAGAAGTATGATAGTGGTTACTAGGCTAGATAAAGTGAGAAATGAGGAGGTGAGGAGGAGAACAGGGGTGGAAAGGGAGTTGGGAGATAGGGTTGATGAAAGAGTATCAGGATGGTTTGGACACATGGAAAGAATGAGTGAAGAAAGAGTAGTAAAAGAGGTATGGAAGGCAGATGTGGAAGAAGTGAATATGAGGGGGCATCCTAGGATGAGATGGATGGATGGGGTAAAAGTGGTATTACGAAAGAGAGGAATGTCTGTTGAGGAAGAACGGGAGAGGACAGAAGATAGGGGTGAATGGAGAAGAGTTGTGTATGGATGATGCTGTGATGCATAAGGGGGTGGGGGATAGGAAGGAATTCCTTTTCTGCATGAGGGGATGGAGGTGGGGGTTGCCGCATTAATGAAGTGGCCTTGCTGTGGATGTGCTGTGTCCTGCGACACTGCTTCTGACCCAGGGGAGTGGACAGGATGCAGGGATGACCCGTCATCCAGGAGGTGCCAAGATGTGAGGGAGGGAAGAGGATGGAGGGTAGTGGAGTATGTAGGGGATGGAATGGGTGGGAGTGGTTTCTATGCCTTTTTCTTTTTGGCTACCTCCTGTGTAAGGGGGAAAAAATCCTTTGGTATATGTATGTATCAAGGACTCCTATAGTAGTCCTTGGTATGTATGTGTGTAAAAATAATAGCAAAAATAATTATACTAATAATAGTAATATTAATAATAATGATAACAATGATAATAGTAATGATACATTCATACACCAAGGGTTTTCCCATTACAAGGGGGGGGTAGCCAAAGTCAAAGGTATAAATCCACTCCCACCCATTTCATCCTCACATACTCCACTCCCATTCACCATCCCTTCCTCCCTCTTTTCTTGGCTCCTGGATGACAGGTCATCCCTGCATCTTGCCCACTGCCTTTGGTCACAAACAATGTAGCAAGAGACAGCACATCCACAGCAAGGCTGCTTCATTTAGTCGGCAACCCCCCCCCTCTCTGTCCCCTCATGCTCATGCAGAAAAAGGGAAGATGGGGAGAAATCCCTTCAGGCTGCATCAAAATATCATTCACACATACTCCCTCCCACCCACCTCCTTCCATGCATCACAGCATCATCCATACACAACCATTCTCCACTCACCCCTATCTTCTGTCTTCTCCCTTCCTTCCTCAACAGATGTTCCTTCTTTCCCAATGCCCCTTTTATCCCATCCATCCATCTCATCTTTGATTGACCCCTCATGTTCAATCCTTCCACCTCTGCCTTCCACAACTTTTTTACTAATCTTCCTTCACTCATTCTTTCCATATGTCCAAACCACCCCAATACTCTTTCATCAACCTGATCTCCCAACTCCCTTTTCACCCCCACTCTCCTCACCACCTCATTTCTCACTCTATCCAGCCTAGTATCCCCTACCATACTTCTCAGGCATTTCATCTCGATGGCACAGTTGGTAGAGTTCACGGCAGCCACTATGGCAGTCCAGATTCGAATCCTGCTCAGGGATGAAATAATTTCAGTATTGCTGCACTGTGAGTCATTACTCCAACTCTTGTGGGCAAGGAGTTGGGTGTGTGTGTGTGTAAGGTCACAGCATTACCCATAGATTGGTCATATATGAGCTCTGAGCTCTCTTCCAGGAGGGATATAGTTGTTGATCATGAGTCCAACACGTGATCCAAGACCATGGTGACCATGGTGAATCACATTCAAACTCTTACTCTCTTATGTTACATGTTTCTGCCCCATACAGTGCTGTAAGATATTGCAGGCATAGAGCTGTCTGGGTGTGAGTGCCAAATTGTTCTCATACTTGTAGCAGGTTATCCAAGTATGGCAAGAAAACTGAAATCCTAAAGTAGGATTCAGGTTTGTGTGTTTCTGATTTGACCTCTTGGTTTGCTTTGTACACTGCTGTGGTACTTGTATTTGTTCACCCAACATATTTTCAGCTTCCATGAAAATTATATGGAAGTCCTTTTCAGCACTAGGTTGGATGGATGTGTCTCCAGGAGGTTATTCACTTCTTCGGCACATTGGAGTATGTTGAGTTTGGGATTTTGGAGCTGTACTGATATTGGCAGTAGTAGCTTAGCAAAGTGCTCACATACACAGAGAGCCACTACAAACCGATGTGCTGTCATGGCAGCTAGCATTTGTGAAGCCTTTGATGATGCTGTGTGATCTTTCCAGTCACATATTTCTTCCAAAGTGTTTACAATTAATTGGTAGAATTCCTTGAAACGAATAATACTGTCGTGGTGTTCAGACCATCTGGTTTCATAGAGATAACATTTCATGAAATTACCCATATGCAGAAGACTGCTTTTGTTCAAACACTTTGGTATCAAATTCTCTCATCCTCTTGGCACTGGCGCGCATGAGGTTCATGATTTCCTTAACTGTTCCCACAGTTATTGATGTATTGCACCTTTGTAGCTTGACACACTACCAAACTGAAGACAAGACTGCTGCAGTGGGTGAAAATTATCTTTTTGTAGGTTTGCCTAATGTGTGTGCACCATTTGTATCTACCTTCATTGCTGCACATCCATCTTATGACTGACCTCTCACAAGGCTGAGATCCAAACCATATTCCTTAAGTTTGGAAACAATTAGCTCTGCTATTGCTTTGCCAGTTCCATCAGTGGCCTCCTCAAATCCTAGGAAGTCCTCATGGATATTTCCCTTCATGTCTACATATCTTACCAGAAGGGCTAGTTGATCATTTACAGAGGCTAAGGAGCAGCTCCACTCTCTCCAAAATAGTATATCTCCCAATCTACAGCCCCATCATTGGATGCAGTTTCATGTCATGCCCAGGACCAACTGTATTTACTTAGTTGTATTTTATAGGAAGGGGAGCTATGCTTGTGGTGTCCTGTCTTCATATCTCGTTTTATCTAGACTGTCTTTAATTTTGTGTATCGTTTTTTCACACACCACATTTTCATCTAACTTGTTCCAAACGTCTATTACCCTGTGGGGAAAGCTGTTCTTTTTCAGGTCTCTTCTATAATGGTCTTTTTTTATTTTCTTTCTGTGTCCTCTTGTATCTCTACTATCCCATTTTATTGGATCCTCTCTATCAATAATTTCTATGCCTTTCATGATTCTATAAATAGTTATCAAGTCTCCTCTCTCTCTTCTTTGCTCTAATGACTGTAGCTCAATTTTTGCCAGTCTCTCCTCATATGATAGTTCTGAGAGTGTTGGTGCCAATTTCATAATTGCTCTTTATATTCTTTCAAGTTTTGTTATACATTTTTTTGTACCTGATGACCACATTGCCGCTGCATACTCTAATCTTGGTCTTATCAAAGTGACTAGTATTTTCTTCACCATTTCTTCATCCAGGTATGTAAATGCCACTTTGATTGTTCTTATTAAATTATAAGTTTCTCCAAAAATTTTGTTTATATTTTTCTCAGGGGACATATTGTTCATAATAATGACTCTTAGGTCCTTCTCATTTTCCACCTTTTTAATTTCTTCCTCTCTCAATTTATATGATCCCACTTTTTTTTTTTTTTTTTTGCTTCTTCCAAATTCTATTATACTACACTTCTTGATATTGAATTCCATCTCCCACTTCCTACTTCATTCCAATACTTTTTTGAGATCAGTCTGCAGTTACTCACAATCTTCTACAGTGTTCACTTTTTTCAACAGTTTTGCACTGTCGACAAAGAAGCTCATATAACTTTCAATTCCTTTATTCATATCATTAATATATATAGCAAACATTATTGGGGCCAGAACTGTTCCTTGTGGAACTCCACTTATCACTTCATCCCAATCAGAATGTTTGTTTCTTATCACCACTCTCATTTTTCTTTCAATCAAGAAGTCTTTCATCCCCTTCAGCAGTTTGCCCTGTATTCCTCCTGCATTTTCTAATTTCTTTAGCAATTTCTTGTGTGGCACCTTATCAAATGCTTTTTTATCAGATCTAGAAAGGCACAATCAGCCCGTCCATCTCTTTCTTGTATTATATCAATTAGTCTTGAATAGAAACACATCAAGTTTGTAACACATGATCTTCCTTGTCTAAATCCAAATTGCCTTGGATTTAGTACATTGTTTTTTCCAAATGCCTTACCAATCTACTTTTGATTATTCTTTTACAAATTTTAGCTACTGTACTTGTAAGAGAGACCGGTTTATAGTTAGCAGGGTCTTCCTTGTTTCCCCCTTTATAAACTGGAACTTTTCCTTCTTTCAATGAACTGCTTATTGCACTATGTTAGTTTGTTCCTACATTCTCTAAAAATCCAGTTTGCCATTTCTTCTGGTCCATGTGATTTTCTTACATTGAGATTACTCAAGTGATTCAATATTTCTTTCCTTATTACTTCTATCTCTTTCATAGGGGGGACTTTCTCCTCCCACTTGACATCTCTAAATTGTATGTTCTCCCTCATAAACACTGATTTAAAATGCTTGTTCATAATTTATTCCATTTCTATTTCCTCTGTGCATTCAACTCCTTGTCGTAGTTTCACTAAATCTTGTTTGTTTTTCAGTTTGTTGTTTACAAATCTATAAAATAGTTTTGGTTGATCTTTACATTTTTCTATAACATCCTTTTTGTATTTTCTCTTTTCTTCTCTGTGCACTTGTACATATTTATTTCTGTAACTAGTATATATTTTCCATTTTTCAGGTCTTTTGTCTTCCATTTTATCCAAGCTCCCTTTTGTCTCTTAACTCACTACATCTTTTGTTATACCAACATTTTGCTTATCCTTTTTTCTTGTTTTTGTCTTGGAACATACTTTTCCACTCCTTTATAAATTTTTGTCAAAATATTCCATTTCTCTTCTACTGTTGTTTCCTCATTGTATCCTTTCCCAGTCTGCTTTTTGAACAAATTCTCTTATTTCATCAAAAATTGTTTTTCCATACATCATTCTTCCACTTCTAAATTGATTGTTTTCTCCCATGTATTTTTCCTCATTTAGTTCCAGTTCAACTAATATTGGTCACTTTTACTTAGTGGTGTCTTATATTCAATCTTGTCCACTATTTCAGGTTCCGATGTGATTATTAGGTCCAGTCTCGATGGTTCTTCCTCATTTCTATACTTAATATTATCTTGTATCCATTGCATCATTTTATGTTCTATAATCATATCAAGTAGTACATTTCCCCATAGGTTGTCTCCCCCTTTCACTGTCATCTCTTCCCAGCAGATTTCTTTACAATTAAAGTCACACGTTATAACTATTCTTCCTCCATCTTCCATTATCTTATTTAATGTTATCCTTGTGTATTCTAACATATTCTTGGGTTCTCTCTCTTACCACAAAGCAGTTTTAGAAAACACATATTTACCACAAACTTCCTGCTCTTCTTGTTCCTGTCCTCTATTTCCATTATAATCATCTCTATTCTTTCCATATGTAACATTCCTCACATTTATATCCTTCTTAGTCAGGAACACGACTCCACTACCTTGTCTTACTTCTCTGTTTCTAATCCAATAATTATATACACCATGTCCTACACAGTTGGGTGGTAATGGACCTTTCAATTTTGTCTCTACAATTCCTATTATATCAGATTTTTTTCTTCAGGTAATCATTCAGTTCATCCAAGGCT
Organism: Oratosquilla oratoria; assembly: GCF_046742065.1. Taxonomy (NCBI): domain Eukaryota; kingdom Metazoa; phylum Arthropoda; class Malacostraca; order Stomatopoda; family Squillidae; genus Oratosquilla; species Oratosquilla oratoria. Next base: position 37,177,677 of record NC_134787.1, read on the forward strand.
GTTATTAAACCATCTATATTTATGAAAGACACTTTTAATTTTCTGTTACCTCCATTGTCTTTTCTGTTTCCCTTCTGTTTTCTCTCCTATGAACCATTTCTTCACTTTCATATCCACTACTCTCCAATAGAATTTTTCTTTTTCTGAGTCTGTTCTGTTCTCGGTTTTTTCCTTGCTTCGATTCCTTTTGTTTTCTCTTCCTCTCTTTCCTTTTTATTCATCTCTCTTTTTATCCATACCTGTTTGTACTCATCACTTTCTGATAGTTTCCCTGTTTTGGATAAGACATTCTCTGCTGTTGTTTGTGACCTGAATTTAACCTTAATTGGTCTGGTCTTGTCTATACTGTATTTCCCTAGCCTATATATTTCTTCAATTTCTTTCCCTATTTCCTGTTCACCTTCTTGAAATATTTTTAATACCTTGTTTACTTTTTCTTTCTCATCTCTTACTCTTGTAGTCCTATTTGGATTATGTTTCTCTTCCATTCCTAATATAATTATACATTTCTTTTTATCCACTAAGTCTCTATATTCTCCTTCTCTCTCATAACTTTAATAACTGTGTCCTTAATTTGTTCTTTCATCTGTTGTTTTAGTATATCTCTAAATTCAATTTTGTTGTTCTCTTGGACTTTTCTCCAACCCTTTACCTCTTTTGCTATGGACTCTATATTCTCTTTATTATTATTCTTTAATTCCTTATTCTCATCCTTTACTTCTTTTAACTGTCTTTTTAATTCTTCTATTTCTTTAGTTAGGTTTTGATTCTCCTTTAGTTCTTCCAGTTTATGAACTCTTTGGGTAACTAGTGTTAATTGGTTAAACCTAACTTCCCATGCTTTGTTTACTTTTTTTTTAGTTTCTCCTCTAGACTTACTAGTTGGGGGATGTTGTCATCTTCTCTCTCATTAAATCCATAAAAGTAATTATCTTCTCTTTCCATTGAGCTGCTATTATCTATATTTCTACTCTTAATACCTCTGCTATCCAGTTCTACCTCGTCTGTGTGATCTGGACACCTTTTGTTGACACCCCTTCTGATGTCCGGGGCCTGTTCGTCCCCTTCCTCCATTTCTTCCATTTTCCTCAATAATGTCTCCCCTTCTCCTTTTTCTTTACCTGCCCACTACACCACGAGCTTTCCCCTTCCCTACTAATACAACACAGGTACTCCCTCATCACTGCTATCCAGGAAAATTGTGTTTCTTTCCAGAGTTCCAATCATCGCTGTTAGTCCAATGTGTGTGTGTGTATTTACCTAGTTGTATTTTACGGGAAGGGGAGCTATGCTCGTGGTGTCCTGTCTTCATATCTCATTTTATCTAAACTATTTTTAAATTCATGTATTGTTTTTGCACACACTACTTTCTCATTTAACTTGTTCCAACTGTCTATTACTCTGTGAGGAAAGCTGTTCTTTTTCAGATCTCTTCTATAGCTGTCTTTCTTGATTTTCTTTCCATATCCTCTTGTATTTCTATCATCCCATTTTATTAGATCCCCTCTATCAACAATTTCTATGCCTTTCATGATTCTGTAAATAGCTATCAAATTTCCTCTCTTCTTTGCTCTAATGTCTGTAGCTCAAGTTTTGCTAGTCTCTCTTCATATGATAGTTTTGAGAGTGTTGGTGCCAATTTTGTAATTGCTCTTTGTATTCTTTCAAGTTTTGTATAATTTTTTTTGTACTTGGTGACCACATCATTGCTGCATATTCCAATCTTGGTCTTATCAGAGTGATTAGTATTTTCTTCACCATTTCTTCATCCAGGTATGTAAATGCAACTTTGATTGTTCTTATTAAATTATAAGTTTCTCCAAAAATCTTATTTATATGTTTCTCAGGTGACACATTATTTATAACAATGACTCCCAGGTCCTTCTCATTCTCAAAATTTTTATACTTTCTTCTCCCAATTTATATGATCCTGTTATTCTGTTTTTGCTTTTTCCAAATTCCATTATACTACACTTTTTAGTATTGAACTCCATCTCCCACTTCCTACTCCATTCCCAGACTTTATTTAGATCACTCTGTAGTGATTCACAATCTTCTTCCGTGTTCACTTTTTTTAATAGTTTTGCATCATCTGCAAAGAAGCTCATATAGCTTTCAATTTCTTCATCCATATCATTAATATATATATCAAACATTATTGGGGCCAGAACTGTTCCTTGTGGAACACCACTTATTACTTTATCCCAATTTGAGTGTTTGTCTCTTGTCACTACTCTCATTTTTCTTTCTTGCAAAAAGTCTTCCATCCATTTAAGCAGTTTGCCTAGTATTCCTCCTTCAGTTTCTAATTTCTTAAGCAACTTCTTATGTGGTACTTTGTCAAAAGCTTTCTTTAGATCTAAAAATGCACAGTCCGCCCATCCATCTCTTTCCTGTATTATATCTATTAGCCTTGAATAGAAACATATTAAATTGGTGACGCATGATCGTCCTTGTCTGAATCCAAATTGCCTTGGATTTAACACTTTGTTTTTTTCTAAATATTTTACCCATCTACTTTTGATAATTTTTTCACAAATTTTTGCTATTGTACTTGTTAGAGAGACTGGTCTATAGTTGGTAGGTTCTTCTTTATTTCCTCCTTTGTATATAGGTACTATGTTTGCTTTTTTCCAATCTTCTGGAACTTTTCCTTCTTTCAAGGAACTATTTAGTATGCTATGTATTTTGTCTGCCAGTTCATTCCTGCATTCTTTTAGTATCCAGTTTGCTATTTCATCTGGTCCATGCGATTTTCTGACATCAAGATTACTCAAGTGTGTTAATATTTCATTCTTTGTTACTTCTATTTCTTCCATAGGGGGGACTTTCTCTTTCCATTCATTCTCTTCAGGTTGTATGTTCTCCCTTGTAAACACTGATTTAAAATGTTTGTTCATAATTTCCGCCATTTCCATTTCCTCAGTGTATTCAACTCCCTCCTGTCTTAATTTCTCCAAGTCTTGTTTGTTTTTCAGTTTATTGTTTACAAATCTGTAGAATAGTTTCGGTTGATCTTTACCCTTTTCTATGATATCTTTTTCATATTTTCTCTTTTCTTTTCTGCACATTTGTACATATTCATTTCTATAGCAGGTATATATTTTCCATTTTTCAGGTCTTCTGTCTTTTTTCCATCTGGTCCAGGCTTTGTCTCTTTTGTCTTTTAACTCCCTACAGCTTTTGTTGTACCAGCATTTTACATATTCTTTTTCTTGTTTTTGTCTTGGGACATACTTTTCCACTCCTTTTTTGTAAATTTTTGTCAAAATATTCCATTTCTCTTCTACTGTTGTTTCTTCTTTGTATATTTCTTCCCAGTTTTCCTTTTGAAAGAATTCTCTTATTTTATCAAAGTTTGTTTTTTCATACATCATTCTTCCTTTTCTGTATTGTTCATTTCTTTTCATATATTTTTCTTCATTAAGTTCCAGTTCAATCAATATGTGGTCACTTTTACTTATTGGTGTTTTATATTCAATTTTGTCCACTATTCTAGGTTCGGATGTAATTACTAGGTCTAGTTTCGATGGCTCTTCTTCATTTCTATACCTAGTGTTCTCCTGTATCCATTGTGTCATTGTATGGTCAGTAACCATCTCGAGTAGAGCGTTTCCCCATGAGCCGTCTCCACCCTTTACTTTCATTTCTTCCCAGCAGATTTCTTTGCAATTAAAGTCGCCCATCATAACTATTTTTCCTCCCTCTTCCATTATCTTGTTTAATGTTATCTTTGTGTCCTCTAACATACTTTTATGTTCACTCTCTTCCCATGAGGCTGTTTTTGGGGGCACATAATTTATCACAAACTTTCTGTTCTTCTTATCTCTGTCTTCTACTTCCATCATTATCATTTCTACTGTATTCTTTCCATATGTGACACCCTTCACGTTTATATCCTTCTTAGTCAGGAACATAACTCCACCCCCTTCCTTTTTCACTCTGTTTCTAATCCAATAATTATATGCATCATGTCCTACACTGTTGGGTGGTAGTGGACCTTTTAATTTTGTTTCTACAATTCCCATTATGTCTGGTTCTTTTTCTTTCAAATAATCATTCAGTTCATTCAATCCTGTTATTAATCCATCTATATTTGTGTAAGACACTCTTAGTTTTCTGCCACTTCCATTGTGTTCTCTGTTTCCCTTTTGTTTTTCTCTTGTATGTCGACTTTCTTTAGTTTCATATTCACTACTCTCCAATAGAATCTCTCTTTTTCTGACTCCGTTCTTATCTCGTTTTTTTCCTTTGCTTCAAGTCTTTTCTGTTTTTCTTCCTCTCTTTCCTCTTTATTCATTTCCCTTTTTATCCATACCTTTTTATATTGTTCACTTGTTGCTAGTTTCCCTGTTTTGGATAAGATATTCTCAGCCGTAGTTTGTGACCTGAATTTAATCTTGATTGGTCTGATCTTGTCTGTACTATATTTCCCTAGCCTGAATTTCTCTTCGATTTGTTTCATTATTTCTGGTTCATCTTCCTGAACTAATTCTAGTAAATTTCTTACTTTTTCATTTTCCTCTTTGATTCTTGTGGTTCTATCTGGGTTATGTTTCTCTTCCATTCCTAATATAATTATACATTTCTTTTTGTCTGCTAAGTCTCTTACTATATTCTCCTTCTGTCTCATCACTTTAATAACTGAGTTTTCAGTTTGTTCATTCATTTGCTGTCTGATTATGTCAGTGAATGCAACCTTGCTATTTTCATGAATTTTTTTCCAACCCTCCTTGTTCTCCTTATTATTCTCCTTTAAGACTTTATTCTCATCTTTTACTTCTTTTAACTGTTGTTTTAATTCTTCAATTTCCTTAGTTAAGTTTTTGTTCGCCCTCTCTAGTTCTTCCAATTTTTCAACTCTTCGTATAATACTGTCAACATTACCGAACCTATGCTCCAAGTCCTCAATCATCTTATCGACCTTCTCTTCTAGTCTTGTCAGTCGGGGGGGGTTTGGTTTGTGTCCCCCCCACCCTCTTTAAATCCCTGGAAAATGTTCTCATCACTTTCTACTGTATTGCTCTTATCTATACTTCTAATCTTTACATTTTTATTAGACATTTCGTCATCATCGGGAGGCCTTTTGTTTACCTTTCGCCTGTCTGCCTGGGCCAAGTCTACTCCTTCCTCATTTCCTTCCATTTCCCTCAGTAATCCCTCCCCCTTTCCTCTTTCCCTACTTTCCTACTACTCCACGAGCAATTTCCCCCCCCACCCTGTAAAAACAATAGGCACTTCTCTTTGCGTTGGGATCCACAAACTTCAATTTTCTTCAGAACGTCTTCTAAGCCGTCCATTCGTTGAAGTGTGTGTGTGTGTGTGTTCACCATGGTCTTGGATCACATATTGGACTCATGATCAACAGTTATTAACCTCCTGGAAGAAAGCTCAGAGCTTGTATAACTGATCTATTGGTAATACTGTGACTTTGTACGCACACACACACCCAGGAGAGCTGGAGTAACAACCCCCAGTTCAGTGATACTGAAATTATTTCAGCCCTAGGCGGGATTTGAACCTGGACTGCCATAGTGGCAGGTGAGAACTCTAACCACTGTGCCACGAGGGTGGGTGTGTATGTGTGTGCATGTGTGATTCACGATGGTCTTGAATTACACTTTGGACTCATGATCAACAGTTTTTACCTTTCCGGAAGAGCTCAGAACTCATATATGTGCAGTGTGTGTGCAAGAGAGAGAATTTCACTCACCTCCGTTTTCGAACATAAGATATGGGAATACCATTATGTTTCCAAATCCAATGACATAGGCAAGTCCTGACAGGAAGCCCTGCCACTCTGAGTCCCACGTGGCTCTTGTAGTCATGATGGCTGTGGAAGAGAGTGGGAATGACTAGCTCTAATTCTTGTAATACTGTTCGCAATGGTGCAATTGGGCACATTCTCACTGTGAACACCCATCTCATAAAAGTAAAGAAAATAAACCCAAAGTAGTATACATAGAAACAAAATATAAAATGTAAATGGAACATGGCCAAGTCGACTGCCAAAGTTTGTCAAGTGTTAAGAGAAAACAATTAAGCAGAATAAATGAATAAATAAATGACATAGAACAATAGAAAGCAAATTAAAAATATTTTGCCATACTTTTAAGTTCTACTGATAAAAGTCCCTATAGTTTAGGCTGTGCAATCATTTCACAGGACAACTTTTTTGAAAATCTAAGTTGCATGAGATTTCTTTACCATAACTATTTCTGATTTGCTGATTTCGAATATGGAAATTATTTTGTTCTGTATGTTTTAGTTTTCATGTAGTTTGAGGGATTACATTTTAGCCTTTTGCAGCCAAATAAACTACTTACATGTTTATAGTATCAGTAGTGATATACAATGATCCCTTGTTTATTGCGGTAGATTGGTTCTGAGACCACCCTTGATAACTGAATTTCTGCGAAGTAGGGACACCATATTTACAATATTTATTTAATGTGTATTTGGACTTTCAAAACCCTCCCTGTACTGTTAATAACCCACCCATTACAGTACTCTATTAATAACAAGGACGATTGTTAAGCAATAACACTTATAATTAAAAAATATATATATACAGTATTGTTACTGTACCCATCACGAAAGAAGTTGAAGTAAAATTTGAATGATGATGATGAATTTACTGCACAGTAAAAATAATGATGAAGCTGATGATGACTTCTACAGTGCAGACGATGATTGTATTTCACGTCTCTTCAGACGGCGGTGCCCTTTCCTGGGACACCTCTTCCACTTCTTCCAAAGGTGCCACCATAGTAGTAGCAGCAAGAACTGGCTCTTTTTTGCAAGGCTGCAAAAACATTGTGATAGGAAGTTGCTGCCGCTGCTTCTTTTTCCATTCAAAGAGCATCTTGTAGGGATTCATGACTTCATCAACCTTGTTGCAAAATTGCACAGAACGAACCATATCGTCGTCCCATTCCTGTGACCCCTCTTTCAACTCTTTAGCCAGGTTGCAGAGCTTGGCCAGCCATTCCAAAATCAAGCCAGTTTGGTTGACAACTTCTTTCATTTCTTGCTGCGTTTCTTCTTCTTCTTCACTGGCCGACTTCGTCAAGTCTTCGAGGTATGCATCAGTTAGTGGCTGGGAGTGTCAGTCTAATAACTTTTCGATGTTTCCCGTGGTCATGTGTGCAAAGCTGTCACCTCCAATGATCACAGCAATGATCGCTTCCATACGGATGATAGTCTTATTATGAGCCGTAACCACTCTCTTCGCCAACATATTTAAGGTGATGGCAGCAGTCTTCCTAATGTTAGCCTCGTCCTTCTTGATGTAGCAAATGATGGATTCGTTCATGCTAAAATGGTGAGCTACGGAAGCGAATGTTCTCCCTTCCTTCAACATATCCAGAAGTTTCACCTCAGCGATCGTTATCATTCTTCGTTTGTGTTTAGGCTCAGTACCAGCCTTGGAAGAAGCAGCATGCTTGGGAGCCATTGCAGGGGATGAAAACGCAAAGGAAAAGAAAAAAAATACACGCAGCACAGTGTAAAGTAGTACAGAAAACCGCTCGGCGAGAAAGCTTGAAGTGAAATGGCAGCAAGAAAGAGACAAGGGAAGATGCTGTGGATCTGAGCATCGGTCAATGCACCAATCACAGGCCAGATTACAAAATAGAAAGCTGTGATTCGTTGTCTCCTCTCCATTGCACCAATCACAGCCCATCTTACAATGCACTTCATCACCGAGATGCTACGCTTTGCATTTTCTCAACAACAAGATATACAGGTACTGTATGCACATCTCATTCGAGATGGTTCTTTTTTTTTTTTTTTTTGGTCATGTGAGTTACAAGTTCAAATACCCCTGTATATGCTTTTTTGCTATTTTACACTTGTTTTGTTGTTTCTGGATGAGGAAATAATATTTATTATTAATATTTTAATGGACTTAACCAAAAAAAATATTAGATATTCATATATAGAGATTTTTCAGAAATTTCCAAAAACTCCACAATATATTTTTTATATACAGTATTTAAAAAATCTGCAAAGTCGTGAATCCACAATAATTGAACCACGAAGTAGTGAGGGATCACTGTATGTATATATATATATATATATATATATATATATATATATGTATATTTATTCAGATTTGATCATGCCTACAAGTTGTGGTGACAGCGCTGGTCAAAACCTGACTGGCCATCACACAACTCGAGCTAGGCCTATATACTCGCCGAAGTTAGCAAGACATCTCAGCCAGCCCCAGCCAGTAGCCAATCAGAAACTCGGGAAAGCTCTTTGGGAGCTTCACTGAGCCACCAGCCTCCTTTAAAAGGACGGGGTCTTACCGAGACAAGCAGTTCTCCAGCAAGTTGCCTTGGGCATGACATCTCCAGGCTTCAAGTGGCCCTTTGCTCCCAGCCCACAACACTTGTAGGCTCTCACTCCAAACCCTCTAGCCCTGTATACATTTAATTCATGTATACATTACATCTTGTGTGCCTTAGTTTCATTTCCCTGGCTTGTCCAGCCGTACATTCACAACAGTCAACAATATGTAAACAAACCTGATATTTTCGGTTATATTTGTGGATGCTTCACGCATATTCATCTGAGGCACAATATAACATCTGTTTGTGAGGTGAGCCTATAAAGTTTACTTTGGACTTATGCAGAGCCCTTACATGCCTAAGTGCCGCTCCCCCCTCCCCCCCATCACTACTTCCCATCTCCAACATCTCTTACTGCCTATTATAGCCACTGGCTTGCAAAATAGTTAAACAGGTTTTAAAAATTGTATTTAATGTCCCTATTGCAGAGAGGATATGGGGAAAATATTTCATATTCTGTTGATTCTAAAGCTAAATTTGTATATAATGGTACGATATTCAGGCCTCCTTTGAACTTTTTTATTATAGTTATATTGTCAGCATGTCCAGAATAGAATTGCCGCCCCAGGGCATATAACCCCCCACCCCCCATGTGAGGGCCTTGGACGTGACTGGATGAAAGGGAAACATAAGGGCTTACCTTTCGGAATTCCCATGACCTGGTGAGAACTGAAGGACCACACAATTGACTTTTTTTTTTTTTTTGTCAGTACAAAAAAAAAAAAAAAAATCTTAGTATCCCCTCAACAATTCAACATACTCTGCACTCTGATGTGCTACCAATTCCATTTTTAATGGGCTGTCTCCATCTGAAGAAGAGGATAGTGATAAAATGAAACTCAAGAAATACTGGCAAATTCCAACGATCCTTCTTATGCTACATCAGTCATCAACTCCTCAGCAGTTTAGCCAGCCAGAGCTGAATGACCTTGTGTGTGACTTGGGTCTCTCCTAAAATGCAGCAGAAATACTCATAGTAGCCTCTAGGTTGCAAGAGAAAGCTCTACTGAACCAAATCACAAAAGTTTTATACTTCTGAAATCGGGAACCAGTGTTTGCGGATTTTTAAAAAAAGGAGAATAATTTTGTTTATTACAACAATATCTCGGGCCTTCTCCAGGAATTAGAGTCTATTGTATAATCCAAATGATTGGAGATTATTTCTAGATACTTCTAAGCACAGCCTGAAATCTGTTCTACTACATAATGGCAATGTATATGCAGCTGTTCCAGTAGGTCATTCTGTATGTTTACGAGAGGAGCATAATGTCATTAAAACTGTGATAGACCTACTTAAATACCATGAGCACAACTGGAAATTTTGCATGAACATCAAAATGGTGAACTTCCTCCTTGATCAATAAAGAGAATTTACAATGTATCCCTGCTTTCTTTGAATATGGGACAGCGGAGCTAGAGACAAGGATTGGAACTAGAAAGAGTGGTCCTTACGTGAGACTCTGAAACCTGGTATGCTAAATATTATTAATGATCCAATCATAAGTTGAGAAAATATCATATTTCCTCCTCTCCACATCAAGTTGGGCCTGATGAAACAGTTTGTCAGAGCATTAAATACTAATGGTGAATGCTTCCATCACATAGTCTTAGTTCTCCCTGCTTTGTCATTCAAGAAGATCAAGGCAGATGTGTTGGATGGACCACAAAGGATAGATTCCAGGTGGACAGTGAACTGAGACTTCTGAAATGACCATGCATTGTCTCCAGGGCAGCCCATGAAGGATGACTTGGACCCATACGATTCCCACCAACATTACGAGGATATCTAGTTCATGGGAATGCACTTCTCCTTTAGGAGAATCTACCTACTAGTGCTACAACACAAGAAAGGAATGAAGTATTTGTATCATTTCACCTTAGGGACTAGAGCGTGCAGGGTTAGTTTAGGATGGGTGTCTCCAACCATATACCTGTATTTCATCCTAATTGTTGATAAGTGATTTTTTTCCCTAATAATGATCATTTTATATTGACAATTATTAAGTGAATATAGAAACTTGTCTCATATTGACAGCACATTGCTGATTTGTGGAGACATCTTAAATTGCAATAAATGTCAAAGCAATACTTAATTTTTTTGTTAAACCTAGATTAGGACTGTGATTTATACAAGCTTGTTACCCTTTCTCCCTCCTTATCTGAGAAGCAAACTTCTCTGGTCCTTCGAAACTAAGCGCTAGCTGTAGAAAGGAGAAGCACGGTCCAAGCTGGTTCCTTAAGTTTTGTGGACTTTGGCTCCCAACTACAGCTATCTCTCTTCTCCAATTTCCCGGTGTGTGAGAAATTCTCATGCTAGTTCTCTTTCCTTCTTCCACTGTCCAGGGATTTTAGGACAATAATAGTAACAATGTTCACAATAATAATACCTGTAGTAGTAGTAGTAGTAGTATCAGTGATACTTATGATGATAAAAACCATAAAAAACTAGTGATAATGTGAAAGACAATAATAATAATGAAAATAGTAACAATAATAGTAGTAATAATAATAGCAATAATAATAACAACAATAATAATGGTAATGATAATAATAATAACAATTATCATCTATATATCAAAGGCCTCTTCCACCTTACAAAGCAGCCAGGTAAGGCATGCACCCACCCCAACCATCCCACTCCCACCTGTTACCCATTTCCCTTTTATCTACAGCTACCATAACCAGCAAGAACAGTTATGGTAGCCATAAACATAAAAAAGGTTTCCAGACACATACTAACCAAAAATATCATTGAGGCAGACATACATAACAGTAAGATGTGGTTAACTAGCTTCATAGCAGGAAGACAGTGCAGAGACACCCAAAATAAGCATATCTTTGGAACAAAAAGTCTATAAAGGAGTACTCCAGGGTGCAATATTTTCACTATTACTGTTATGCAGATGACCTGACAATAATGGCCCAGCACAATAAATAAAATATTGCAGGAAAGAAAACCCAAGCATACTTGAACAAACTACTCATAGAACAATGGCTAAAAAAAATAACAGAATATAGATCTCACCCAAAAATCAACAATTATATTACTCACAGCAGACAACTATAATTTTTTTTTACACACACACACACACATATATATATATATATATATATATATATATGGCATATATATAGTAAAATGACATATGCACCAATAAATGATTACAGTGAACAAGATAAGAACAATTTCTGTTACATTACAAGAAGTAACATGAAATACCAAACCATGATGTTGCCATCATCCTTGGAGATATGAATGTAAAAGTTGGTGAGGAAATTTAGGTAAAGAAAGTTTACACCAGGTAAGTAATGAAAATGGAATCAGTTTGGCATCATATGCAAACCAAAATAATCTAGTAATCAGTGGCACAATTTTCCAATATAAAGACATACACAAAGCTACGTGGATATCACTGAGTGGAAAGACAAAGAACCAAATAGATCATATTTTAGTAAATAAGAAATTTAGAAGTGCTTTACAGGATGTAAGGACCTTCAAAGGAGCTGAGTGTGATAGTGATCACTTTTTGTCATATTCAAACTTAGAATCAAATTAAAGATTAATAAGAACCTTAGAGCAGAAAAGAAAACTTCATGATGTTGACCACCTGAAGATGGAACAAAAATGAACCAGATAGCAAGTGAATATACAAAATAGATTTTTGCAATTGAGGTGACAGAGGAGGAGTTTAAGACCAATGTTGAAAATGAATGGACAAAAACTGAAGAAGTGGTTAAAGAAGCATCAGAAAGACAAAACTGAAGTACCCGGTACATTTTTTATAGTGAATGTGAAAGAATAGTTAAAGAAAAAAACAAACAGCAAAAGCAAAATGGTTGGTAAGTACGACTGATGGAGGACTAACAAGAATATTGCAGGAGAAGATGAGAGAAGCTAGAAGAATAATTAGAAGAAAGGCAATGGATAAAGAAAGAATTAGATAAAAGTAGACCAAGATGCTAAGGGAGGCAAGGTTAGGGAACAATATCAAGGAGTAAGGAAACTTAGGAAGGGATATCAACCTAGAAAAAAAAAGAAAAAAAAAGTGATACTTTGATTAATGAAAAATTGTTAATGGAACACCGGAAAGAATATTTTGGGAACTCTTAAATAGACCTGAACCTGAAAAGCCTTTGATTAGTGAAAATATACAAGGACTAGAGGAATACCTGGAGGAACCATCATTGGAAGAAATTAGAAAATGCATCAAATGTTTAAAGAGTAATAAAGCTCCAGGAAGAGAAAATATCCCAGTGGAACTCTTAAAATTTGGTGGAGAAGTTTTAGAAAGAAAATTAACTGAATTAATACAGCTCATATGGAGAAATGAAAGAATATTGCCACCATGGAATGAAAGAATGATAATAACAATACATAAAGAAATAAAAATGAATGTGTGAATTACAGGGTTATTACACTGTTACAAACTGGATATAAGATCTTACTAGAGTACTATATAACAGATTGAAGGTATATGCAGAGGGTGTAATAGATTATCAGTGTGTATTTATGAATGGAAAGTCAATGATTGACCTTATTTTCACAATAAAACAAGGAATGGAGAAGGCATGGGAGTCTAGTAAGATACAATACAATTTGTTTATTGATTTCAAGCAGGCTTATGACAGTATATACAGAGTATATGGAGCATACTAAAGGAATTTGGAATACTGAACAAAATAATACATTTTATAAAAATCGGTTTTACAAACACATAATCAATGGTAAAGGTTGATGGAAGATATTTGGAATGTTTCAAAATTGAGAATGGCTTGAGACAAGGCAGTGTTTTATCTTGTATGCTGTTTAACTTGGTGATGGAGAAAATAACTAAGACAATGATAGTGAGGGAGGGTGTGAACTGGACAACATGGTCAATAACACCAGGTAACAAAAATAAGAGGAGACTGTATGAAGGAGTGATTGTGCCAACAGCACAGTATGGGGCAGAAACATGGAACATAAGAGAAGAAGAGAGAAGGAGTTTGAATGTGTTTGAGATGAGGTGTCTGAGAAGTATGATGGGGGTTACTAGGCTGGATAGAGTGAGAAATGAGGAGGTGAGGAGGAGAACAGGGGTGGAAAAGGAGCTGGGAGATAGGGTTGATGAAAGAATATTAGGATGGTTTGGACACATGGAAAGAATGAGTGAAGAAAGACTAGTAAAAGAGGTATGGAAGGCAGATGTGGAGGGAGTGAACATGAAGGGACGTCCTAGGATGAGGTGGATGGATGGGGTGAAGGGGGCTTTGGGGAAGAGGGGAATGTCTGTTGAGGAAGGACGGGAGAGGACAGAAGACAGTGGTGAATGGAGAATGGTTGTATATGGATGATGTTGTGATTGCATGAGGTGGAATGGGCGGGGGGATGGGGGGTGAGGTAGTATGTGTATGCAAAATTTGATGCAGCCTGAAGGGATTTCTCCCCATCTTCTCCTTTTATGCAATGGGGGGACGGAGAGGGGGGGTCGCCGATTTAATGAAGCGGCCATGCTGTGGAGGTGCTTTGTCTTGCGACACTGCTTCTGACCCAGGGCAGTGGACAAGGTGCAGGGATGACCCATCATCCAGGAGGTGCTAAGATAAGAGGGAGGGTGGAGGGGTGTGGAGTGTATTCAGGGATGGAATGGGTGGAAATGATTTTATGCCTTTTCCTTTTTGGCTACCTCCCTTGTAAGGGGGAAAAAGCCTTGGTATATGTATGTAACAAAAATTCACTTTTGTCTTGTCCTTGGCCCCACACCATAATTTTCCAGTTATTCCATCTAAACAAAATAGAAAAAAAAAAAAAAAATTGATTCTAAAAATTTGCTTTTGTGGTTAGAACAATGAATTTACATTTTTGTCTTTTTTATAGTATGGGTTACTATTGGTTTTCATGTTGGGTAATGACCTTTGTAAAGTTTCAATTGCTTATCTAATTGCTTTTGAAATGTTGCAAATAAGTTAAAACAATTAAAGAAAGATTATTAAGTGTTATAAAGATTTTTAACTTTAATCAAATTCTTGAACTGACCAGATCTAGCTAGAAAATTCGGACAATTTATATATTCACACAACGGTACAAGTTGATATATGGCTCATGTGTTTCTAGTGATAAATGTTGTGATATGAACCATGGTGTACTTCATTTCCTTCGGAAGTGCGTATTTAGAAGAATTTGCTTACATTTCAGACAGAAATCTCAAATGTTCCAGAATGTTATACCATTCTTTCAGAAGTTTCTAGAACATTTTAGAACATTCTATTCAATGTAAAATTTTCCAGAATATTCTAGAACTTTCTAGAAAACAGTAAAATATGTAGAATACTCAAGAATTTTCCAGAATCTAGTTATTTTCTAGAATGATTCAGAATTGGTTCAAGAATATTCTAGAAAGATTGAGAACATTGTAGAAGACATTCTAAAGAGACAATATTCTAGAATACTGTTTGACAATATAAAAGTTCTGGTTTGCAGACCATCAATCACTTCTGCTTTGTCTGCCTGAAAAGACATCACAAGAGGTGAAATGGCATCAAGAGGCTGCAATCATTCTCCAGATGCATTTTGCTACACATGTGGTTAATTCAGCAAGACATGAGCAAAGAAGTTCTCTGTGACAGCATCTGGAAAAATGTGTGATGCATACAAAGCACATTTTGGTGTGCCAGTTGGGGCCCTAGACAAAACTTGGGCACCTCATTTTGCCAGAAGGTAAGATAGCTGTTATTTTTCAAAGAGTAAAATCCAGTCACATTAAGAATTAAAATGAAAATTAAATAAGTTTAACAGAAAATCATACTGTTGTATTTCTACAGGATGGGATAAAGGGGGAACAATGCCATCAAATTTGCTATTCCTAGAATATGGTGTGAAGCTACTGATCACTCAACTAACTGCTTTTTCTGCATGATGGATCCTTCCAAAAGCCCATCTGGGAAAAATGCAGATGCTGTTCTCCATTGAGATTTTCCATCTTCCATTGCACCAGTACCACACAGTGCTGATCTTCCTGTACCAGCTCCTCCAGAAAGAAGTCAACTATCAGAAGAAAGCAGCAAGTCAGAAGATGAGCTAAACAGAGAGGAAGACTGTGACATCACAGATACAGTTGTAGTTGGGAGGAATCCTTACTACCCAAACCAAAGAGACCTCAATGACCTCATCAGAGATCTTGGTTTGACAAAGTCAAATGGTGAGCTTTTGATTTCAAGGCTGAAGGAATGGGATTTACTTGATGACAGTGTGCAAGTGACCAGCCAAAGAAAACGTCACAAACATTTCTCCAGCTTCTTTGCAAAGGAGGACAGGCTATGCTATTGCAATGATGTATCAGGCTTGTTTGATGCTATTGGAATTGCTTGCAATGCAGATGAATGGAGACTCTTCATTGACAGCTCCTCCAAAAGCCTCAAAGCTGTCCTTCTGCACAATGGAAACAAGTATCCATCTCTGCCTCTTAAGGAGGACTACAGCAGTGTAAAGCTTCTACTGGAAACTTTGAACTACAACAAGTATGGCTGGGAAGTTATTGGAGACTTCAAGATGGTGGCTTTCTTGATGGGACTGCAAGGAGGTTTTACCAAGAATCCCTGTTTTCTTTGCCTTTGGGACAGTAGAGACAGAGCAGCACATTACCAGAGAAAGCACTGGCCTCCAAGGACTGACACTACAGTGGGAGCACACAATATCAAACATGAGCCATTGGTGAATCCTCAAAAGGTTTTGTTTCCTCCACTACACATCAAACTGGGTCTCATGAAACAGTTTGTTACAGCTCTTGACAAGGAGTCTGCTGCCTTCAAATATCTTCAAGACTTCTTTCCTAAGCTTTCAGAGGCAAAGGTATCTTCGCTGGACCACAAGTAAGGAAAATTATGGAGTGCTCAGAATTTCTACAGAAGCTCACAGAAAAGGAGAAAAAATATGGAGTTGTTTCATTGCTGTAGTACAGGGCTTTCTTGGCAACAACAAGGCTGATAACTGTATGGAACTGGTTGAAGCTTTAATGAAAAGCTTTGGTGAGATGGGCTGCAGAATGTCCTTGAAGGTTCATATCCTAGATGCTCACCTCAACTTCCAAGGAGAACATGGAAGCATATTCAGAGGAACAAGGGGAGCACTTCGATCAAGATATAATGAACTTTGAACAGAGATATCAGGGATCCTTCGATGAAAACATGATGGGAAACTACATTTGGGGGCTCATATGTGAAAGTGATTTGTTATATTCATGCCAATAAAAAAAAAAAAAACCTGTTGATTTTTAATCCAAAAACTTTGTTTCAAATTTTCTTAAATAAATGTTTGTGTCATTTGAATTTATGTTTTTATTTTGTCCCAAATGGGTGAAAATGGTGAAATTTTGCTACTTTGTTAAAAAAACAAAAAACAAAAGCAAGGTTTGACAGAAATAATGAACATTTTTTATTGTGTTACAATAAAAAGGGTTGGAAAACAACACTTGCTTGTGAAAGACAAAAACTGTGTTACATAGAATCTAACATATGCTGATAATGTGGACCTAATGGGACCTTTCGCAGTCAGGCTCGTAGATTCCTATTAGCGCTAAAATTTTCAATTGTCTCGGATTTCATGAGGCAAAGGGGTGACTTAGCTAATTTGGAAACCGATATTCAAAAAAAGATACGGCATAAATTGCTGCATAAATGTATTTAAAATTAAAAACATGACTCTTAATGTTATAATTTTTACTTACTGGTGTGTGATAAGGCTTTGTTAATTTAATTATAAGGTAAAACTAAAAATAGGTAATTATTTTTACTGAAGTAAGTATGAGCAGTAAAAATAAGAGGATGTTGATTTTGGTATGTGCATTTTATCTTAGAGTATTGAAAAATAATGGATATCACTGTCACGTCTTGTATATGAAGATAATCAGTGAGATAAAAGATAACAACAGTGGTGGCAGATGTACGAAGATAGTGACGTTTGTGTAAAGAACAGCCTCTTAGATCTGCTGGGAGCTATTTTCAAACAAATATGACTAATTTTACATGTGCCGTGGCAGACTACACGTCAGATTCAAGAAAAAGTAAGAGAAAGACAAATGTTAATCGTACCGGAAAAATTAAGCCTTCGATGCAAAATTATATTTTCTATACATTACATGGGGGGGAAAAATCCGACTGTCACTTCCACGTAGTGCTCCCTGGGTAACGCTAACGACAGCGGTAGACCACGACAGGCCTAGCTAGCCGGTGGCCATACTATACAGCTCAAGTAACACAGATGATGCCTCGGACTGGATGGACCACACGGCAACGATCACGAAATGACACTGGACCTTCTTTAAGGAATACACGAATAGCAACCATCAATGCCACTACAATGAATGATAAGTTGGAAGAAGTCGTAGACATGATGACTGACAGAAACATTGAAATAATGGGAATATGTGAAACCAGACTTCTTGGAGAGGGAACAAAAGTAATTCACAACAACTACCAGCTAATTTTCAAAGGAATGGATAATGAAAGAAAATACGGGGTGGCTTTTATTCTAACACCAACTATTGCAGAAAAAGTAGAGAACATTTTTTATATTAATGAAAGAATTCTAGCAATAACAATAAAAGTGGATGCAGAAAGAATAACTTTTGTGCAGGTATATGCACCTCACCAGGGAAGGCCTCAAGAAGAAAAAGTAGAATACTATACAAAACTACAAAGTACCCTGGATTCATGTGGAAATACTATCAAAGTTGTCATGGGAGACATGAATGCACATGTAGGAAGACAGAGGAATAATATAGAAAATGTCATCGGTGCACATGGTGTTGGAGAAAGAAATGATGAAGGAGAAAGACTGATAGATTTCTGCAGAGGTAATAGCATGTCTGTGATGAATACCTTTTACCAGCATAGAGAAAGTCATAAATGGAGCTGGTATCGGTGGAATAGCGTAACTGGTGAATATACTGAAAAATCACTGATTGACTTTATGTTAACAACTAACAAGAAACTTTTCAAAGATGTCAAGAGCATACCATCGGTTTCCTTTGACTCGGATCATCGTTTAGTTCTTGCGAAACTAAACATTAGGAAGCCAAAGCCAATGAAAAAACTAGTCAGAGAAAGAATTAAATTAGAGAATCTAAAAGAACCAGAAAAGGCAAGATTATATAAGGAAAAGATTTCAGAAGTTTATCTGAGCGAGCCGGAAGAAACCAGAGACATTGAAGAAGAATGGATAGGCATGAAGGATAAAATTACAAAAATAGCAAAAGGGGTCCTGGAGACCAAGAAAATTAGTGGTGGGAGAAAAAAGAAAACTATATGGTGGACGGATGAAGTCCGGGATGTTGTTAATAAGAAGAGTCAGTCTTTTAGAAGATGGATGAGAAGACGGACCCCAGAAAATAGATTGGAATACGAAACAGCAAGAAACGAAGCAGAGACAGTAAAAGCAAGAGCCAAGAGAGATTCTTGGAAGAAATTGGGAAAAGAGCTTGAAGAGGATCTGCTGGGAACTAGGAAGCTCATATATAGTTTGGCGAAGAGTTATAAAAGGGGCAAAGAAACAATAGTAAATACAATTAAGAATAAAGACGGAGTGTTACTAACAGATGAGAACGAAGTAGATGAAAGGTGGAGAGAATATTTCTCAGAATTATTGAATCCTCAGGAATTAGACGATGAGTGTGAAAACACCAGCCTGAGACTAAACTACTACCACGAAATATCTATCGAAGAAACTAGAGTTGCCAACAGTAAAATGAAAAATGGAAAAAGTCCTGGATGCGATGGCATACCTGTAGAGCTGCTAAAAGGAAATGAAAACACAGTCGCATGGCTAACGAGAATTTTCAATGTAGCTTGGTGTGAAGGTAGAGTACCAGAGGATTGGGGGAAAGCCATTATATGTAAAGTACCAAAGAAAGGCGACAAGTCAGAATGCAAAAATTGGAGAGGAATATCCTTGTTATCACATGTGGAGAAGATATATGAAAGAATACTTGAAAGAAGGTTAAGAGCGACGGTAGAAGAAAAATTAGAGGAGGGACAGTATGGATTTAGACCTGAGAGAGGTACAACAGATGCAATTTTCTCCTTGAAAATGCTGATGGAGAAGAGATGGGAATGGGATCAACCAGTGTGTATAGCTTTTGTTGACTTAGAAAAAGCCTTTGACAGGCTACCAAGGAAGATGATTTGGGATACATTGGAAGACCCTATATATGGTGTAGATAGATTACTTGTTAGAGCAATCAAAAGTCTATATAGTAAATGTACCAGCGCTGTAAGAACACAAACTCGTGAGGATAACTGGTTTGATGTAAATTCTGGAGTAAGACAAGGTGGGGTTATATCCCCATTGCTTTTTGTACTTTTTATGGACAAATGTATGAAAAATTTGAGATCTGGAGAGGAAGTTATTACATTGGCATACGCAGATGATATTGCACTGGTTGCAAACAACCCCATTGAACTTTAAAATACATTAACTGCTTGGAACAGTGCATTGAAAAGAGTGAAAATGAAAATAAACACAAATAAAACAGAAGTAATGATGGTCGCAAGGCAAAAAGAAGAGATAGAAATATGGTTGGGAGGCGAAAAACTGAAATTAGTTGAAGAATTTAAATACCTAGGAGTAAAGATAGATGAAAGGTGTCAAATGGAAAAAGAAATATTAAATAGAATACAGTGCCATACAAATAATTTAAGAACGCTATATCCATTGATGCGAGAAAAACTTATACCCAAGCAGGTTAAGATAACAATTTACAAAAATATTTTAAGACCAGTTCTAATATATGGGTCAGAAACATGGACATTGACAGAAAGGCTGAAAAGTAAGATACAAGCAGCAGAGATGAGAGTACTGCGAATAATAAAAGGTGTAACAAGGTGTGACAGAATAAGAAATGAAGAAATAAGAAGAGAGCTGGAAATAGAGCCAATATTAGAATATGTAGAGAAAAGCCAATTAAGATGGTTTGGCCACCTCATGAGGATGAATGAGCATCAGTACCCATTAAAATACTACCAGTGGCAGCCACAAGGAAAGCGTCCAACAGGAAGACCCAGGAAGAGATGGAGAGACGGTATCAGACAAGCCATAGAGTCAAGAGGAAGAACTATGGAAGAGGTGGAGAGTGTGCAGCTGTATGCTGATAGGGACTTGTGGAGGGACTTCGTGAGGCATCATCGCTGACAGGGCATCGCCCTACCTGGTGTATGGTGAGAAGGTGAGAAGAATACATTACATGGATTTGCCTATTGCTTGGTGCATTCAAATGAAAGTATATATCAGTATACGTCCATTGAAGTCGGTAGAAAATGACAAATTGCTTGGCTTGATATTATAGGCTGTTTTACGAATATCATCTGTAATTATAAATAGAGGCTCAAACAATGCTATATGCCATTTGCAATCATGAAATTAATTGACTTAAATTTCAGACACAATAATGTACAACGATACACCTCTGTAAGCTTATAAAACTTGCCCAAAAAGTATTTATTTTCCGGCAAGAATTACAAAATCTGGCGGTGTCTGGTATCAAATCGCTCAATGCGAAAGGTCCCAGTGCCAAGTGTAGAGATGATTTAAAAGATCTAATTACCCCTCTGTGAGAGACAGTAGATACAGTTGGGCTGCAAATAATTTTCAATAAGACTAAACTATTGTGTATGAGCAGAGAGGAGGGGAACGTAGAGGATTTGGTTTTGGAGGACAAGATGGAAGAGGCAGATTTTCAGATATCTGGGTATGACAGTAACAAACAGAAATGTGATGAAGACAGAAATGAATATAAGAATTGCTTTAGTAAACAGACATCATTTTAAAGAAGTATATAAAGAAATACAAAATTAAGAATGAACAATTCAATACTGTGACCTATAGTTTTATATGCCAGTGAGACATGGAACTTAACAAAACAAATGGAACAAAGACCACTGTTTTTTGAGAATACAATACTGAGGTGAATTACCGGACCAATTATTTATGAAAATGAGAATAGGTGGAGAAGATGGCACAATAATGAGCTGAGAGAAATAACTAAGCAAGAGAAAATAACATGTTATAAATACAATAAAGTTCAGATAGGCTGGGCATGTAGTGCATATGGAAGACCATAGAATTCCAAAATGAGTTATGATGGGTAAAATGTCTGAAAGAAGACCCAGAGGACCTCAAATGAGATGGATGGACAGTGTGGATGCAGAGTTGGACAAAAAAGGAATAGATAAAACAACCTGGATGGAGGCAGCACAGGACTGAAGGACATGGAAAGGATTACTGTTGGTAGACCAGAATCTACCAGAGATTCAAGATCCAATGATGTACGAAATAAGTAAGTACAGTAAAATCAAATAGCCTAATCCTTCCATTGGAAAAGAACCCTAAAATTCTAGGCTTAATTTTTAATTCTCATATGACTTTCAGTCCACATATCAAAGACCTGACAACAAAAATCAACAAAATAGACCTACTTAAATCCAATGCAAATGCTGACTTTGGACAATACAAAGAAACTCCAATACAGGTAGTCATCGACTTACGACCGAGTTCGGTTCCGACAGACAGGTCGTAAGTCGATCTGGACACAAGTCGGATTTTATATATATACAGTATATATTACCCTTTATATATTATTTTTGTTAATGTATATATATTTTGTATATTATATTTAGCATACTGAAATAATCTTAGCATCTTTGAACTATGTTGTATAGTATTTTTAACCTTTTTATAATTTTATCTGATTTTCTTTGGGAAAAGTAGCTTAGGCCTAAGCATACTGAATAAAAACCTATCATTTTTTACCTATGATATTAGATACTGTATTTTTTAATATTTCTATTATTTTACCACCAGACTTTCTTTAGGAAACGTATGCATACTGAATAAAATCGTATTATCTTTGAGCTACGTTCTTAAATATTCATTAATTTTTTATAATTTTCGTTAGGAAACGTAGGCTAGGCCTACGCATACTGAATAAAGTCCTGTAATCTTTGACCTACAAATACTTTTTTGTTTGTTAAATTAAAATCATTGCAAGGCACAATTAGGAAAAATTCTATTTCAAAACACATTCTTTTCGTTTACGTACTATACCGAAAATATTGTTATCGACAACAGACTCACTGATCTAAAAATAACTGGATCACGGATCGGTGTCCTGATTATGAGGTCGGCGGCAGCCATGTTGGTAGTACCAAAACAAACCCACGCCACGCGATTGAAAGATAGCATACTGAATAAAAACCTATCATCTTTGACCTATGATATTAGATACTGTATTTTTTAACATTTCTATTATTTTACCACCAGACTTTCTTTAGGAAACGTATGCATACTGAATAATATCGTATTATCTTTGAGCTACGTTCTTTAATATTCATTAACTTTTTATAATTTTCGTTAGGAAACGTAGGCTAGGCCTACGCATACTGAATAAAGTCCTGTCATCTTTGACCTACAAATACTTTTTGTTTGTTAAATTAAAATCATTGCAAGGCACAATTAGGAAAAATTCTATTTCAAAACACATTCTTTTCGTTTACGTACTATACCGAAAATATTGTTATCGACAACAGACTCACTGATCTAAGAATAACTGGATCACGGATCGGTGTCCTGATTATGAGGTCAGCGGCAGCCATGTTGGTAGTACCAAAACAAACCCACGCCACGCGATTGACTGATAGCATTGACAGCGTCCCTTACAGTTCTCGGCAGCTTTCGCTCCTATATACTGGTGTGTTTTACATATCTACCGATCATTTTACAATGCCAACTTGTGCTGCATTCAACTGCACCAACCGGAGAAAAGGTGGATGTGAGCAGTCCTTCCACTCGTAAGTAAATTAAGGTTTTATTACCCAAAACATCGCGATACCCATCAACAAATGATGTGGCCATCAGGAGCCATAAAATGTTGCCCACCAACTTTATTGTTAGGTGTTGTCATGTTAATGCTATGTATTTATCATCTGTAAGAAATAGATCTAGCAGCAACCCATTTGTCACGAATGTAATCGTGGCAATAGCAGGATAAATATTTATAATCTAAAATATCTTATAAGGCTCAAACGCTGTCCAGAGCTGTGTAGCTGTATAGAACCAGTTGTTCTTCTTGATTACATGTGTAGGCTTTTTTTATATTGTGAAGTGAGGAATTCATATTAGATGGGCTGAATTACTATTCGGGGCCCGTTAAAAAATTATGTAACGTTTTTTCTGGTGAAATTCGACACCCCCCACCCCATGTACTATTATGTTTCAACTCATAAGAATTTATCCATCTACCGGTCTCAACTACTGTTACGGAAGAGTATGGTTTTTCAGGACCAAACATAGCGGGTATGTGTCTTCGTTTCTATTTAATGAATATGAACCACTAGTACTATTGTAACTGATGTAGGCTATGTACATTCTTTTTACTGAACGATTTCCGTGTCAAAGTTTCTGTTTCAGGTATCGATGTGAAGTATATTGTTTCAAAAGCACCGATGCATATCCATGTATATCCCTATCGTCCAATATTTAAGGCACCTGTAATGTGCTATACACAATACAATAGCAATATTCACAATAAATACTAATGTAGGTTTTGTTCTGTAAAGATTCACTGGAGGTTTCTTGGAATATTGTGGATACGTGCATGTCTAGTGACAGGTGAAATTTGTT
>NC_134787.1:37206682-37221682 GCF_046742065.1 Oratosquilla oratoria
AGTGTGAGAGAGATAGTGTGGGGCGGACCCACTTGCATAGTGGTTTGTGTTTTTAAGAGGTCATCCTAGCTCACTAAAAAATTGGTTCCCTAACTAGCTAAACATGAAATAAATACATGTAAAAATTAATAGGTATGTAGGAAGCACTCACTTGGTGGAATACCTTTTGGTGTGATGATGTTGATTTTAGTGTAAATAGTGTTTTGTTGAATACAATTAAGTTTCATGAGTGCTTCCTACATTGCATATTTTATAAAAGGTTATATATTTTCATAGGTTGGGAGCAGGTGTGACTTAGTATAGGCAATAGGCCGTGAATTGATGCAAGATTTGTTATTTAATGTAAAGTTTTTTAATATCAGTTAATGTTATTATTCGTTAGGTTGTGTCATACTTGCTCTCAAATAAATTTATATATATATATATGTTTTTTTTTTTTGTTTTTGTTTTTTTTTTTGGAAGGTTACGGTTGTTTTTATTGGCAATGTGCCATATGAGGTTTATTATCAAGAATTGTAAGTTAATTATACACATATATCGTGTGGATATGTGTGTTTGGATGTGGCAAGTGCCTTGAGAGTTCTTATGTTAATTATATGTTAATTCTAACATGCGTAATCTTCCTGTTATTTTTATTTTATTTTATCTTATTTTGTTTTATTTTATTTTGTTTTTGTTTTCTTTATTTTTTATTTTATTTTATTTTATTTTTTTATTTTATTTTTATTTTGGGGGGGGGAGGGATACGTATGTTTAGAAATGGCTTATGTGCCATGTGACTGCTAGTATTTATAATTATTACACACGTATCTTTGTGGATACGTGTGTTTATGGGTGGCTATGTGCCAGATTACAGTTAATCTTACTACTTACGTACGTATTCCTACCTTTTTTTTTTTTTTTTTTTTTATTTAGCTAGGGGAAAGTCCGGGGTCTCAACCAAGAATAGTTTTGAGTCTAGGCCAGTTTTTATGGTCATGTCTATGTTTATTGCTTGATGGGGGCTGTGGTAGAGTGTTGATGTCTAATGTGGTGTTCCAGGCTTTACTGCTCAGTCTTATCAATCGTGCATGTATAGTTTCTAATTTAGTTGTTTCGTGAAGTTGTTGTGTTGTTTCTAAGTAGGGGGGTTTATGTTTTAGTATACTACGTATTGTTTTGTTCTGTAATTTTTGCATTTTTTTGATGTTTGTAGGTGTACTTGTGACTGTGATTATGGGTGGGTATTCTAGTTGTGGTCGTGCTAGTGTCTTGTATAGTTGTATTTGTGTTTTTGTCTTGAGTCCTCGGAAACGTCTTAGTTTGTTTAGTGTGGTTTGTGTTATTCTTATTCTGTTTTTGATGTGTGTTTGTATTCCTTGTGTTGTTATGGTGAGGCCTAGGATGTGTGCTTGTTTGTTGTATGGTATTATGGTGTTGTTAATCTTGATTGGTGGTGGTTGTCGTGATGAAATGGCTAGGAGTTGAAATTTGTTTGTGTTTGTTGAAATTTTCCATTGTTTCTCGTATGTGTTAATTTTATGGATCTCGTGTTGTGTTTTCCTGGCAAGCATTTGTTTTCCTGTGGTGTTGGGGTATGTAATGATTTGTGTTATGTCGTCTGCGTATTGTATGGTGTAGCTTCCGTGTGATGGTGGAGGTGTGTCTGCTGTGTATAGGTTGAAGAGTGTTGGGGATATTACGCTTCCTTGTGGGACTCCACTGTGGAGTGGGAAGGCTGGTCCTATGTGTTGGTTTATTTTTATTTTGGCTGTT
The DNA here is from genome assembly GCF_046742065.1 of Oratosquilla oratoria. NCBI lineage: Eukaryota > Metazoa > Arthropoda > Malacostraca > Stomatopoda > Squillidae > Oratosquilla > Oratosquilla oratoria. The sequence continues at coordinate 37,208,438 of NC_134787.1, forward strand.
CTGTTGTCGAGGAAGCTACACAGTGTTTTCGTGATAGTGTCAGGGAGTTGTGTTTGTAGTATTTTGTGTTTAAGGCCTTCGTGCCAGACTTTGTCGAAGGCCTTAGATATGTCTCTTGAAATAAGTATGCATGCTTGTTTGTGTCTTTGTGTGTCTGCAATTGTTTCATATAGGGTGGCGAGTGCGGTGTGTGTTCCTTTACCAGGGGTGAAGCCGTGTTGGTGTGGGTTTAACAGGTCGTGTTCGTGTAGGTGTGCCATTAGTCTGTTTGTGATGATTCTTTCGAATATTTTACCTGGTGTCTCGAGTAGTGAAATGGGTCTGTAGTTTTGTATTTGTGTTATGTTTTTGTTTGGTTTTGGTATGAAGGTGATTATTGAGTTTTTGAATTTTTGGGGAAAGTATCCTAGGCTCAGTGTTTCGTTGAATATGTCTGTGAGCAATTGTTTAGTTATTTTTGGTGTGTGTGAGAGTATTTGTTTAGTGATTCCAGATTCTCCGGGTGTTTTGTTTTTTGTGTGTTTTATTATGTTTGTGACGTCTTCGAGTTGTATGGGTTGGGTAATGTAGTTGTCTGTGTTTAGTCTGTTTAGGTCTATGTTTGTGTATGGTTGTGTTTGATGGAGGTGTTGTGTTAAGTGGGTTAGTATGTTTGTTTCGTGATTCGTGTCAAAGTGCGTGTTTTCTTCTGGTGTGATTTGGAATATGTTTTGCCATACCTGTCTGAATGCTGTTTCTTTGTTTTTGTCGTCGTGTATTTTTTCGTTACTGTGTATTATGTATGGTGTGTTTGGGGTATTTGATCCTAAGAGTCGTTTTATTTTATTCCAGAATTCTTGTGGTTTTTGGGGATTAAATTTGATATTTGATATAATGTTGTTCCATGTGTCTTCGTAACTTTGTTTGCTTTCTTCAAGTATTAATGTTTGTATTTGTCTGATTGTTCTTATTGTGTGTGGTGTCCAGTTGTTTTCGAGTGTGGCTTTGTTTTTTATGTAATTTGCCTGCCATATTAGTTGTTTCAGTTTTTTGGATGTTTTGGGTGTGGGGACTTGTTTATGTTGTGTCGTTGGTATGCTTTGTGTAATTGCGTTCTTTATGAGTTTGTACCATATGTTTAGTTTGTTGTCTATGTAATCTGTGTTTTTTGTTTGGTTGTTTGTGTTTTGTTTTTCTGTGGTTATGTATTCATTTGTTGTTGTTTCTAGTATTGTTTTGAACTTTTTCCAGTCTGCTAGTTTGTATGCTAATTTGGGTTGTGTGGGGATAGTGATGGCCGTAGTGGAAAGTGTGAGGTTGAGAGGTATGTGGTCTGATGATGTTATGTTTCCGGGGTGTATTCTGTATGTAAGGTGGTGGTGTCTGTTGGTGAAAATCATGTCCGGGTTGCTTGAGCCAAAGGGTGTTATGGTTGTGTGGAAATCTGGTCCGAGGAAGGTGAGGTGGTTTCGTGTTATTAGGGGATGGATATTTCTTCCTATTTGATTGTTGTATGTGTGGTTAAATATTTGGTGTTTTGCGTTGAAGTCTCCTATTATATATGTTGGTATTGGTTTTTGTGTAATTTTTAGTATGTCTTGTTTTGGTATGTAGGGTCTGCGTGGTGGGATGTATAGTGTGGCTATGATAATGGGTCCTCTGTTTGTGTCTATTTCTATTGCTAATAAGTCTTCGTTGAAGTCGTCAAGAAGTTTGTGTTTTATGTTTTTTTTAATGGATATGGCTATGCCTGCGTTGTCTTCGTTGTATGTGTTTTTTGTGTATGTGTTGTAATTGTGTATTTTGACTGTGTGTCTGCCAATGGAATTAAGTAGTAATATGTCTGGTGATTGTGTTAGATAGTAATTGGATAGTTCGTGTTGTCTGTGTTTTGTCCAGGATTGTACGTTGTGTTGCATTATGTGTATTGTGTTCATGTGCGCGTGATTCATTGGCAGTTGGTTGTCCAGTGTGGTGTGTCTGTAGGTTTGTGTTTGCGTATTTCGTAATATCCTTGTTTTGTGTTTTTGTATCTTACTTCAGTCAGTCTTTGTATAGGAGCTTTTGTTAGGTCTAGTATTTTTTGTTTTATTAGTGTTTCTATTGTTTCTTCGGGTATGTCCTTAGTGTAGATGTATTTTATTTTGCCTGTTTGTAGGAGAGTGTGTGTGTTTTGGTGGATTGCGTCGTCTGTCATGTCATTGGTGTCTGGTGTTATTATTTGTATGGGTATGTTATCTTGTTCTGTTTTCTTGGCTTTGGAAGGTTGTTGGGTTTCTGGGGTTTGTTCTGAGGTGAGTGGTCTTTTGTTTCTTTGTTCTTCTGTTTCCATGTTTTCTTGTTCAGTGTGGGAGTGGTTGGTGTTGTTTAACATGTTGAGTATTGGTGTTGGATTGATGACTGAGGGAGGAATGATTATTGTGGGAAGTCCGTTGGCTTTGTAATATTCGTTTATCGTGTGTTGGTATGTTCCTGGAGTGGCGGCTTCTGTGATGTTTGCGTGTATAATGGCAGTGTTGATGACCGTTAGGTGTTTGAGTGTTATAGGGTTGGGTGTAGTTGTTGGCATTGGTGTAGACTGAGTGGTATTTCCTGAAGCTATGTTGGCGTATGATGTATTTGTGTGAGTGGATGAGTGTTGTGTTTTAAGTTCCTGGATCTTCTTCTTGATGAGTTCTTTTCGAACTGGGCATCTTGATGCATAAGTTGGGTGGTTCTGGTTGCAGGCTAGACATTTCTTTATGGCGTTGTGGCAATTGTTTATTCTGTGTTCGGTGGAGGAGCAGTATGAGCAGATAGTGTAAGTGTTTGGTTGTGTGCAGTTTCTGAATGTATGATCGTAGGAATAGCATCTGGTACATTGTGGCAGTTGAACGTAAATTTCTTGGTTGAGGGCGTGTGTGGGGAATGACTGGCTAAACAGAAGTATGCCGGTTTCAAGGCATCTTTTGACCATTGCAGATGTTTCCATTTTAACTTTAATAATGGTCTTGGCGTTCGGGATCTTGATAACCTCATTTATTTTGATGTTTGAGTTTAGCCTTTCAAATTCATTCTTGATTTCTTCTGTGGTCCTTTCTTGAATGTGGTCGTCTACCTGTTTGATGACCAGTGTCCGTTTGGCGTTAAGCTCGGGTGGGTCATTGACTTCAAGTCCTTCTTTGGTGAATGCCGCTTTAGAAGTTTTCTTGGTCAGGTTTTCAATAGTGGTGTCGTCGGCAACTATGGTGTGAAGGGGTCCGCTGGAGAATAGCTTGTGTACGTGTATGTTGAGGGTCGATAATGTTTTCCATATGATATTTCTTTTGTTGGAGCCGGCCGTGGGCCGGGTTTCTCGAAGTTTAAGTCTGCCCATTGCGCCGAGGCGCTGGGCTTGGTGTGTGTGTGTGTTCTGTGGTGTGTATGTGTCAGAGTTCGTAAGTTAAAAAGGAAGGAAAAAGGGGGAAATGGTATGAGGGAGGGGGGGGGGTTCGTAGGGGTACGGTCTGTGCTCACTTGTCCTGAATGGCCTAACGGAGCTCGTTAATTGGCTAAGTGGCTAGCGGCAGGATAAGGGAAAGCGCCGCGTCGGCTGGCGCCCGGGTGTCTATTGGCAACGGTTTGGGTGGCTCGATCGCCGGGTCTCGGCCTATGCCTGTTCCGCTAGGTGCGGGAGACAGGGAGGGGGTTTCCCTTCCCCACCAGACGACTGAGCAAGTTTTTAGACCACCAAGGGCTATGCTCAGTCGAAAGGGGGGTTATAAGGGCATATATCCGACAGAGCGAGGGGCAAAGAAGAAATTTGCCTAAGCTCGGGTATCGGTTGGATTATTGCTTCTGGCACACTGCGGAGAATGCTGAGCACGTCTTCTCGCGGTGGTGTCTGCAGCTCGAGTGATCTATCTCTATCTTCTGTCCGTACTAGCCGCCGCTGCCCTATTTAAGGGTCGCTCGCGGCTCAGCGTAGTTGGCAAGAGAGGTCGCTAGCCGCTCGAGAACCATTTGCTGGCTCCTGATTGGCTAGCTCATATTCACCTCTTGCCAACTATGGGAAGTGTGTGACCGCCTGTGGCTGCGTCACTACACCCTCATGCCCTAACATATTCAGTAAGATATACAAATTATTTTTTATATTATCGCAAAAAGGAAACTGAAACTTTGGCGTAGAATTTGTTTTTTCTACCCCGTAAAAACGTATCTTTTGGGGTATAATATTTTAAGTAACATAATTACCAATAAAGTCATATATTTTGATGTACCATTTATTATTTGATAAGTAGTTATATGCTTTTTAAACAACAGCTGGAATTTTTAAATGTTCTGAACAGACCGCTGGTATGTAGAAAAAAAATTCCTTGTCAAGTTGCCACATGCCGCTATTTGTCTATGTTTTGGTACAAAATTATACGAAACGGCAGCCCTGCTGTTCGGCGCACGGCCTCTATTTACGAGGTATGTATTTGCTTCGCTTGGATTGTATCGCTACAAACGAACCCCAGACAGGATTCGAAACTTCTAAAGACGAGACCAGTGTTTGCATTATATCCAACCATGACTACTGACACCAGCTTTTCACGAACACACACACACACACACACACACACACACACACACACACACACACACACACACACACACATACACGCACACACACACACTTTCGTCGAATGGACGGCGAGAATTGGTGTACCGAAGAAAAAGGAAAATCTACGTGGATCTCAACGTCCAGGAAGTGCCTTATTGTATTTATAGGGAAGGGGAGTGCTCGTGGTGTAGTGGGGGAGTGATAGGGAAGGAGAAGGGAAGGGATTATTGAGGGAAATGAGGAAGAGAGGGACATGGTCTAGGAGGCCAGGCGTCTTGTAAACAAGAGGCGGACCGACAATAGTGACTTTGGTGATGACGGGATCAACAAAAATGTAAAGATTAGAAGTATAGATAAAAGCAGCACAGTGGAAGGTGATGATAGTAGTTTCCAGGGATTTAAAGAGGGTGGGGTGGGGGGATACCAACCTCCCCCGATTGGCAAGACTAGAGGAGAAACTTGATAAGATGACCGAACGTTGGGAACACAGGTTCGGTAACGTAGCCAAAATTGCGCAGAGTTGAAAAATTGGAAGAACTAGAGAAGGCAAACAAAAATTTAACTAATGAAATATAAGAATTAAAAAGACAGTTAAAAGAAGTAAAAGAGGAGAATGAAGAATTAAAGAGGAATAATAAAGACAACAAAGAGGCCATAGCAAAAGAAGCACAGGGTTGGAAAAAATCCAGGAAAACAGTAAAGTTGCATTTACTGACATAATTAAACAGCAAATGAAAGAACAAACTGAAGACTCAGTTATCAAAGTAATGAGACAGAGGGAGAATATAGTAAGAGACTTAAGAGATAAAAAGAAACGTATAATTATATTAGGAATGAAAGAGAAACATAGCCTAGATAAAACTTCAAGAATTAATGAGGAAAAAGAGAAAGTAAGCCGTTTACTAAAATTAGTTCAGGAAGATGAACCTGAAATCATGAAACAAATTGAAGAGATGTTTAGGCTCGGAAAGTATAGTACAGATAAGACCAGACCAATTAAGATTAAATTCTGGTCACAAACGACGGCAGAGAATATCTTAACAAAAACAGGGAAACTAGCAGTAAGTGAGCAATATAAAAAGGTATGGATGAAAAGAGAAATGGATAAAGAGGAAAGAGGGGAGGAAAAAATGAAAAGACATGAAGCTAAGGAAAAAAACGAGATGAGAACAGAGCCAGAAAAAGAGAAGTTCTATTGGAGAGTAGTGAATATGAAAGTAAGGAAATACGACATATTAGAGAAAAACAAAAGGGAAACAAAGAATACAATGGAAGTGACAGAAAACTAAGAGTGTCTTACACAAATATAGATGGATTAATAACAGAATTGAATGAGCTGAATGATTATCTGAAGGAAAAAGAACCGGACATAATGGGAATTGTAGAAACGAAATTAAAAGGTCCACTACCACCCAACAGTATAGGACATGATGCATAAAATTATTGGATTAGAAACAGAGAGACAAAGCAAGGGGGTGGAGTTATGTTCCTGACTAAGAAGGATATTAACATGAGGTGTGTCACATATGGAAAGAATACAGTAGAGATGATTATGATCGAAGTGGAAGACAGAGATAAGAGGAGCAGGAAGTTTGTGATAAATTATGTGCCTCCAAAAACAGCCTCGTGGGAAGAGAGTGAACATAAAAGTATGTTAGAGGACACAAGGATAACATTAAATAAGATAATGGAAGATGGAAGAAGAATAGTTATGATGGGCGACTTTAATTGCAAAGAAGTCTGCTGGGAAGAGATGACAGTAAAGGGTGGAGACGGCTCATGGGGAAATGTTCTACTAGAGATGATTATTGAACATACAATGACACAGTGGATACAGGAGAACACTAGCTATAGAAATGAAGAAGAACCATCGAGACTAGACTTAATAATCACATCTGAACCTAGAATAGTGGAAAAGATTGCATATAAAACACCAATAAGTAAAAGTGACCACATATTGATTGAACTGGAACTAAACGATGAAAAATACATGAAAATAAATGAACAATATAGAACAGGAAGTATGATGTATGAAAAGACAAAATTTGATACAATAAGAGAATTCTTTCAAAAAGAAAACTGGGAAAGAATATACAAAGAAGAAACAACAGTGTAAGAGAAATGGAATATTTTGACAAAAAAATTATAAAAAAGGAGTGGAAAAGTATGTCCCAAGACAAAAACAAGAAAAAGAATATGTAAAGTGCTGGTACAACAAAAATTGTAGGGAGTTAAAAGACAAAAGAGTTGGACCAAATTGAAGAAAGACAAAGGACCTGAAAAATGGAAAATATATACTTGTTATAGAAATGAATATGTACAAGCGTGCAGAGAGAAGAGAAAATATGAAAAAGATGTCATAGAAAAAGGTGAAGATCAACCAAAACTATTTTACAGATTTGTAAACAACAAACTGAAAAACAAACAAGATTTGGAGAAATTAAGACAAGGAGGAGTTGAATACACAGAGGAAATAGAAATGATGGATATTGTGAACAAGCATTTTAAATCAGTGTTTACAAGGGAGATCATACAACCTGAAGAGATCGAATGGAAAAAGAAAGTCCCCCTATGAAAGAAATAGAAGTAACAAAGAATGAAATAATGAAACACTTGAGTAATCTTGATGTCAGAAAATCGCATGAACCAGATGAAATAGCAAACTGGATTTTGAATGAATGCAGGAATGAACTGGCAGACATAATACATAGCATAATAAACAGTTCCTTGAAAGAAGGAAAAGTTCCAGAAGATTGGAAAAAAGCAAATATAGTACCTATATATAAAGGGGGAAATAAAGAAGACCCTACCAACTATAGACCAGTCTCTCCAACAAGTAGAATAGCAAAAATTTGTGAAAGAATTATCAAAAGTAGATGGGTAAAAAAAAAAAAAAAAAAAAAGTGCTAAATCCAAGGCAATTTGGATTCAGACAAGGACGATCATGCGTCACCAATTTAATATGTTTCTATTCAAGGCTAATAGATGTAATACAAGAAAGAGATGGATGTGCTGATTGTGCATTTCTAGACCTAAAAAAAAGCTTTTGACAAAGTACCACATAAGAAGTTGCTTAAGAAATTAGAAACTGAAGGAGGGATACAGGGCAAACTGCTTAAATGGATGGAAGACTTTTTGCAAGGAAGAAAAATGAGAGTAGTGATAAGAGACAAACACTCAAAATGGGATGAAGTAATAAGCGGTGTTCCACAAGGCCCCAATAATGTTTGCTATATATAGTGATGATATGGATGAAGAAATTGAAAGTTTATGAGCTTCTTTGCAGATGATGCAAAACTATTAAAAAAAAGTGAACACGGAAGAAGATTGTGAGTCACTACAGAGTGATCTAAATAAAGTATGGGAATGGAGTAGGAAGTGGGAGATGGAGTTCAACACTAAAAAGTGTAGTATAATGGAATTTGAAAAAAGCAAAAACAGAATAACAGGATCATATAAATTGGGAGAAGTAGGAATAAAAAAAGTAGAAAATGAGAAGGACCTGGGAGTCATTGTTACGAATAATATGTCACCTGAGAAACATATAAATAAGATTTTTGGAGAAACTTATAATTTAATAAGAACAATCAAAGTGGCATTTACATACCTGGATGAAGAAATGGTGAAGAAAATTCTAATCACTCTGATAAGACCAAGGTTGGAATATGCAGCAACGATGTGGTCACCAAGTACAAATATTTTTATATGAAAAAAAAAAAAATACAAAGAGCAATTACAAAATTGGCACCAACACTCTCAAAACAATCATATGAAGAGAGACTAGCAAAACTTGAACTACAGTCACTAGAGCAAAGAAGAGAGAGAGGAGATTTGATAGCTATTTACAGAATCATGAAAGGCATAGAAATTATTGATAGAGAGAATCTGATAAAATGGGATGATAGAAATACAAGAGGACACGGAAAGAAAATCAAGAAAGACAGCTATAGAAGAGATCTGAAAAAGAACAGCTTTCCTCACAGAGTAATAGACAGTTGGAACAAGTTAGATGAGAAAGTGGTGTGTGCAAAAACAATACATGAATTTAAAAATAGATAAAATGAGATATGGAGACGGGATCCTACGAGCATAGCTCCCCTTCCCGTAAAATACAAATAGGTAAATACAACTAGGTAAATACACACATAGACATTTGGAACAAGTTAGATGAGAAAGTGGTGTGTGCAAAAACAATACATGAATTTATAAACAGTTTAGATAAAATGAGATATGAAGACGGGACACCACGAGCATAGCTCCCCTTCCCATAAAATACAACAAGGTAAATACACACACACACACACACACGCACACGCACACACACACACACACACACACGTACCTCGGATACACGACGAAGATTGGAGCTCCGGAAAAGAAGTGCAACTTTCGTGGATCTCAATGATGAGGGAGTACCTTGTTGTATTAGTAGGCAAGGGGGAAAGCTCGTGGTGTAGTGGGAAGGTATAGAAATGGGAGAAAGAGAGGGGTTAGAGAGGAAAATGGAAGGAAATAAGGAATGGGACGAACGGGCCCCGGATCTTAGGAGAGGTGTAAACAAACGGGGGAAAGAAAACACAGACGAGGAACAACAAGAAAAAAGAGGTGTCAAGAGCAGAAATATAGATAATAACAGCTCAAAGGAAAGAGAAGATAACTGCTTTTATGGATTTAATGAGGGAGGAAGTGACAACCTCCCCGACTAGTAAATCTAGAGGAGAAACTAAGAAAATGAACGAAGAATGGGAGGTTAGGTTTAACCAAGTAGCCCTAGTTACCGAAAGAGTTAATAAAATGGAAGAACTAAAGAAAAAGTATCAAAATCCAACTAAAAAAAAAAAAAAAAATAGAAGAACTAAAAAGACAGTTAAGAGAAGTAAAGGAAGTGAATGAGGAATTAAAGAGGAATAATAAAGAAAATAAAGAGTCCATAGCAAAAGAGGTAAGTGCTTGGAAAAAAGTACAAGAGAACAATAAAATGGAATTTAGAGGTATCATGGAACAACAGATGAAAGAACAAACTAAAGACACAGTTATTAAAGTGATGAGGGAGAAGGAGAATACAGAGATTTAGCGGATAAAAAGAAATGTATAATTATATTAGGAATGGAAGAGAAGTAGAATCTAAATAGGACTACAGGAATAAAGGAGGAAAAGCAAAAAGTAAATAAGATACTAGAAGTAGTTCAAGAAGATGGACCAGAAATAGGGAAACAATTAGAAGAAACATATAGACTCGGGAAATACAATAGAGATGAGACCAGACCAATTAAGATCAAATTCAGGTCACAAACGACAGCAGGGAATATCTTAGCAAAGCAGGGAAACTAGCAGACAGTGAGCAATATAAACAGGTATGGATAAAGAGAGAAACTAATAAAGAGAAAAGAGAAGAGCAGAAAACAAAAAGACTAGAAGCTAAGAAAAAAAAAACGAGAAAAGAACAGTCAGAAAAAGAGAAATTCTATTGGAGAGTAGTGGATATGAAAGTGAGGAAATGGTTCATAGCAGAGAAAAACAGAAGGGAAACGGAAAACACAATGGAAGTAGCAGAAAATTAAAAGGTCTTACACCAAAATAGATGGCTTAATAACAGGCTTGAACGAACTGAATGGTTATCTGAAGGAAAAAGAACCGGACATAATGGGAATTGTAGAGACAAATTTGAAAGGTCCACTACCACCCAACAGTGTAGGACATGGTACATATAATTATTTGATTAATAACAGAGAGGTGGGTGGATTTATGTTCCTGACTAAGAAGGATATAAATGTGAGGTATGTCACATATGGAAAGAATAGAGTAGAGATGATTATGATGGAAGTGGAGGACAGGGATGGGAAGAGCAGGAAGTTTGTTGTAAATTATGTGCCTCCTAAAACGGCTTCATATGGAAAGAGAAAGAACACAAAAATATATTGGAAGACACAAGGATGACACTAGATAAGATAATGGAAGATGGAGGAGGAATAGTTATAATGGGTGACTTATTGTAAAGAAATCTGCTAGGAAGAGATGACAGTGAAGGGTGGAGACGACCTATGGGGAAATGTACTACTTGAAATGATTATAGAACATACAATGACACAATGGATACAACAGAATACTAGGTATAAAAATGAGGAAGAACCATCAAGACTGGACCTAATAATCACATCAGAACCCAAAATAGTGGACAGGATTGAAGACAAGACGCCAATAAGTAAAAGTGACCACATATTGGTTGAACTGGAACTAAATGAGGAAAAATACATAGAAAAAAACGAACAATATAGAAAGGGAAGATTGATATATGGAAAAACAGATTTGGATAAAATAAGATAATTCTTTCAAAAAGCAGATTAGGAAAGGATACACAAGAACACAGCAGTAAAAGAGAAATGGAACATTTTGACAAAATTTTATAAGGGAGTGGAAAAGTATGTTCCAAGACAAAAACAAGAAAAAGGATATGTAAAGTGTTGGTACAACGAAAGATGCAGGGAGTTAAAGGACAAAAGGGACAAAGTTTGTATAGAATGGAAAAAAGCAAAAATCCTGAAAAATTGAAAATACTAATTATTGAAATGAATATGTACAAGTGTGCAGAGCAGAAAAAGAGGAAGTATGAAAAGGATGTCATAGAAAAATGTAAAGGTCAACCAAAACTATTTTACAGATTTGTAAACAACAAACTGAAAAACAAACAAGAATTAGAGAAACTACGACAAGGAGAAATTGAACACATAGAGGAAATAAAAATGACAGAAATTATGAACAAGCATTTTAAATCGGTGTTTACGAGGGAGAACATACAACCCAGTGATATTGAGTGGGAGGAGAAAGTACCCCCTATGAAAGAGATAGAAGTAACAAGGAATGAAATAATGGATCACTTGAGTAATCTCGATGTCAGAAAATCGCATGGACAAGATGAAATGGGAAACTGAATTTTTAAAGAATGCAGGAATGAGCTAACAGACAAAATACATAGCGTAATAAGCAGTTCATTAGAAGAAGAAAAAGTTCCAGAAGATAGGAAAAGAGCAAATATAGTACCAATATATAAAGGGGGAAACAAGGAAGACCCTACTAACTATAGACCAGTCTCTCTTACAAGTGCGATAGCTAAAATCTACGAAAGAATCATCAAAACTAGATGGGTAAGGCATTTGGAAAAAAAAACAACGTACTAAATCCAAGGCAATTTGGATTTCGACAAGGACGATCATGCGTCACAAACTTAATGTGTTTCTATTGAAGGCTAATAGATGTAACACAAGAAAGAGATGGATGGGCTGATTGTGCATTTCTAGACCTGAAGAAAGCTTTTGATAAAGTGCTACATAAGAAATTACAAAAGAAATTAGAAACTGCAGGGCGTATACAGGACAAATTGCCGAAGTGGATGGAAGACTTCTTGCATGAAAGAAAAATGAGAGTGGTAATAAGAGACAAACACTCTAATTAGGATGAAGTAATTAGTAGAGTTCCACAAGGAACAGTTCTGGCCCCAATAATGTTTGCAATATATATTAATGATATGGATGAAGGAATTAAAAGTTATATGAGCCTTTTTGCGGACGATATAAAATTTTTGAAAAAGTGAACATTGTAGAAGATAATGAGTTGCTACAGAGTGATCTCAATAAAATATGGGAATGTAGTAGGAAGTGGGAGATGGAATTCAATATCAGAAGTGTAGTATAATGGAATTTGAAAAAAAAAAAAGAATAGTGAGATCATATAAATTAGGAGAAGAAATTAAAAAAGTAGAAAATGAGAATGGGGAATAAAAGAGAGAGAGAGAGAAAAAAAAAAGCACAGGGTTTGAGAAAAGTCCAAGAGAACAAAAATTGCATTTAGAGATATAGTGACACAACAGATGAAAGAACAAACTAAGGACACAGTTATTAAAGTGATGAGAGAAAAGGCGAATATAGTAAGAGACTTAGCGGACAAAAAGAAATGTATAATTATGTTAGGAATGGAAGAGAAGAATAATCTAAATAGGACCACAAGAGTAAAAGTGGAGAAGGAACAGGTAAACAAGATATTAGTAGTTCAAGAGGATGGACAAGAATCAGGAAAAAAAAAATGAAGAAATATATAGACTAGGGAAATACAATACAGATAAGACCAGACCAATTAAGATCAAATTCAGGTCACAAACGACAGCAGAGAATATCTTAGCAAAGCAGGGAAACTAGCAGACAGTGAGCAATATAAACAGGTATGGATGAAAAGAGAAATTAATAAAGAGAAAAGAGAAGAGCAGAAAACAAAAAGACTAGAAGCTAAGGAAAAAACGAGAAAAGAACAGAGTCTGAAAAAGAGAAATTCTATTGGAGAGTAGTGAATATGAAAGTGAGGAAATGGTTTATAGCAGAGAAAACGGAAAGGAAGCAGAAAACACGATGGAAGTAGCTGAAAATTAAAAGTGTCTTATACAAATATAGATGGCTTAATAACAGGCTTGAACGAACTGAATGATTATCTGAAGAAAAAAGAACCGGACATAATGGGAATTGTAGAGACAAATTTGAAAGGTCCACTACCACTCAACAGTGTAGGACATGGTGCATATAATTATTAGATTAGAAACAGGGAGGTAAAACAAGGGGGTGGATTTATGCTCCTTACTAAGAAGGATATAAATGTGAGGAATGTTACATATGGAAAGAATAGAGTAGAGATGATTATGATGGAAGTGGAGGACAGGG
>NC_134787.1:37226682-37246682 GCF_046742065.1 Oratosquilla oratoria
TTCTTGCGCTTGCTGTTTATTGGGGAGGTTACTGCTGAGATGTTTGAGGCCGTGCGGTGGTGTTTATGTAAGACATACCTTGTGGAGAGGAGGTGGAATAGTATAGCTAGTCAGAGGGGGATAGGGGGCAGCAGAAAAGAGAGGCTGCAGCTGTTAGAGCTGCGGCGGACGCTCTAGTAGCTGACGGAGCTCATAGGGGCTTTGGAGGCGGCAGAGGTGGCTCAGAAGACCTTCAGGGAGAGCCGGTGGTCCCCGTCTGAGGAAAGAGGTGGCGGGGCAATCGCTCAGGTAGTGGAGGAGGTCGGCATCGGCATGTTCTGCACGGCAGTGGTTGCACCAGCGGTCTTCCATGGTGCTCTGGGGATCAAGTTACCAGAAGCAACTGTCCTCGAGACGCAGCCTGACGAGCAGTTTTTCTACTTCTCTGGGAGTGGAGCGGGGGAGGGCTAGATGTTCATATGCTGTCATCTTTTTGTATCACCCCGCCCGTTGGGAAATCTGTGCCTCCAGACTGTGTTGGAGGTGCCACTGCGTGCGTGCTAATGCCCCAGTTCGAAGTTGGAGCTGGCTCCTGCTGGGAGGGACCTGGACATCGACTCTGGCGCGCTTGCTAGCCGCAGCTGCTGTCGCGTCTGCAAGGTCGTTCCCGTGCACACCGACGTGACTTGGCACCCAGTTGATGATGACATTCCGTCCAGCACGGTGTAATTTGTGCAGGAGCGCAATGATATTGGTGAGGAGGTGGACATTATCTTCTGGCTCTGCATGTTGCAGGTAGCTTATCAGGTTCAGAGAGTCGGTGTGGATGACCACGGAATTGGAGTGGGATACAAGGGCATGTTCTGTGGCCCTCTGCATCGCCACGGCCTCGGCTTAAAGAAGGACGCGGAGTCGCTGACTCTCCTGCCGAAGATGCATCCATCAGTGACGAAGGCAGCTCCGGCCGCGTGCGAGCTGTTTGGTTCTACAGAACCATCTGTAAAATACATGGTATGACAAGGTCGCGTCAGTGCCTGGATGCCGTTGTTTGCCGAGATGCGCGCTCTGTCTGGGTGGCATGCGCCCTTTTTCCCCGGGAGTGACGTAAATTTAAAGGTCACAGGAGCCGGTGCCCACGGCGGCGGGCATTTAAAGTCCGGGTGGGATTTTGGTATGCCCTTCTCGAGGAGAGGTTGTCGCAGTTGAAAGGAATCCAGGAGCTTGGCCGCGTGTGAGAGCCAAGTGTTGGGGCGTTACAGTGTGTGTGTCTGCGCGTGCTAGGGAGATGTAGATGGCCCGACTTAGACCTGTCTCGTCGCGGGGGTGGAGTGCGCGGGCAACAAAGTCCACCCAGAGCATTCTGATCCTGAGTTGGAGAGGAGGAAGCGAGGCTTCCCGCTGGATGTTGAGAATTTTACACCACCGTTGTGCTCCCAGGATGACTCTAGCCGCTTCATTCTGGCATGTCTCAAGCCTCTGGAGTTTATCCGCGGCTACAATAAGGAGAGCCGGGGCTGCGTATTCGGCGATAGAACGCACCGCTTGTACATAGTACGTGCGTAGGACTTCATGTGTGGTACCAAGTGCTCTTCCGCACATGGCCCTCATCCATGTGGTTCTGGCCGTCATTCTCTCTTTGAAGTAGGATATTTCCCTATTGAAGGTGAGGCTCTTGTCGAGCCATAGACCCAGGTACTGGAAATGTGTGACCCAGTCCAGCGTGAATCCCTGAGTAACGAGGGGTTCCTCTCCCCGCCCGAGACCGAATGCCATGGCTTTGGACTTTCGAGGGGATATTTTGAGCCCGAACCTGACGCATTCCGCTGCGACGGCGTCGAGGTGGCGCTGTGCCCTGTCGTGGCATCGCTGCTTCCGCTTCCCAGCAGTGATGAAAGCCAGACCATTGGCGTAGGAAATGATTTTGCACCCGTGGGGGAGGGGAGCTCCACTACATTGGAGATCAGCACGTTGAAGAGAGTCGGACTAAGGACCCTTCCCTGTGGTGTACCATTCTCTAGCTCCCTGGGCTCCGACACGTGACCTTGGAAACGCACGCGCGCAGATCTGTGTGACAGGTAGTCGCCTATCCAGGTGAGAAGTTTTCCTCTCACACCTTTGCATGCGAGAGTGTCTTGGATAGCCAGAGGACTGGCTAGCTCGAAGGCCTTTTCCAGATCGAGAAATATGGCGATGGAGGACTTACTGCTCACTGCCGCGAGAAGGGTGGCAATGCTGTGGGCCGCACCAGTGCCCTTGCGATAAGCATAGATATGCTCATGCAACGGACCTATTTTCCATAGCAATCTGTTGAGTACCATTCTTTCTGCTGTTTTCCCCATGCAACCGACCAGGCTGATGGGGCAGTAGGCACCGGGTTCCTTGGGTTTGGGGATCGGCACTATTGTATCCGTCTTCCAGGCTGTGGGCAGTCTCCCCTGCAGTGGAATCGTATCGCCCGCGGCAGCGTGGAGGGCGATTGAGAGGTCCGCCTCCAAGCTGTCGACGTCCCAAGCTGAAGGGTTGTACTCAGTTGCCCAGGACGCCAGGGCGTTGGAGAAGAGAGGCCAGTTGGCCTTGGATGCGTTCCACCGCGGAATGTGTGGCACCACCGGTGGCGGAGCCACATCTCGTATGTCACTGGTGACAAGGGGGTGGCTCTCCCATCTCGCACGGGAGGAGAGAGTGGCAGTCACAAGGGTTAGGTGAAGCCTGGCTCCCCGTACATGGGTCGGAGAGCTGTCGTTCAGCAAAGCGATGTGGGGGGAGGAGGTCAATGTAAGGTGTAAGTGATTCCCTGCAGCACTGGGGCCCTGCGTGGATGACAGAGATGGGTGGTGAGCGTTAAAATCCCCTCCGAGGATAAGGAGTCGGTCCCCAGCAAGGGTGCTCACTTCCCCAAGGTCCAGGACCGCGTGACGGCCCCTGTACAAGCTGTAGATGGTGAAGGTCTCATGGCCGCATGAGCCTCCACGTCATCGCCACAGTATATGGGGTTGGTGTCTTCGCTGCAGGGTAGGCGGTCCTTGACGAGGGCCATGCAGACTCTCGTGGTGTCACTGCGCGGTAAGGAGAAGGTGCGATATCCCGGGAATCACACCTCCTCCCTTAGTAGTGTTTCCTGTAGAAGAATGATGTCAAAATCGTATTGCTGAGCGATAGCCAGGATATCGATATTATCTTTTATGGAGCAACCCGTTGATGTTCCACTGAAGGACGCCCAGCTCAGAGTTATGGAAGAGAGGCATTATCGGTAACTTCTGTGTCCATGTCTGAGTCACTTCTGTTGGCCCGGGTTGCACCGGAAGTGGGATGGTGCTGAGGAGATGCAGCTGTCATCGTCGGTCTTGCAGCGGAGGTGGGGGGGGGATTCAGCTGGGTCAGTGGAGGGCATTTCGGCGGAAGATGCAGTGGCAGGGCTATTTGAGCGGACCGAGTTGGGGGAGGGGGTGGTTGCGGGCGGGGCAGGGATGGGTCACGGGAGGGGCGGAGGTGTTGTCCCGCTGGCGATTTTGTCGTGATTGTGTTTTGTGACGGTGGGTAGAGGGGAGTGGGTTCGCCCCCGCATGTGTGCACTGCACCCGTCGGCGGTGGATTATTTCCATGGTCTTCTTGATCATGGTATCGATTCCCTTGCTGTCAAGGACTTTGTGGCCGAGGGCTGCCTGAACCCCCTCGATAACTGGAGAGAATGTCCTTGAAGTCACTCTCTTCCAAGACAATGGCAGTGGGCGAAAGGGTCGGCACAACAGAGGTTGTAAGGTACGCTACAGCGGTTGTGGGTGTGGGAGCGGGCATGGTTGCGGGAGTTGTTGTGGGCGGGTGTGATTCTGGGGTAACGAGTGGAGCCGCATCGTTGGGAATCGAGGAAGCAGAGGTTGTGGGTGATCGGCGGTGGACGTCCGTTTTATCGAGGTTCACGGCCGAACGTCGTGCTGCGGTCACTTGCTGTCTGTGGGATGGGGGAGCCGTGGTCAGAATGGGGTTGACAGTGGAAGGGCGGGGCGCGGGTAGGTCGGGGAAAATTTCTTTGTTATCAATGTTTGGCGCAGGAGTAGGGGATGGTTTGACCTGAGGCGGGTGGGGGTGGGGGGCTGGTGCTTCTTGCTCCCCCATACGAAGGTTCCTGGTGGCGCCGCGCCGGGGCGAAATCCACTCGTTCCGCAGCACTCTGATTGCACTGTGTGGCCTCAGTCTTCCTCACCGTGCACCGAGTATTCCATGCATGGTGTTTCTTGGCGCAGTTGGGGCATCTGGCTTGGAGGTCAGTGTCCCCGTTTTTTAATTTTGCGAGGCACGTGTCTGTCAAGTGTGGGCGGCTGCAGATGCCGCATCGGGGAAGACGTGATCGACATTGATTCTGGTGATGCCCATATTTTTGGCACCTGAAGCACCTGAGGGGATCGGGAATGTACGTGCCCACGTGAAATTTCCCCATCTTCCTAATTCTAACGTGCTGATGGGGTCCCCCTTGACGTCAATGATCACGTGGGGGGTTTCTTTTTTGTATCGGTCGAGTAACCACTTGGCGTTGGTGATCATGGGCTGACTCATGAGTAGCCCCAATTTGGCTGTGATATTGTAGACCACCATCCTGGTCATGCGATCCTCCGGGAGCTTCGTGATATTCAAACTGTGTCCTCGGATCTCCTTGACCATGTTGAAGGTGTTGACTACATTTTGGTGGCGGGGGGTAAAGAGGACCGTGTCATCCCGCAGTAGTCTGAAGGAGACTAGCCTTCCTTATAAGGGGCCAGTCTCGAGGGCTCGGACGACGTCGAAGGGCGAGTCGAAGCCGTTCGAGGGGTGGACCTTGTAGGTGGGGAGCCTGGAGTTTTTAGTGTTGTGAGTGGGATCCGGTGCCCTCTCCTCATCGTCAGAACCAGGAGGCGAACCGTTGGATCGGCGTTTCTTTCTGGTCGGAGACAGGGAGGCCGCCATGGCCTTTGTCCCTGTGGAAATGCATCAACTCTTAGTCATGGCCCACGACCGCTGTTAGCCTCAAGACCTGAGGTGACTTCGGCATCACTGTGTGTGTGTGGTACATCAGCTTCCTCCGGGTATTGTCACTGCAGTGGCATAACGTGGACACCGTCTCCTGCGTTCATGTAGTATGAACAGTTCCGGACCACCGAAAAGGTTGAGGTCAAAGCGGTACCAGCCCCGCAAACCATAAAAAATGAATAAACAAATAAACAAATACAATAAATAAATAAATAAATAAATAAATAAATAAATAGATAAATAAATAAATAAATAAACAATTCTTCATCACTGACTTTCATTTCTTGATGGGTAATCTGTACATCGGGATTTTTAAGATTTTTTTTTCTGAATGTTCCTAACATTCATGTTTACAATTACCTCTGGATTCTGTTCATTCAATGATCGAACTGAAGGAGTTGGTTGGTTACCCAGCTGATGCCTGACAGACACCAAAAATACATTTTGAAACATTCACCGTCTTACCACCACGATAATTGGCCAAAAGACAACTCACAGTTTTCTAGTTCACATTCATTTGTTTAAATACTTTACAGCTACTTTTTCCTGTGTTGCGGGTTTTGATAGCACTTTCTATTTTGTCATGTGGAATACCCCCACTGTATAACTTGAATAATCACAATTGTGTGAGTCGCAAGAAATGCAACAAAGGTCTCAAGTCTGCCAGGAGAAAAAAATAAGAAAATAAAACAAAATAGAACAAATGAATAAAAGTAATTCTCCTAACAACAATGTATCCCTGATTGAGGCTGAACGGCCGTTGATTTGGAGGTATATGACTATAGCCTATATTGCCAGATAATAAATTTCTCCTGGGCTATCTTTGCCATTTTCCATAAGCGTGCCTAAATTATGGATACGGAAACGTGTGCGCGCGCTCGCACACACACACACACACACACACACACACACACACACACACACACACACACACACTTTCAACGAACGGACGGCTTGACGAACGCTCTGAAGAAAAGTGCAGATTGAGGATACCAACGCAAAGAGAAGTGCCTTTTTGTATTTGCAGGGGGGGGGGAATTGCTCGTGAGGTAGTGGGAAAGTAAGGAAAGAGGAGAGGGGGAGGGATTACTGGGGAAATGGAAGATAATGAGGAGGTGGAGGACTTGGCCCAGGCAGACGGGCGGAAGATCAACATGAAACGACCACCGGATGACGAAATGGCAAATAAAAATGTAAAGATTAGAAGTATAGAGAGGAGAAATACAGTAGAAAGTGACGAGAATATGTTCCAGGGATTTAAAGAGGGTGGGGGGGACACAACCCCCCCCCAGACTGATAAGACTAGAGGAGAGAGTTGATAAGGTGATCGAGGACTTGGAACGTAAGTTAGGTAATGTAGGCTCCATTCTACAAAGAATTGAAAGATTGGAACAACTAGAGAAGGCTAACAGAAACTTAACTGAAGAAGTAGAGGACCTAAAAAGACAGTTAGGAAATGTAAAGGAGGAGAATGAGAAATTGAAGAAGAATAGTAATGAAAACAGTGAGAAAATAGCTACAGAAGCTAAAAATTGGAGAATAACTCAAGAAGGGAATAAGGTTTCATTCACTGACATAGTCAAACAGCAATTGAAAGAACATAATGAAGACTCAGTTATTAAAGTGATGAGACAGAAGGAGAATATAGTAAGAGAATTAGCTGACAAAAAGAAATGTATAATTATATTAGGAATGGAAGAGAAACATAACCCAGATAGAACCGCAAGAATCAAGGAGGAAAATGAAAGGGTAAGCAGTTTATTAAAATTAGTCCAGGAAGATGAACCAGAAATTATAAAGGAAATTGAGGAAAAATTCAGACTCGGAAAATATAGTACAGATAAGACCAGACCAATTAAGATTAAATTCAGGTCACAAACAACGGCAGAGAAAATTCTATCCAAGACAGGGAAACTAGCAACAAATGATCAATATAAAAAGGTATGGATAAAAAGAGAAATGAATAAGGAGGAAAGAGAGGCAGAAAAGCAGAAAAGAATTGAAGCTAAGGCAAAAAACGAGGAAAGAACGGAGTCAGAGAAAGAGAGATTCTATTGGAGAGTAGTGAACATGAAAATAAAGCAGTTCGACATACTAAAGAAAAACATAAGGGAAACAGAGAACACAATGGAAGTGGCAGAAAACTAAGAGTGTCTTACACAAATATAGATGGATTGATAACAGGATTGAATGAACTGAATGATTATTTGAAAGAAAAAGAACCGGACATAATGGGAATTGTAGAAACAAAATTAAAAGGCCCACTACCACCCAACAGTGTAGGACATGATACATACAATTATTGGATTAGAAACAGAGAGAAAAAACAAGGGGGTGGAGTTATGTTCCTGACAAAGAAGGATATAAACGTGAAAGGTGTCATATATGGAAAGAATACAGTAGAGATGATTATGATAGAAGTGGAAGACCGAGATAAGAAGAGCAGAAAATTTGTGATCAACTATGTGCCTCCGAAAACAGCCTCATGGGAGGAGAATGAACATAAAAGTATGTTAGAGGACACAAAGATAGCATTAACTAAAATAATGGAAGACGGAGGAAGAATAGTTATGATGGGCGACTTTAATTGCAAAGAAATCTGCTGGGAAGAAATGACAGTAAAGAGTGGTGATGACTCATGGGGAAATGCTCTACTTGAGATGATTACTGACCATTCAATGACACAATGGATACAAGAGAACACTAGGTATAGAAATGAAGAAGAACCATCGAGGCTAGACTTAATAATTACATCTGAACCTAGAATAGTGGACAAGATTGAATATAAAACACCAATAGGTAAAAGTGACCACATATTGATTGAACTGGAACTTAATGAAGAAAAATATATGAAAAGAAATGAACAATATAGAAAAGGAAGAATGATGTATGAAAAAACAAACTTTGATAAAATAAGAGAATTCTTCCAACAAGAAAACTGGGAAGAAATATACAAAGAAGAAACATCAGTGGAAGAGAAATGGAATATTTTGACAAAAATTTACAAAGAAGGAGTGGAAAAGTATGTCCCAAGACAAAAACAAGAAAAAGAATATGTAAAATGCTGGTACAACAAAAGTTGTAGGGAGTTAAAAGACAAAAGAGACAAAGCCTGGACCGGATGGAAAAAAGACAGAAGACCTGAAAAATGGAAAATATATACTAGTTATAGAAATGAATATGTACAAAAGTGCAGAGACCAAAAAAGAAAATATGAAAAAGATGTTATAGAAAAGTGTAAAGATCAACCAAAACTATTCTACAGATTTGTAAACAATAAACTGAAAAACAAACAAGACTTGGAGAAATTAAGACAAGGGGGAGTTGAATACACTGAGGAAATGGAAATGGCAGAAATTATGAACAAACATTTTAAATCAGTGTTTACAAGGGAAAATATACAACCTGAAGAGATTGAGTGGAAGGAAAAAGTCCCCCCTATGGAAGAAATAGAAGTAACGAAGAATGAAATATTGACACACTTGGGTAATTTTGATGTCAGAAAATCGCATGGGCCAGATGAAATAGCAAACTGGATTCTGAAAGAATGTAGGAATGAACTGGCAGACAAAATACATAGCATAATAAGCAGTTCCTTAAAAGAAGGAAAAGTTCCAGAAGATTGGAAAAAAGCAAATATAGTACCTATATATAAAGGAGGAAATAAAGAAGAACCTACCAACTATAGACCAGTCTCTCTAACAAGTACAATAGCAAAAATATGTGAAAGAATTATCAAAAGTAGATGGGTAAAATACTTGGAAAAAAACAACGTACTAAATCCAAGGCAATTTGGATTCAGACAAGGACGATCATGCGTCACCAATTTAATATGTTTCTATTCAAGGCTAATAGATATAATACAAGAAAGAGATGGATGGGCTGATTGTGCATTTCTAGACCTAAAAAAAGCTTTTGACAAAGTACCACATAAGAAGTTGCTTAAGAAATTAGAATATGAAGGAGGAATACAAGGTAAATTGCTAAATTGGATGGAAGACTTTTTGCAAGAAAGAAAAATGCGAGTAGTGATAAGAGATCAGCACTCAAAATGGAATGAAGTAATAAGCGGTGTCCCGCAGGGAACAGTTCTGGCCCCAATAATGTTTGCTATATATATTAATGATATGGATGAAGGAATTGAAAGCTATATGAGCTTCTTTGCAGATGATGCAAAATTACTGAAAAGAGTGAAAACTGAAGAAGATTGTGAATCACTACAGAGAGATCTAAATAAAGTACAAGAATGGAGTAGGAAGTGGGAGATGGAGTTCAATACAAAAAAGTGTAGTATAATGGAATTTGGAAAAAGCAAAAACAGAATAACAGGATCATATAATTTGGGAGAAGAAGGAATAAAAAGAGTAGAAAATGAGAGGGACCTGGGAGTCATTGTTATGAATAATATGTCACCTGAGAAACATATAAATAAGATTTTTGGAGAAACTTATAATTTAATAAGAACAATCAAAGTGGCATTTACATACCTGGATGAAGAAATGGTGAGGAAAATCCTAGTCACCCTGATAAGACCAAGATTGGAATATGCAGCAACGATATGGTCACCAAGTACAAAAAAATGTATAAAAAAACTTGAAAGAATACAAAGAGCAATTACTAAACTGGCACCAACACTCTCAAAACTATCATATGAAGAGAGACTACAAAAACTTAAACTACAGACACTAGAGAAAAGAAGAGAGAGAGGAGATTTGATAGCTATTTACAGAATCATGAAAGGCATAGAAATTACTGATAGAGAGAATCTGATAAAATGGGATGACAGAAATACAAGAGGACACGGAAAGAAAATAAAAAAAGACAACTATAGAAGAGATTTGAAAAAGAACAGCTTTCCTCACAGAGCAATAGACAGTTGGAACAAGTTAGATGAGAAAGTGGTGTGTGCAAAAACAATACATGAATTTAAAAATAGTTTAGATAAAATGAGATATGAAGACGGGACCTCACGAGCATAGCTCCCCTTCCCGTAAAATACAACTAGGTAAATACACACACACACACACACACACACACACACACGTCGGTCGAAGTGACAACGAAGTTTGGAACTCCAGGAAAACTTCAAGTTTCATCGATCTCAACAACGAGGGAGTACCTTTGTTGTATTAATAGGGAAGGGGGA
Source organism: Oratosquilla oratoria (assembly GCF_046742065.1). Taxonomy (NCBI): domain Eukaryota; kingdom Metazoa; phylum Arthropoda; class Malacostraca; order Stomatopoda; family Squillidae; genus Oratosquilla; species Oratosquilla oratoria. The sequence goes on from NC_134787.1 coordinate 37,236,809, forward strand.
AGCTCGTGGTGTAGTGGGAAGGTGAAGAAAAAGGAGAAGGGGAGGGATTACTGAGGAAAATGGAAGGAAATGAGGAAGGGGACGAACGGGCTCCGGATGTTAGAAGGGGTGTAAACAAAAGAGGTGCAGAACACAGACGAGGAAGAACAAGGAAGCAGAAGTGTCAAAAGCAGAAATATAGATAATAGCAACTCAATGGAAAGGGAAAATAACTGCTTTTATGGATTTAATGAGAGAGGAGGTGACAACCTCCCCCAACCAGTAAATCTAGAGAAGAAACTTAAAAAAAAAAAAAAAAAGAAGCATGGAAGGTTAGGTTTAAGCAACTAACACTAGTTACCCAAAGAGTTGATAAACTGGAAGAACTAAAGAAAGAGAATCAAAACCTAACTAAAGAAATAGAAGAATTAAAAAGACAGCTAAAAGAAGTAAAACATGTGAATAAGGAATTAAAGAATAATAATAAAATGAATAAAGAGTCCATAGCAAAAGAGGTACAGGGTTGGAGAAAAGTCCAAGAGAAAATTTTTTTTTATTTAGAGATACAGTGACACAACAGATGAAAGAACAAAATAAGGACACAGTTATCAAAGTGGTGAGAGAAAAGGCGAATATAGTAAGAGACTTAGCGGACAAAAAGAAATGTATAATTATATTAGGGATGGAAGAGAAGAATAATCTAAATAGGACCACAAGAGTAAAAGTGGAGAAGGAAAAGGTAAACAAGATATTAGTAGTTCAAGAGGATGGACAAGAAACAGGGAAAGAAATTGAAGAAATATATAGAATAGGGAAATACAATACAGATAAGACAAGACCAATTAAGATCAAATTCAGGTCACAAACGACAGCAGAGAATATCTTAGCAAAAACAGGGAAACTAGTAGACAGTGATCAATATCAACAGGTATGGATAAAAAGAGAAATTAATAAAGAGGAAAGAGAGGAGAAGAAAACAAAAAGACTAGAAGCTAAGGGAAAAAGAAAAAGAAAAGAACAGAGTCAGAAAAAGAGAAATTCTATTGGAGAGTAGTGAATATGAAAGTGAGGAAATGGTTCATAGCAGAGAAAAACGGAAAGGAAACAGAAAACACGATGGAAGAAGCTGAAAATTAAAAGTGTCTTACACAAACATAGATGGATTAATAACAGGCTTGAACGAACTGAATGATTACCTGAAGGAAAAAGAACCGGACATAATGGGAATTGTAGACACAAATTTGAAAGGTCCACTACCACTCAACAGTATAGGACATAGTGTATATAATCATTGGATTACAAACAGAGAGGTAAACAAGGGGGTGGAGTTATTTTCCTTACTAAGAAGGATATAAATGTGAGGAATGTTACATATGGAAAGAATAGAGTAGAAATGATTATGATGGAAGTGGAGGACAGGGATGGGAAGAGCAGGAAGTTTGTAGTAGTTTATGTGTCTCCTAAAACGGCCTCGTGGGAAGAGAGAAAACACAAAAATATGTTGGAAGACACAAGGATAACACTGAATAAGATAATAGAAGATGGAGGAAGAATAGTTATAATAGGTGACTTTAATTGTAAAGAAATCTACTGGGAAGAGATGACAGTGAAGGGTGGAGACGACCTATGGGGAAATGTACTACTTGATATGATAATAGAACATACAATGACGCAATGGATACAAGAAAATACTAGGTGCAGAAATGAGACTGGACCTAATAATCACATCAGAACCCGAAATAGTGGACAAGAGTGAATATAAGACGCCAATAAGTAAAAGTGACCACATATTGGTTGAACTAGAACTGAGGAGAAATACATGGAAAAAACGAACAATATAGAAAGGGAAGATTGATGTAGGGATCTTTTTCTTATAGAATAAGAGAATTCTTTCAAAAAGACACTGGGAAAGGATACACAAGGAGGAAACAACAGTAGAAGAGAAATGGAATATTTTGACAAAAAATTTATAAAGAACGAGTGGAAAAGTATGTCCCAAGACAAAAAAAAAAAAAAAAAGGATATGTAACGTGTTGGTACAACAAAAGATGTAGGGAGTTAAAAGACAAAAGGGATGAAGCTTGGATAAAATTGAATAAAGACAAAAGACCTGAAAAATGGAAAATATATACTGGTTATAGGAATGAATATGTACAAGTGTGCAGAGCAAAAAAGAGAAAATACGAAAAAGATGTCATAGAAAAATGTAAAGATCAACCAAAACTATTTTACAGATTTGTAAACAACAAACTGAAAAACAAACAAGAATTAGAGAAACTACGACTAAGAAGAGTTGAGTACACAGAGGAAATAGAAATGGTGGAAAATATACACAAGCATTTTAAATCTGTGTTTACGAGGGAGAACATACAACCTAGAGATATCGAGTGGGGGGAGAAAGAGATAGAAGAGATATAAGTAACAAAGAAAGAGATAGAAGTAACAAGGAACGAAATAATGAATCACTTGAGTAATCTCGATGTCAGAAAATCGCATGGACAAGATGAAATGGCAAACTGGATTTTGAGAGAATGCAGGAACGAACTAACAGACAAAATACATAGTCTAATAAACAGTTCATTGAAAGAAGCAAAAGTTCCAGAAGATTGGAAAACAGCAAATATAGTACCAATATATAAAGGGGGAAACAAAGAAGACGCTACTAACTATAGACCGGTCTCTTACAAGTACGGCAGCTAAAATTTGTGAAAGAATGATCAAAATTAGATGGGTAAGGCATTTGGAAAAAACAACATACTAAATCCAATGCAATTTGGATTTAGACAAGGATGGTCATGCGTCACAAACTTAATGTGTTTCTAATCAAGGCTAATAGATGTAATACAAGAAAGAGATGGATTGGCTAATTGTGCATTTCTAGACCTGAAGAAAGCTTTTGATAAAGTGCCACATAAGAAATTGCTAAAGAAATTAGAAACTGCAGGAGGAATACAGGGCAAACTGCTGAAGTGGATGGAAGACTTCCTGCATGAAAGAAAAATGAGTGGTGATAAGAGACAAACACTCTAATTGGGATGAAGTGATTAGTGGAGTTCCACAAGTAACAGTCCTGGCCCCAATAATGTTTGCTATATATATCATTGATATGGATAAAAGAATTGAAAGTTATATGAGCTTCTTTGCGGATGATGCAAAATTGTTGAAAAAAGTGAACACTGAAGAAGATAGTGAGTTGCTACAGAGTACTCTCAATAAAGTCTGGGAATGGAATAAGAAGTGGGAGATGGAATTCAATATTAAGAAGTGTAGTATAATGGAAATGATGAAATAAGAGAAATGATTGGAGTAACATCAATTAGAAGCAAAATAGAAAAGGCACAACTAAGTTGACTTGGGCACGTGGAGAGAATGGATGAAGAGAGAATTGCAAAGAAAAGATGAAACTGGAGACCAGAAGGCAGCAGATCTAGAGGTTGACCGAAGAAAAGATGTAAAGATGGAGTTGAAGAAATCCTAGAGGCAAATGGATTAGAAAAAATAGAGGATTTGAGGGAAGAAGAAATATTTGAGAGGACAATCTGGAGAAGTGTGCTGGCCCGACTGACAGTCTGAAAGCCTACCTGGGAGCAGAAATAAGAAGTATAATGGAATTTGAAGAAAAAAAAATGATAGTAGGATCATATAAATTGGGAGAGGAAGAAATTAAAAAAAGTAGAAAATGAGAAGGACCTGGGAGTCATTATTATGAATAATATGTCCCCTGAGAAACATACGAACAAAATTTTTGGAGAAACTTATAATCAATAAGAACAATCAAAGTGGCATTTACATACCTGGACAAAGAAATGGTGAAGAAATTGCTGGTCACTTTGATAAGACCAAGATTGGAGTATGCAGCGACGTGGTGGTCACCAAGTACAAAAAAATGTATAACAAAACTTGAAAGAATACAAAGAGCAATTACGAAATTGGCACCAACACTCTCAGAACTATCATATGAAGAGAGACTAGCAAAACTCGAGTTACAGAGCAAAGAAGAGAGAGAGGAGACTTGATAACTATTTATAGAATCATGAAAGGCATAGAAACTACTGATAGAGAGGATCTAATATAATGGGATAGTAGAGATATAAGAGGACATGGAGAGAAAATCAAGAAAGACAGTTATAGAAGAGACCTAAAAAAGAACAGCTTTCCCTACAGGGTAATAGACATTTGGAACAAGTTAGATGAGAATGTGGTGTGTGCAAAAATGATACACGAATTTAAAAACAGTCTAGATAAAACGACATATGAAGACGAGACACGAGCACAGTATATATATATATATATATATATATATATATATATATATATATATATATATATATATATGTGTGTGTGTGTGTGTGTGTGTGTGTGTGTGTGTGTGTGTGTGTGTGTGTGTGTGTGTGTGTGTGTGTTTACATAGTTGTATTATACGGGAAGGGAGCTATGTTCGTGGTGACCCGTCTTTGCGTCTCTCAGCATCAAGTTTTTTCTTAAAATCTTGTATAGCGTTTGCACCCACTGTTTCGTTGTCTAATTTATTCCATGTATCTATCACTCTGTGTGGGAAGCTGTCCCTTTTTAAATTTCTTCTGTAACTATCTTTTTTTAGTTTGTGTGTATTTACCTAGTTGTATTTACCTAGTTGTATTTTACGGGAAGGGGAGCTATGCTCGTGGTGTCCCGTCTTCATATCTCATTTTATCTAGACTGTTTTTAAATTCATGTATTGTTTTTGCACACACCACTTTCTCATCTAACTTGTTCCAAATGTCTATTACTCTGTGGGGATGTCTATTACTGTGTGTGTGTGTGTGTGTGTGTGTGTGTGTGTGTGTGTGTGTGTGTGTTTGCCTAGTTGTACTTTGCGGGAGAAGAGCTATGCTCGTAGTGACCCACAGTTGTATCTTCCCGCATCCAGTTCTTTCTTAAATCCATATATAATTTTAGCACTCACTGTTTTCTCTTTCAATTTGTTCCATGTATCTATTACTCTGTGTGGAAAGCTGTTCTTTTTCAAATCTCTTCTGTAACTGTCCTTACGTTTCTTCTCGTGTCCTCTTGTATTTCTTCTGTCTCATTTAAGTAGATCATCCCTATCAAGGATTTTCATCCCTTTCATAATTCTGTATATGGTTATCAAATCGCCTCTTTCTCTTCTTTGTTCCAGAGTTGATAAGTTTAGTTTGTCCAATCTTTGTTCGTATGTCAACTTGCTAAGTGTTGGTGCCATCTTTGTCATTGCTCTTTGAATTCTTTCTAGTTTCTTTATTTATTTATTTATTCATTCATTTTTGTACTAGGTGTCCATAGTGACGCTGCATATTCTAATTTTGGTCTTACCAGTGTAACCAGTATTTTCTTTACCGTTTCCTCATCCATGTAGTCAAAGGCCACTTTCATTGATCTTATTAAGTTGTAAGTTTCTCCAACTATTTTGTTTACATGTTTGTCTGGTGTCATATTGTTTGAAATAATTACTCCTAGGTCTCTTTCTGAATTTACTTTTGTAACTTCCTTTGTACCAATTTTGTATTGACCCGATATTATATTTTTACATTTTCCAAATTCCATTATACTACATTTCTTAATGTTGAAATTCACCTCGTTCTTTATACTACATTTCCAGACTTTGTCCAGGTCTTCTTGAAAAGATTTGCAATCTTCTTCTGTACTTACTCTCTTCAATGGTTTCGCATCATCTGCAAAGAAGTTTATATAACATTCTATGCCTTCATCCATGTCGTTTATAAAAACAGCAAACATTATCGGAGCCAATACGGAGCCTTGGTTGACTCCACTTATCATATTTACCCAATTTGAGTTCTTTTCTCTAAGTACCACTCTCATCTTTCTTCCATTCAAGAAGGCTTTCATCCATTCCAATACTTTTCCCTGTGTTCCACCTATTGTTTCAATTTTTCTTAGCTCTTTGTGTGGTACTTTGTCAAAAGCCTTTTGTAAGTCCAAGAAGGCACAATCTGCCCAACCATCTCTTTCTTGGATAATTTCTACCAATCTTGAGTAAAAGCATACTAAGTTTGTAGTTCATGATCTTCCACTTCTAAATCCAAATTGGTTGGGGTTTAGTATGTTGTTGTCTTCCAAGTGATTAGTCCATTTATTTCTGATAACTCTTTTGCATATTTTTGCAATTGTGCTTGTAAGGGATACCGGTCTATAGTTTGTTGGATTTTCTTTATCTCCTCCCTTATATATTGATACAATATTTGCATTTTTCCATTCTTGTAGTATTTTTCCTTCTTTGAGTGTGTATTTCATCTGCGAGTTCATCTATACATTCTTTTAATATCCAGTTCGCTATTCTGTCTGGCCCATGTGACTTTCTGACGTCAAGTTTCTTTATTTGGTCCCTTATTTCTTTCTGTGTCACCATTATTTCTTTCATTTTGGGGGGTCTTTCTTGGTGTCCATCATCTCACAATTGTAAATACAGACCTAAAGTGTCTGGTCATTACTTCAGCCATTTCTACATCTTCTATGTATTGTGTGTGCGCGTGTGTGGGTATACATGTATGTATATGTATACACAAACACTCCAAAGGGCTTTTCCCTCTAGGAATATTATGTGTATCTCTGGTCCGTAGGGGTACTACCTAAACGGTTCTGAGTTGGTCACCTTGACTCTCGCGCGCGTATATCGGGACAAAGCAACGCACTGTTGTGTTTGTGTGTATCAGTTTGCCTGATGCTCAACTACTTCCATATGTTTCCTTTAGTTTTTTCAGACACCTGTTGACCTTTATGACGTGGTTCATTGACGTAATTCCTTGACGTAACTTGTTTTCATCACAAGTCGAGTTTCTCTGACGACTATCCGTGCTCCAAGGAGTGCGTTTAGATTGAGTGTGGCATACATCGTGAGCCATTCTGCCAAATCAACCTTACTACATGCCTCTCTTATTTCGTATCTATGTGCTACTTGAAACAGTTTTATTTTCTAATCTGTATGATTCTCTACACGAACTAACATCACAAAGTGAGATTATGACTGGTGTGTGCGCAGGTAGCTGATGAGGCCAATACGCGACCTACACACACGATGACAGTGAGGGCAGATATGGTGATGAGTATAGGGTTGGTTTGTTGTTGTCCGCTGTTCTGAGCGTTCTTTACGACGTGTTCTCTTCTCTTCTTGTTTTGCCGTTCTTCTGGCTTCTAGACGCTGAACCCCATGTATATTACAGTATCACTGTAGAAGTGTAGATGGAGTCAGACGTTGTCGTACGAATATGCGAAGCAGTACGCGCCATCTTCGCGAGAAGTACGCACGGGAAAGTACGCACGGGAAAGAAACGATTTTGGACTGCTGGCTGACGTACGAATACTGACACAAGATATACGCGGGATTGTTCAGACTGTATAAACGGAATTTTCAGTAAAATCTATCACATCTGACACCATGGAAATTTTTTACTTTGATTAGACTGATACAAGAATATTACATTTTAACTAACAGGCAATAAAAAATTATATACATACATATCGCCGTTTCTGTTCGGAGCGCTTCAACAAGCGAGGCCTCCGCTTCGTGCACATGAATGCCAGAAGCCTTCTACCAAAGATAGACGAGTTCCATCTACTAGCGCGACGGACCAGGGCAGCAGTCATCGGTGTCACCGAAACTTGGCTAGACAGTACCATCTCCGACTCAGAAATTGCGATACCGGGTTATAGTGTTGTGTGTAATGATAGAAAGAGGATCGGAGGAGGGGTTTTGTACTGTCATTTGCAATGAGTTAGCATTCAACCCCCGTACAGACCATATAAGTAACGAGGGCCCCGAAGCTGTGTGAATAGAAATACCGTTAACTAAATCGCATCCCATCTTATGTGGGGTCTGTTACAGACCACCGAAACAGAGGTCTTTCTATAGCGCATTATAATCTACCTGTTTCAATCGGGTCAATATGCATGACCAAGAAATTATTATCCTAGGTGATTTTAATACGAATGTGTGTGTGTGTGTGTGTGTGTGTGTGTGTGTGTGTGTGTGTGTGTGTGTGTGTGTGCTTGGTTTTCCTGAGTTTATGTAAAGTATGGAACTAAATTCGAGTCTAGGGATAAGTCGAGTTCCAGTTTGGGAGCAAGCTCATAACAATAAAGTGGAACGTATAGATAATATAAGTAGAAAAAAGTACGTTCCGAGGAAAAGCTCTGGGAGGGAACTGTGAAGCCCTCCCATCCATCTATATTGGCATGACGACAATGAGGTTATCCCGTCGCCTCTTATACCACCTGACATCTGAAGCCCCTAAAAATCACTTAAGAGAAGCCCATGGCATGACACTAGCAAGAGAGACACTAAAGAAAAACACGGAGATCTTGGATTTATGTCCTGACGATAGACGCCTCCCAATTAAGCCCAAACCTAAATGTACAAGCAGAAGACCTTAGAGCCCTTCCAAGCATGAGACAAACCGTTAAAGATACAAACATGAGACTTAACATCACAAACGCCAATACGAGGCAAAACGCCACTCGTGCCATAAGCATGCCACATTCCGCCACAACACGAACCCGGAGGCTCTCCAGCGCACGTGACATTTCGTCACTGCCCGAAATACCAGGTGACCTCCCCTAAAGTGATTAGCAAGTAAAGAAACCCTAGTATAAAACTTAGAAATTTTACTAGAATCATCGGATTAATTCTTATCCTGATAAGAAAGAACATCCCTATAGCTACTGAAGAAGGGTCTTGAACCCGAAATCGCGATCTAGCTAATATGACTACATACAGACAAGTCATAAATTTCCTTTCTAAGGAACACAAATCCATAATAAGGTATATGGAAAATACATTTAAGAAAATAATTAATGCACAACTAGCCATCACTTATAATGATACACAAACACACACACACACACACACACACACACACACACACACACACACACACACACACACACACACACACACACTCGTATATTTAGAATCTCGAGTTTATGTGATGTCTAATGCATATATGTATATATATATATATATATATATATATATATATATATATATATATATATACATAATACACACACACACACACACACACGTCGGTCGGGGTGGCAGCAAAGTTTGGACTCCGGTGATATCTACAAATTTCGAGGATCACAACGACAAGGAAGTACCTGTGTTGTATTAATAGGGAAGGGGAAAGCTCGTGGTGTAGTGGGAAGGTGAAGAAAAAGGAAAAGGGGAGGGATTACTGAGGAAAATGGAAGGGAATGGGAATGGGGAAGATTGGATCCAGGAAGTCAGACGGCATGTCAACAAAAGACGGCCAGACGACAATGGTGAAGTCGAAGATATTAGTACATACATATACCATACATATACCAAGGCTTTTTCCCCCTTCCAAGGGAGGTAGCCAAAAAGGGAAAGGCATAAAAACACTCCCACCCATTTCATCCCTAAATACACTCCACATCCCTCCCACCCTTCCTCTCATCTGAGCACCTCCTGGATGATGGGTCATCCCTGCACCCTGCCCACCGCCCTGGGTCAGAAGCAGTGTCGCAAGACACAGTACATCCACAGCGAGGCCGCTTCATTTAATCGGCGACCCCCCCTCTCCGTCCCCCTTTGCATATAAGGCGAGGACGGGGAGAAATCCCTTCGGGCTGCGTCAAAATTTACTCACACATACTACCCCACCCCCCCCCCGCCCATTCCTCCTCATGCAGTCACAACATCATCCATATACAACCATTCTCCACTCACCTCTGTCTTCCGTCCTCTCCCTTCCTTCCTCAACAGACATTCCCCTCTTCCCCAAAGCCCCCTTCACCCCATCCATCCACCTCATCCTAGGACGTCCCCTCATGTTCACTCCCTCCACATCTGCCTTCCATACCTCTTTTACTAGTCTTTCTTCACTCATTCTTTCCATGT
>NC_134787.1:37251682-37259182 GCF_046742065.1 Oratosquilla oratoria
GATGAGTGACATATATATTCTAATAGCGGTTGCGGGATTTGCACTGCTGACTGCATCACAGACTAGCTGCAGGAAGTTTCTTGCAGCAGACTGTAATTAGACGGAAAGACACGGGAGATCGACATGAAAAAAAAGAAAATGCTGGTGGTGTAGACAGAAGCGTGCTGGTCCCGCACACGCTTATGGATTTGAATCCCACACTTCTTTCCGATTCCCATCAGTGACTGTAGTTACCTGTACTGCCCCAAACAGCCCAATCGCATGGGAGCTAAGGTGACTTTCGGCTGTAACCACTCAATGTCTCCTGGCGTAGACTCCACTCGCATGGCACGTTGGTGAACACAATAACGTTTACCTAGTGGCTTGGGAAGTAGTCTTCAACACAACACAAATTGTAACACAGACAGAACACGGCGGGAGCATCGAACACTCCGTGTACATCCACACCGAGTTCTCGTTCAGAACTGAGCTTCTGCGGGGATGCCTCAAGGCCAGCAACTCAAGCGTCATTACCTTGTTCAGGCGCGTTTGCAAGTGCGGGAGGAATTCTCTTCCTATCTCATGCCAGACGATTTTGTTCGGCCAAGGGGTAACTTGAGGACAAAATGAGGTCTCGAACAATTTTTTTTTTATAACGCGAAGGAGTTTCTGGATTTCTATAAGGCAAAACGGTTCTTGCAAATGTGGATTATGTTAATTCATACATTTTTCCTATATCATGATAATATCAGATACATCATAAACTATCGTCATTCCAAGACTATATTTCTATAGTAGAGGTGATAACAGTCCATATATATATATATATATATATATATATATATATATATATATATATATATATATATATATATGATACTGATAACCCACTTTCAGAGAAGAATAAGCGAAACTATAAAGATCTGTATATTTCAATCACTAACTGTAATCCTCTTCAGCAGATGTGAACTACAAAGTAGAGAACAATGTGCATTTATACAGAAGTAGTGAGGTAAGCAGGAAGGGACGGGGGATCAGGTCACGTGTCCGGCGTTGCATGGATCTTGGTGGCTTTTGTCCACTGCTAATATAGAAGGTAACATTTTGTTTATTGCAAATGAAGATATACAATCTGGTGACCATTGACCATAAAAAATAATATAATTTGGAAAATTGGGACGATGCTGAAATAATTTACAAATCTAAATGCTGTTTCAGAAGAAAAATGGTAGAATCCTCTTTGATAAACAATTTTCCAAATTATAATATTTCTTATGGTAAATGGTCACCAGATTGTATATCTTTATTTGCAATAAATAAAATGTTACCATGCAACGCCGGACACGTGACCTGAGCCCCCGTCCCTTCCTGCTTATCTTACTACTTCTGTATAAATACACATTGTTCTCTACTCTGTAATTCACATCTGCTGAAGAGGATCACAGTTAGTGATCGAAATATACAGATCTTTATACTTTTGCTTATTCTTCTCCGAAAGTGGGTTATCAGTATTATCTTACTAATGTGCTACTATGGTAAAGTGTCCGAATGGTTAGGCTCAATGACTAAAACACGTAGAATGTGTTGGCTCTTTATTTGTGTAGCACAGAATATGAAATGTGTGTCGGAGGCTGATGGGGGAGAGAACTAATCGGCACTGTGAATAGAATATCACACTTACTCTTTGTGTCCTGTAACCAGCACTTGCTTGACCACGACCGCCTGGTAGCGTAGTCAGAGATAATCTGAGTATTGTCCGGTCGCGGGCTAGTCGCCCTGCTGGGTCAGCCTAGCGCGTCATCCAATCAGGTGCTAGCATCTGGGTCACGTGATGACGCGCATCTGGGTCACGTGATGACGCGCCGCAGACAACAATGGTCACGCTAGGTCGCGTCCCCCGCCAACTTAACGCGGGAGCACGTGACCCAACGCGAGACGCTTACCATAGAAATAGTCACGCGTTCTACTCATGCCACACTACGACATAACTTTGTTGTGATATATATATATATATATATATATATATATATATATATATATATGTATATGCTAATAAGAACACGGGTATGTGTGTTCACTTATGCAAAGTAGACCACTTGGAAAAAAGAAACTAACGAAGCAGAGCGCTTTCGTATATTACATCTTCAGTGCAAAAAAGTACATAGTATTTTTTATTTATTTATTTATTTATTTATTTATTATTATTATTATTATTTTTTTTTTCTTTTTGCTTGAATTGAGTCTCAGCGGCCTCCGCCGATTAAGGGACTGTCTTTTAGTTAAAATATGCCTTGTAGCTTGCCTGGGTTAATTATGTAGGTGGGTGTATTGAGAGGGGTTTCTTAGTGGCTGGGGTGTTTTGTAGCAGAGCTACAACAGGGACCCTACTAGGGAGGAGCAGGTAAGTTTTGCTGCAAGGGCTAGGTGTCCCTGCCCGGCATCCGTGTTGCTACCTGCCCGGAGACGGTACAGGGCTGTGGTGGGATCCCCCAGGAGGTCCCTGAGGTGCTGGAAGTGGTGCCCCAGGGCGGGGCAGATGAAGAGACAGTGGCTAAAAGAGGCTAGCTCCTTGCCGCATGTGCATATTATATACACATTATCTCGTGTGCTTACGGTTAGTGTGCCACGGAATGTGAGTAAGCACTATCCAAGCAGATCCAAGTCTTGGACATTAAACAACATGAAGAAAATGAAGATCTATATCTACAATGTAAGAACTCAAAAGAGCATAGGCTGGAGAGTTTAATGGAAGAACTAGACAACATCAAGTGGGACATCGTAGGACTGAGCGAAGTCCGAAGAGTGGAAGAAAAACTGATGCAATTACAAGATGGTCACCACTTGTTCTACTGTAGAGGTAAGGACAAAAAAAGATCTAGGGGAGTAGGATTCTTGATTAATTGAGAGGTTGCTGGTAACGTAGTCAAGTTCAGTAGTTTATCAGACAGGGTAGCTTGGATTGTAATCAGGCTGTGCAAAAGTTACATTCTAAAAATAGTTTAGGTTTATGCACCAACTTCACAGGGTTCAGACGATGAAATTGAGTCCTTCTATGATGATTTAATACAGGCAACGGATAAAAAAAAAGTAAGTACACGTTGGTAATAGGCGACTTTAATACTAAAGTGGGTGAGAAGATGGGAGATGAGTCGTGCATTGGGAAGTTTGGAGTAGGTGAAAGAAATGACAGAGGCGAGATGTTGGTAAATTTTGCAGAGAACTACAACATGAAGATAATGAACACTTTCTTCCAAAAGCGTGTAGGTCGCAAATGGACCTGGAGAAGTTCAAATGGAACAACAAATAACGAAGTAGACTTCATATTAGGAGATGAGAGCAAGAGCGTTAGCAATGTTACGGTGATAGAGTCAACATAGGTAGTGACCATAGAATGGTAGGTTGCACAGCTAAATTCAATTTCAGAGCCGAGAGAAATAAACTAGTTTTAACAAAGTAAAGAAGTCTTGCAAAGGTTAAGGATAATAAGAAATTTCAGTTAGAAATTGAAAATAGATTCGAAGCTCTAAGATCCAACGAGGACACCGTGGAAGATATGAATCTAAATTTAGTGAATATCATTAGGGAATCAGCAGAGAAAGTAGGAAGTACAAAAAGTATTAGAGAAAAAAATACTCTAAAGCTACAAATGACTTAATTAAAAGAAGAAGGACGTTGCAGATTAAAAGCAGGAAAGACGAAATAGAAAGAGTAGAACTAAAGAAGCTTATCAACAAAAGGCAAAAATCAGAGAAAAGAAAGAGAAACATGGATGAAATAGAGAAAACTATTCGGAAAGGTAAAAATATTAAAGGGACCGAGCGCAGACATGCTTTAGGAAGACAGCAAATGATATGTTTGAAAGATAGAAATGGAGAAATCATTAAATGCAGAGACAGAATGGTAAAAAGAGTAGAAAAATTTTACCAAGAGCTTTACTAGTCGAAGACCGTAGTTGAGTCAGTAAATTTATCTGTAGATATTAGTAATGTACCAGAGATTGCAAAGGAAAATGTGGAATTTGCTCTAAAAACTATGAAACGAGGAAAAGCACCCGGGGAAGATGGTATATCGATGGTCTCAAACTGTCCGGAAATAGATTCAATTTGGAAGTGGGTAGAAACAACTTTGCCAACCGTGTAGTTAATGAATGGAATAAACTTTCTGCACAGGTAGTACAATGTAGTTCAGTTCGAAGCTTTAAGAATCATTTAGATAAATACCTAAGTAAGATGCTGTAATGATTATAATTTATCTTATATTATTTGTTTTTGTTTTGTTATCTTTTGTCTGACTGATTTTCATTTATTATTAGTTATATGTCAATTTATTATTATTTACTATTTACCTGTTTGTTTATTATTTAACTATACCTATGCATTTATTTATGTATTTTATTTGTTATTTACATTATTATAGTTTTTATTTATTATTTTATCATTAATATGATTTTTTTTCGCATCCGACCTAGATATGGATCAAAAGGTCTCCTGTCGGTATGCTCCGCCTTTGTAATCCTTTGTAATCTGTTGAAAGACGCAGGGAAAGAAGTTCATATTAAGTTAGCTCAGTTGTACACCCAGTGCTTACGTCAAGAAAGCGTTCCTGAATCGTGCTGCAATGCTATAGTTATTTTGATTCATAAAAAAGGAGACCAGAAGGGCCTTAGTAACTATCAACCGATTAGCTTGCTATCAAATGTATATAAAGTATTCTCCAAGATTCTTACAAATAGACTAAGTCAAGTTTTAGATGGAAACCAATCGAGAGAACAGGCAGGCGGATATTCGACTCCAGACCATTTGTAGGCGATAAACCAACTAATTGTGAAAACAACAGAATACAATATACCTCTTTGTTTAGCTTTTGTAGATTACGAGAAGGCCTTTGACTCGGCAGAACAAAGAGCAATACTAAACTCGTTACGCAATCAGGGTACAAACGAACAGATTGTAAGGACTTTAGAAAAGATTTATGCAAAAAGTACCGCTATAATTCGACTACATAAAGATACAGAAAATATCAAGATCGAGAAAGGAGTACGGCAAGGCGATACCATTACCCAAATTATTTACAGCTTGTTTGGAAGAGATTTTCAGAAGGTTGAGTTGGGAAGAGAAAGGTTTGAAGATTAATGGCGAATATTTGCAGATGACATTATTCTTATTTTAGAAAGAGCAGAAGTCATGCAAGATATGTTGAGTGATCTGAACAAGGAAAGTCTCAAAGTAGGTTTAAAATGAATAAGAGTAAAACGAAAGTAATGTTCAACACAAAAGTTCAAAGTAAAGAGATCATAATCGATGGTAAGAGTCTTGAAGAAGTTGAGGAGTATAACTATTTAGGCCAGATGGTGAAAATGACAAGAGATCATGATAATGAAATAAAAAGACGTATTACAATTGGTTGGAAAGTGTTTGGTAAGTATAATAAGATCCTGAGAAGCTCTCTAACCTTTATGTTTGAAACGTAAAGTTTATAATCAATGCATTCTGCCAGCAATGATCTACGGATGTAAGACTTGGAAACTAACGAAGGCGATGGAAACAAAGCTAAGGACTGCGAAGAGGAGAATGGAGAGATCAATGATGGGAATAACGCTGAGAGACCGAAAGAGAGCAAGTTGGGTGAAAGAGCAGACTAGAGTGAAATATATTGTGGAGGCGGTAAAAGAGAGGAAGTGAAATTGGGCAGGTAAGTTGGTGCGAACGACTGATGAGCGATGGAGCAAGTGTGTTACTGAGTGGACGCCGCGAGATAGGAAGAGTGAAAGAGGGAGACCAGACAAAAGTTGGAGAGACGAGATCGAGATGTTTGCAGGAGTGGCGTGGCAGAGGTTGGCGTGGTCGTGTGAATTATGGAATGCTATGGAGGCCTTTGTTCAGCAGTGGACTTGGGATGGCTGATTTGATATATATATATATATATATATATATATATATATATATATATATACATATATATATACATATATATATATATATATACATATATATATTCGTATATGTGTGTGTGTGTATGTATGTATGTGTGTGTTTAAGTATAACAATCAACTGAACTACCTGAACCTTGCATCATCTCGTCATTTCACGAATTTTCCTCTTTTTTTTTTTTTTCCTTTTGACAATATTTAATACTGTACAACATATGGCGCTATATCATTCTTAGAAGAAACCATTCTTTTTTGCATGCTCGCCTAAGCTTTGAGCTGGTTTCAACCAATATATATATATAGAACTAGCCTCATTGCTACCATGTTGCGATGCCACGCGGTATAGCTGACACTGATCGGAATAAACATGATCACTGTTGCCTTCAAGCCATCTCATAGATCTCTCAGCAGACATGTCTATAGGCCTTTCTGAGGAGAAATGTTGGACTGTTGTCTCTGTTGTGTTCGAGTGGTGCGGTTTCTTTTTTCACCGGAGAAGAGGGCGGCAGTCAACGGGTGCCAGCTTCTTTTATATGAAAGGGTGGAGGAAGTGCAGTTGGTCTTGTTAGAGACATTCAGTCTCACTCCGGAGACTAGGTACCGGTTTTACAAAGGAAAAAAGGAGGAGCAAACTGCAATAGACCTATTGGTCCTTACGGGGTTGTTTGCGAATTGAAAGGGGGTGTAATCAGTGGAAACGATTAAGAAACATTGACTTAATTTAAGTATATGAGTTCACGATGATGAGAAATAAGTTAGACTGGGGTTGGACTCCATATATCTATCTAAGCGTTTTTAAGTGTCAATTGTATTTGAACTCACGATAACAACAGGTTCCAGGTATAATGTAAACAAACATCTTAAGCCCTTACACCCACATGGGACTCACAATATTCTATTTACCTAATTATTTTTCAATTTTCTTTGACGGGTTTTTGTTGTTGGCTTTTATACTGTGACTTTTAAAATGGACTGTAGAGCAAAGTTGTGTGTGTATTTTTAAGTTAGTCAAAGGCAACTATTTCAAAATGTCCTGAACCTAAGTTTTTCTTTGTTTTTAAGGTATACTTATTTCTCTATTTTTTTCTTGGTAGGGGGGGGCCTTTCAAAATCTATATAATAGTGTCAGGTCTCATTTTATCAGAATAATCATCACATCTGGTAAAATTCAGTAACTTTATTCTGGTATACATTTTGTTCAGCTCATTAAGGTACGGATGAGGAAATTTAGGTCTAGTCAACTTGTTAGACCTAGTCGCATCAGTATTTCATTTTTTTTTTTTTTTTAAGGAGTTCCCCCCCACCCACCCACCTTCGTTCCCACCCCTCAGCTAACCCCCGGCGTTCACTAGACCAGTCTTTAAAGCCACGTCCACACTGTGCCTCACTCAGATCTGAATGTAGCCGGTGACAGTGTTGAATACTGAGCTCAGTGTCCACACGGAGTGGGGATAAGGAAAGAATGCGGCTACGAGAGAATGCACGCCAGTTACCTCTGAGCATCGGCAGGGAATGGAAATAGACGAGTTCCTTGATATGGAAACCCTACTCTGCAGCATTGTAGCTCTGTGTGCTATGAAAAATAAACCAAC
>NC_134787.1:37264182-37291682 GCF_046742065.1 Oratosquilla oratoria
TATGCCAAAGGCTTTTTCCCCCTTAAGAGGAAGGCAGTCAAAAAACAAAGGCATAAGAACCACTCCCACCCATTCCATCCCCAAAATACTCCACTCCCCTCCACCTTCTTCCCTCCCTCCCAACTTAGCAGTTCCTGGATGACGGGTCAGCCCTGCATCCCGCCCACCGCCCTGGGTCAGAAGTAGTGTCGTAAGACACAGCACATCCACAGCAAGGCCGCTTCATTAAATCGGCGACTCCCACCTCTCCGTCCCTTCATGCAGAAAAGGAGAAGACGGGGAGAAATCCCTTCGCGCTGCGTCAATTTATTTCTCACACACACTCCTTCACCCCATCCCCCCACCCACTCCCCCTCATGCATCACAGCATCATCCATACACAACCATTCTTCATTCACCCCCATCTTCTGTTTTCTCTCGTCCTTCCTCAACAGACATTCTCCTCTTTCCCAATGCCCCTTTTGCCCCATCCATCCATCTCATCCTAGGTTACCCCCTCATGTTCATTCCTTCCACCTCTGCCTTCCACACCTCTTTTACTAGTCTTTCTTTACTCATTCTTTCCATGTGTTCAAACCATCCCATTACTCTTTCATCAACCCTATCTCCCAACTCCCTTTCCACCACCGTTCTGGGTTATTGGCTGGGGTATTGGCTGCATGGTATTGTGGTTAAGTAGCATGCAGCTGATACTTTAGGGTCTATATGGGGCGCCCCTACGGACCAGAGTCACACGTCATTTTGTCTGTGATAGAGGAAATCTCTGTTCATAGAGAAATTATGATACTTTATTATACTGCGACTGTCCCTCAGTTATGCTGTCCTCAACCCTTGTTACTGTCCTGTACCATTTCTCTGAATATTAATTTCCTTTTTTCGCCTAACCCTGTGGTAGGGGAAAAGAATACTGCCACCAAGTATTCCCATTTGAGTGGTAGGAGGCGACAAAAAACGGGACGGGGATAGGACTAGGCATCCTTCTCCTTGTAGCCCCAAATGGGACATTCGTAAAAAAAAAGTAAAGGCATAAATTGGTATATATCTATATGTATAATCTTTGTTTTGGCTATTTCAATTATATATATTTTACTTAATATACTATGTGGCCCTTTAAAATTGTAAATTTCTGGGTGTGGCCCTTGCACTGAAAAGTTTGACCACCCTTGGGGTGGGGGTGGCAATGCATGGCGTGTTGTAAATAAACCCTGGTGGTTAATAAATAGTCATGGACAAACCTGCGACATCCTTAAGGAGGTGGCACACTAGACTAGCATGCTACTCGATTTGGCTACTTCGTTTGAGTCGAAACGACTTCAGTTACAATAGACTTCCGTAAGAATATCTCAACAATGTGTCTAACATTAGTTTAGATTTACCTTCTCTTAGTTCGTTATTTAGGTCCTCACTAAAGGGCGGAGGTGCAATTTGACATTTAGAAAACTGGAAAAAAGTAACTGAAGTTATTTCTACTCAAACGAAGTATCAAAAGCTAGTAGCATGCTAACGAGAAATGCCTAGTATACCGCCACCTGTAGCAGAGTGGGGAGGGCTTGGTATTGGCAACACATAAGCAATTAAAATCCCTGTTATCTAAAAAAATAAAAAAAAATGTTAGCCGGGTGTGCAGCTTTTGCATTTTAATTTTTGTTTGACAGCAAGTGGCTAACAAGATTTTACTACGGTGATTTTACATTGAGAATAAATTTAGTAGAAAATAGATATACAGTATACAATAGGGTGTTGTGCTGCAACCAGTTTTGAGGCACATTTCAGTTTTTTTAGAGCAGACCATCCAAATTTTTTAAATGTAGACGAAAAAATGGAAAAATTCGTAACACCTTTTTTGGGGGCCAAATTTTGCTTAAAATTGGCTTCTCTTTAGGATTAGGCTGGTTGTATTCATTATTATAGTTTTCATCTCTGGAGCTAGAAATGGGAAGCTTTCTTACTGGAAGAAAATTTGCATTTTAATTCGTTATGTATCTAAGGTTTAGGCATCTTTAGATTGAGGAATTGATAAACTACTCGGAGGGCACTATAAATAAATCGATGTATGACGAATTTACGAGATATGGCTTCAGCTTTTTGAATGTTTGTTATAGATTCACTCCCTATGCCACTTTACTCCTTGCCAGGCAGTCATTCATTGGTTTACTGCAGTTGAGCTAACACATGTCTCCCATCCTTGTGTCAAGCTCTATTTCTCATTAATTGTGAGTAAATTTTTTTCTACCCGTGATTTTCTTGGTTGTAGTATGGATTAGTTAGGTTAAAAGATGGGAGGGTTATATTCCTTTAACAAGGTGCTAAAACGAAAAAAAGGGTTAGTAAAGAGTAATTCTCATTTTTACTAGTTAAAGTATTATCCCTATTAAGCTAGGGCTCCGCCAGCCTAATAACCTTATTAAATGAAAGAGTAGTTGAGATGTAATTTAGCACTCAGTATATTTCGTTGGCATCCCATGTATTATTTCTGTTTCATACTAACGGGTCTTTCTATTATCCATTTCCAGAACATCAACAAGTCAGTGTCATTGGCTCCCCACTTCCAGAACTAATTATGAGTTGCCAACAAAACAACAGGTGGGAAGATATATCCAGTATGTAAAAGACAATAAATTGATGAGCAACAAGGATATTATTCCCAAAGTATCTGGGGGCCCTTACTGAAATTTAGAGAAATAAAACAGTTATTCCAATTCACCCGATCAAGGATGTTAAAACCAAATTGCTCCGTTTGGTGGAAGAAGCGTCTGTGATATCAAATAAAAAAAATGAGTGCTGCTTAGATTAAGAAGTTTATTTTATCATTGGATCAATCTTATGATATAGCAGGCTGTCAGTGTACTAATCTTATGGACTGCAAGTGTGAAAAGAACATGATATACAACGTCGAAAGCATGAATTTCTTAGTGACCAAAGAACTGGGCGTCACATGAAAACTGGAGGAGTGGATGTAAAAACAAGTCAAATGATTAAAAAAAGGAAAATCAGAGATGGTCGAATTCAGGGAAGTAGATAAAAAGAGTTACAAAAAGAGAAGAGGGAAGAGAAAACTACAATTTCAGACGAAGGACTGAATGAAGAAACCTCATCATCTGACATCTCTGATGATGAATGGAAGAAAGTCTTTGCGAGAACAGAAAACATCATACCAATACCAACAATTGCCATGGAAGCAGAACGGTATTCTGTGTCAAATAGAGCTGTTACTGCTATTAGTAATGTAACCCTATTCGACTACGGTATTATTAATTCAGAATACAACTTCCATGTAATTGACCATCACAAAGTCTCGAGGGCACGACATATCTGAATGGTCGGGAGATAAGAAAATTACTGCTTTGTTTTTTGTTGAGAAGAGAGACACCACTAAAAAAAAAAAAAAAAAAAAAAAAGATATATATATATATATATATATATATATATATATATATATATACATATATATATGTGTATATATATATATATATATATATATATATATATATATATATATATATATATATATATATATATATATATGGAGCAAAAAATTCAGGATCACTATGTGCTTGTAGGAGGACCTGGTACTTTCTATTTAGATTAAAGATAAGATAAAGGTAGTGGGAGCTGAGAGCTCGGCAATTAATACTGGCTACAAGAATGGAGCCATAAGAGTGTTGAAATGTCAATTACATCGTCCTTTACAGTGGACCATCTGCAACTTACTTCTAAACGAGCTTCCTTTCAGGAAATATATTGGTCCAACAGAAAATGGAAATCAGTGGAAAAGGCCACTTGGTAAAGATTTATCCACCTTTGAAGCTCTACCAGTATCACCAAATGGCTTTCAATGTATTGCTAAAGGAGCGCCTCTTCTAGATGTAGATGTAAATGAGCTTAGTCGGGACCAAGCTTACCTATACAGAATATAAGTGTTATTAGAAGTGGTATAATTGACGATGATCTCCTACATATAAAACCAGGGCCAATATCTCATACAAGATGGCTCACCACTGCCAGCTAAATATGTTGACTTTATGTGGCAACAGAAAAACTTAGTAAAGACTTGTATGTCCTCACAGATTTTATCGTGTGTCATTATGGGCTTATCTGGTTTCACATCCAATTCTCTCCGAAATGCACGGAGGGATCTAAACACCTGGAACAGATCAATCTTGTGCAAATATTTCAGCCTACCAGTGAAGCCATATCATGACAAACAATTCAAAGGAATTCCTACTGGGCCCATCCTGAGAACGTCCTTTTGGCAATGCTTACAGACGTTGACAAAAAGAACAGGAAATTAGCTATTGACAGAATCAAGAACATCAGAGAAGTAAACGAAACACCTCAAAGTGAAATCTGTGAAAAGTCTAGGGTGAACTTACTACGGTAAATATAACAAAAGAAAAAATTAAAAAGTGTATAGAGAAACTCAAAATTAATAAAACACCAGGGCCTGACGGTTGGCATCCAAGAATCTTAAAGGAAATAAAAAATGAGATTGTTGTTCCACTAGAAATTATCTTCAAAAAATCCATCATATCCGGAGATGTCCCAAGAGCTAACGTTACTCCCATATTCAAAATAGGTGACAAAAAGAAACAAAATAAATACAGGCCTATAAGTTTGACTTCAATCGTAGGAAAAATGATGGAAACTATCATCAGAGATGCTATCGAACATCATTTAAAAAGTAATTGTTTGATAAATGATAGCCAGCATGTTTTCAGACGGAAACGTTCTTGCGTGACTTACTCGAATTCTACAACACAGTTATCTCGAATTATGACAAAAGAAACAATATAGATTTGATATATCTAGACTTTGCAAAAGCTTTTGATACCGTCCCCCACGAAAGACTACTTACTAAATTAGCTTCACACGGAATAAGTGGTAGCCTATTAAGTTGGACTAGTAAATGGTTGAATGATCGAAAACAGAGAGTTGTTTTAAATGGAAAAACTTCTAGATGGAAAAATGTTACGAGTGGAGTTCCTCATGGTTCCGTTCTTGGGCCACTTCTATTCATAGTATATATAAATGATATAGACCACGGACTAAAATCTATTGTCTTCAAGTTTGCTGATGATACAAAACTGTGCAGAATGGCAAATGATCACTTAAACCAATTAGATATTCAAGAAGATTTAGATCAATTACAGCAATGGTCTGAAAAGTGGCTAATGAAATTTAACACATGTAAATGCAAGGTAATGCACATAGGTAAAAATAACAATCAGTACGATTACAAGTTATTTGGAAAT
Source organism: Oratosquilla oratoria (assembly GCF_046742065.1). Lineage (NCBI taxonomy): Eukaryota > Metazoa > Arthropoda > Malacostraca > Stomatopoda > Squillidae > Oratosquilla > Oratosquilla oratoria. The sequence continues at coordinate 37,269,435 of NC_134787.1, forward strand.
TCGTTAACACAAGTGGATAGTGAAAAAGATCTCGGCGTAATTATCAATAACGATCTCAAATCATCTAAGCAGTGTATTTCAGCCTCTGAGAAAGCAAATAAGTTTCTAGGACTGATTACGCGATCTTTTGACTTAAAAAATCCATCACTCATTAACAAGCTATATAAATCGTTAGTTCGTCCACATTCGGAATATGCTGTTTCCGCATAGTTACTGAATCTCATGAAAGACATTGACAGATTGGAAAAAGTACAACGGCGAGCCACAAAACTGATTCCAAATATAAAAAATAAACCATACGAAAATCAGCTAAAACATAAGAATCTGTTTTCCCTAAAAGAGCGTAGACTCAGAGGTGACGTGATACAGGTCTTTAAGATTCTAAAGGGAATTGACAACATCAAAAGTGACAAAATTTTCACACTGAATGAGAATCCGACAAGAAACAATGGTCTCAAACTGCCAGGAAATAGATTAAATTTGGAAGTGGGTAGAAACAACTTCGCCAACCGTGTAGTTAATGAATGGAATAAACTTCCTGCAGAGGTAGTGCAATGTAGTTCATTTCGAAGCTTTAAGAATAATTTAGATAAACACCTAAGCAAGATGCTGTAATGACTATCATTTATTTTATATTATTTATTTATTTATTTTGTTATAATTTGTCTGTTTATTACTATTTGTTTGATTCTCATTTATTATTAGTTATATGACAATTTATTATTATTTACTATTTACCTGTTTGTTTATTATTTAACTACAACCTATCCATTTAATTTATTATTTACGTTATATTTTTTATTTATTCATTTATTTATTCACTTGTTATTATTAAAAAAAAAATCGCATCCGACCTAGATATGGACCAAAAGGTCTCCTGTCGGCATGCTCCGCCTTTGTAATCCTTTGTAGGAGATACGTGATTTCAGGCCATCAAAAATAAATAAGATTACTAAGAACCTGACAGATCTACTTCCCCCTGAGAAGGAGTGCAGGTTTGAGCCATCACATATAATACAAAATATTGTTGACGAGCCACGCTCTATTGACATTCCATGCCACTCTCAAGGTGTGGAGCGGCATGTGCGAGTGGTGACGAAAGCTTCTGGCAAAGTTTATGGAAAAGAAACAAGAGGTGGCTACATTCGGTGGTATTAAATCCTGTGAATTCATGCCATTGTTGAAGACAAAGCATAATCTTAATGTATTACTTGACAAATATTATGTATCAGTTAGATATTAACCTGTTCAATACGAGTAAAATTCTCGCGGGCAGCATTAGCTGCCTGATGTACGATGATGCATCACAATACTCGCATTATAAAATTTAAGATTACAACTGTATTACTTGTCCTCTTTCATTCTGAATGTTAATATCCACAGAAAATATGATCAGGGCAGTTCACAGAATATGGGGGTTATTCAGCTAGGAAAAAAAAAAAAAAAAAAAAAAAAAAAAAAAAAAAAAATATATATATATATATATATATATATATATATATATATATATATACATATATATAATCAAGACGCCGACGCCGGCATCCTCATATATCCATTTTTGCTATATCATATCGAAGGAGTTAAAAGTTAAACTCCTTCAGTTTAAACTCAACTCTAATGTCTTTGGAAGCACTTATAACAACAAACCAACAATTCTGATGGTGTATATCTTTCTGGATCGAAAGAAAAAACTAAAAAAGTTCCAAACATTTCTAAAACACACACACACTCATACACACACACACACACACACACACACACACACACACACACACACACACACACACACACACACACACACACGCACACGCACAAACAATTCATGAATCTAAAAACAGTTTAGATAAAATGAGATATGAAGACAGGACACCACGAGCATAGCTCCCCTTCCCGTAAAATACAACTAAGTAAAACTAGTTAAACACACACACAAACACACACACACACACACACACACATACACACACACACACACACACACACACACACACACACACACACTCACACTCACAAACAATTCATGAATCTAAAAACAGTTTAGATAAAATGAGATATGAAGACAGGACACCACGAGCATAGCTCCCCTTCCCGTAAAATACAACTAAGTAAAACTAGTTAAACACACACACACACACACACACACACACACACACACACACACACACACACACACACACACACACACACACACACACACACACACACATTACCCATAGATCGGTCATACGAGCTCTGAGCTCTCTTCCGGGAGGGAAATAGCTGTCGATCACGAGTCCAACACGTGATCCAAAGACCAAGGTGAAAGACCAAGGTGAATACACACACACACACACACACACACACACACACACACACACACACACACACACACACACACACACACACACACACACACCTACATAGGTCATATTCAGGTTCTGGTACAGGCATTTTTTATTGATTGCAAGTATATACAAAAGAAAACTTGCGCGGGTCACAACCCGCTACCTTCTAAGAAGTCTAAAAGACTTAATATATATATATATATATATATATATGTATATATATATATATATATATATATATATATGATATATATATATGTGTGTTTATATATATACATATATATATATATCTATATATATATACATATCTATATAAACATATATATATATATATATTTATATATATATATATATATGTATATTACACTAAGAGTATATGGTGTCACCCGTCTTTCCGGTGCTCTTCTGCCTCCCAGTCTTGCCTCAACCCATGCCCTCCGGAATCCCAGGTAAGGATGACCAGTCGTCCTTGCTGTAAAGAAAAAGTCATGGTGAGCGGATATACTTTGTGGTGTATAGGTCATATACTCAGACTCCAGTGTATATTAATAAGACAAAAATGAGAGGGAAAGAATTAAAGTATGGGAGACATCATCTAGGGGGTGACACTTCCATTAGGCGTCCAAGTCGGTACGGGATGAACGCGCCCAACAGCCTCCTCACTAGTCCCTCCAGTGAAGTGGCGAGACCCGCACGAAGAAATCCAGACGCTGGACAGGTAGCCACATAGTAAACTAGCGTGTTGGCCCACACAGCGCCGCAGTGTTGGCAGTCCTCATGACGTCCCGCCACCTCCCAGAAGCACCGATACCCTAGCCGAAGGCGATGAAAGACCACTTCTTGCGCCCTGGAGAGGCGCATTCCTGTGGCAAGCTTCTCGTAGTTGGACATCCTCTTGTACCACAGAGCTGACGGCCTCCTAGGCACCATCGGCTTGTGCTTCTCTAACTCTCGCCGGGTCAATTTTTTTGCAGCAATGGTCAATATATCTGCCCGACTCTGGAGCACACCAATACCGCCGTCCATGTGCTGACTGGCGGCTGCTTTCCTCGCCTCTTCGTTCCCCAGCAGGTCGATGTGTCCAGCTTAGGACGACTAACCGTCCTTGCTCATGGAGAAAAGTCACTAGGTGCACATAGTCTTGATGTATGTCTTTAGTGATAGTTTGAATCAATGACATACTATCAGTATGTATTACAACGTGGTTTTGGTGGGTGTTGAGGGCGTGGGTCAGTGCTAGTCCCACTGCAATTCCCTCCGCTTGCATTGAGCAGCGAGTGCCCAACACCCTTACTCCCTGTCGTGTGTCGTGTGTGACAAACGTCTTGCGCTCAGCATCTACTGATCCGTCGGTGTATTACACCACGGAGTTTTCAGATGTGAGGGCCCTTATAGCCTCCTCTGCTTTTGCCCGCAGCTGCGGTAGTGGTGTGCTACGCCTCATCGCCATTATGGAGATTTTGGCTAGTAGATTCCCCCAGGGTGGAGGGTGCATATATCCGTCCACCGGCATATCCCTCCTTTTTAGTAGAATGCGGTCCTGCAGGTGTAAGTCCCTGTTGCGTCGTGCAAGCTTCGCCGACCATCTGTTCATCGGAAAGACCTCAAAGTCTTGCTGCAGAGCCGCGATTATCATCCGCTGTAGGAAGGAATCCTGCTGCTTTTGGATGACTGGTAGCGAAGGCGGCCACACGTTGTGACATCCTGTTACTGACCGGCAGTATTCCCGTCTCTTGTTGCATGTTGGCAACCACTCTCCAGGGTGGTGCACCAAGTATGACGCACAGGGCCCGATTTTGTACTGCGTCTATCTTGGATATCTGGTTGTCAGGGAGGCCAGCAAGGGCAGCGCTGGCATAGTCCATCAGTGGTCTCACCGCGCTTATGTAAAAGGTCCTGAGAACAGCACTGGTGTCCCTGGCTTCTCTGGTTGCCAAGGGCCCTTTCCCGGAGGTAGGCCACCTCTGTCTTAAATGACAGCCCAGAGTCTATCCATACGCCAAGGTACATATGTGCTCTTACCCACTCTACCTCATGCCCCTGTAGGAGTAATCTAATTGCCGAGGGCATTTTGCCGCCAAAGCACATGGCTTTGGTCTTTAGCGGTGGTATCTTAAGGCCAAGCTCATTGCTCCTATCGGATATGTCATCGAGGCATTTTTGTGCCCTTCTAAACTTGGCTCCTCTCCCTTTCACCACTAGGGCGACATCATCCGCGTAGGATATCATATAACATCCTGTAGGTGGGGGGGGGGGGAAGTAGTTCTGCCATTAGCACATTGAACAGGGTGAGGCTTATTACAAAGGATTACAAAAGGCGGAGCATGCCGACAGGAGACCTTTTGATCCATATCTAGGTCGGATGCGAAAAAAAAAAAATCATATTAATAATAAAACAATAAATAAAAACTATAATAATGTAAATAACAAATAAAATACATAAATAAATGCATAGGTATAGTTAAATAAAAAACAAACAGCTAAGTAGTAAATAATAATAAATTGACATATAACTAATAATAAATGAAAATCAGACAGACAAATGATAACAAAACAAAAACAAATAATATAAGATAAATTATAATCATTACAGCATCTTACTTAGGTATTTATCTAAACGATTCTTAAAGCTTCGAACTGAACTACATTGCACTACCTGTGCAGGAAGTTTATTCCATTCATTAACTACACGGTTGGCAAAGTTGTTTCTACCTACTTCCAAATTGAATCTATTTCCGGACAGTTTGAGACCATTGTTTCTTGTCTGATTCTCATTCAATGTGAAAATTTGGTCGCTTTTGATGTTGTCAATTCCCTTTAAAATCTTAAAGACCTGTATCAAGTCACCTCTGAGTCTACGCTTTTTTAGGGAAAACAGATTCATGTGTTTTAGTCGATTTTCGTATGATTTATTTTTGATATTTGGAATCAGTTTTGTGGCTCGCCGTTGTACTTTTTCCAGTCTGTCAATGTCTTTAATGAGATTCGGTGACCATACGGAAACAGCATATTCCAAATGTGGACGAACTAACGATTTATATAGCTTGTTAATGAGTGATGGACTTTTGAAATCAAAAGATCGCGCAATCAGTCCCAGAATCTTATTTGCTTTCTCAGAGGCTGAAATACACTGCTTGGATGATTTGAGGTCGTTACTGATAATTACGCCAAGATCTTTTTTACTATCCACTTGTGTTAACGAATTTCCAAATAATTTGTAATCGTACTTACTGTTATTTTTACCTATGTGCATTACCTTGCATTTACCTGTGTTAAATTTCATTAGCCACTTTTCAGACCATTGCTGTAATTTATCTAAATCTTCTTGAATATCTAATTGGTTTGAGTGATCATTTGCCACTCCGCACAGTTTTGTATCATCAGCAAATTTGGAAACAGTAGATTTTAGTCCATGGTCTATATCATTTATATATACTATGAATAGAAGTGGCCCAAGAACGGAACCCTGAGGAACTCCACTTGCAACACTTTTCCATCCAGAAGTTTTTCCATTTAAAACAACTCTCTGTTTACGACCATTCAACCAATTACTAGTCCAACCTAATAGGCTAGCACTTATTCCATGTAAAGCTAATTTAGTAATTAGTCTTTCGTGTGGGACGGTATCAAAAGCTTTTGCAAAGTCTAGATATATTAAATCTATATTGTTTCTTTTGTCATAATTCGAGATAACTGTGTTGTAGAATTCGAGTAAGTTAGTCACGCAAGAACGTTTCCGTCTGAAACCATGCTGGCTATCATTTATCAAACGGTTACTTTCTAAATGATGTTCGATAGCATATCTGATGATAGTTTCCATTATTTTTCCTACGATTGAAGTCAAACTTATAGGCCTATAGTTATTTGGTTTCTCTTTGTCACCTTTTTTGAATATGGGAGTAACGTTAGCTAGCTTCCATTCTCTTGGGACATCTCCGGATATGATGGATTTCTTGAAAATAATTTCTACTGGAACAACAATCTCATTTTTAATTTCCTTTAAGATTCTTGGATGCCAACCGTCAGGCCCTGGTGTTTTATTAACTTTGAGTTTGTCTATACACCTTTTAATTTTTTCTTTTGTTATATTTACCGTAGTGAGTAAGTTTACCCCTGACTTTTCACAGGTTTCAGTTTGGAATTCACTTTGAGGTGTTTCGTTTACGAATACCGAGCTAAAATAATTGTTTAAGATATTACACATTCCTTCATTTGAATATTCAAGTTGACCGTCAGCAGATAATAGTGGACCAATGTGATTCCTAACAACCTTTTTATCTCCTAATGTAACTATAGAATTCTTTGGGATTCTCTTTGGATTTATCAGCGATGTTCATTTCGTATTGTCGTTTTCTTTTTCTTATTGTCTTTTTTAAATCTCTCTGTATTGATACATAACTTTCATAGTCATTTGATGTACCCGAGCACTTATATTTCTTATAAGCCTGTCTCTTTTTAGCAATACTTTTTTCAGTTTCTTTGTCGAGCCACTTTGGGCGAGCCTGATTTGGGGGACGTCTGTCCTTAAAAGGAATGTAAGTTTGAATCATCTTAGTGAGCGTATTTTGAAATATTTTAGCCCCCTTTCCTGAAAAGGGCTATAGCTATTAGCCGAAATATAGAAGTTACACTATCTTCCAAAATTTCCTTTTATTCCGACTGTGGGTTCTTCGTGATTATTATTTACAAATGTGCTACAACATTTTGTTTAAGCGATATATATATATATATATATATATATATATATATATATATATATATATGTATATATATATTTAAATATATATATATATATATATATATACATACATACATATACATATATATATATACATATATATATATATATATATATATATATATATAATTATATATATATATATATATATATATCCCTCCTTTCCGCTGCCCTCTTTAAGCTTCTCCTGTAACACCTCTATGACCCCAACTCTTCGATGGGACAGTGTCCACAAGGATAGAAACTTGGTTATTTTCGACAAAATAAAATACAAACAAGTACAATTTCTGCCACTTTCTTAGCAGGATGTTTTATCTATGTATCTATACACACACACACACACACACACACACACACACACACACACACACACACACACACACACACACACACACACACACACACACACACACACACACACACACACACACACACACACACACACACACACACACACACACACACACACACACACACACACACACACACACACACACACACACACACACACACGTCGGTCGAAGTGACAGCGAAGTTTGGAACTCCAGGAAAACTTCAAGTTTCAACGATCTCAACAATGAGGGAGTACCCTTGTTGTATTAATAGGGAAGGGGAAAGCTCGTGGTGTAGTGGGAAGGTGAAGAAAAAGGAGAAAGAGAGGGATTACTGAGGAAAATGGAAGCAAATGAGGAAATGGACGAACGGGCCCCGGATGTTAGAAGGGGTGTAAACAAAAGGGGTGCAGAACACACAGACGAGGAAGAGCAAGGAAACAGAAGTGTCAAAAGCAGAAATATAGATAATAGCAGCTCAGTGGAAAGAGATGATAACCGCTTTTATGGATTCAATGAGGGAGGAGGTGACAACCTCCCCCGACTAGTAAATCTAGAGGAGAAACTAAAAAAAATGAACGAAGCATGGGAGGTTTGGTTTAACCAGTTAACACTAGTTACCCAAAGAGCTGATAAACTGGATGAACTAAAGAAGGAGAATCAAAACCTAACTAAAGAAATAGAAGAATTAAAAAGACAGTTGAAAGAAACAAAACATGAGAATGAGGAATTAAAGAATAATAATAAAGAGAATTAAAGAGTCCATAGCAAAAGAAGCACAGGGTTGGAGAAAAGTCCAAGACAACAACAAAGTTGTATTTACAGATATAGTGACCCAACAGATGAAAGAACAAATTAAGGACACAGGTATTAAAGTGATGAGAGAAAAGGAGAATATAGTAAGAGACTTAGCGGACAAAATGAAATGTATAATTATATTAGGGATGAAATAGAAGCATAATCCAAATAGGAACACAAGAGTAAAAGAGGAGAAAGAAAAGGTAAACAAGATATTAGAAGTAGTTCAAGAGGATGGACAAAAACAGGGAAAGAAATTGAAGAAATATATAGAATAGGGAAATACAATACAGATAAGACCAGACCAATTAAGATCAAATTCAATTCACAAACGACAGCAGAGAATATCTTTGCAAAAACAGGGAAACTAGCAGACAGTGATCAATATAAATAGGTATTGATAAAAAAAATGAATAAAGAGAAAAGAGAGGATGAGAAAACAAAAAGACTAGAAGCTAAGGAAAAAAGAGAAAAGAACAGAGTCAGAAAAAGAGAAATTCTATTGGAGAGTAGTGGATATGAAAGTGAGGAAATGGTTCATAGCAGAGAAAAACGGAAAGGAAACAGAAAACACGATGGAAGTAGCAGAAAATTAAAAGTGTCTTACACAAACATAGATGGCTTGATAACAGGCTTGAACGAACTGAATGATTACCTGAGGGAAAAAGAACCGGACATAATGGGAATTGTAGAGACAAAATTGAAAGGTCCACTACCACTCAACAGTGTAGGACATGGTGCATATAATTATTGGATTAGAAACAGAGAGGTAAAACAAGGGGGAGGAGTTATCTTCCTAACTAAGAAGGATATAAATGTGAGGAATGTCACATATGGAAAGAATAGAGATGATTATGATGAAAATGGAGGACAGAGATGGGAAGAGCATGAAATTTGTAGTAAATTATGTGCCTCCCAAAACGGCTTCGTAGGAAGAGAGAGTACACAAAAATATGTTAGAAGACACAAGGATAACACTAAATAAGATCATGGAAGATGGAGGAAGAATAGTTATAATGGGTGACTTTGATTGTAAAGAAATCTGCTGGGAAGAGATGACAGTGAAGGGTGGAGACGACCTATGGGGAAATGTACTACTTGATATGATTATCCAACAGACAATGACGCAATGAATACAAGAGAATGCTAGGTGTAGAAATGAGGATGAACCATCGACACTGGACCTAATAATCACACCAGAACCCGAAATAGTGGGTAAGATTCAATGTAAGACGCCAATAAGTAGAAGTGACCACATATTGGTTGAACTAGAACTAAACGAGGAAAAGTACATGGAAAAAACGAACAATATAGAAAGGGAAGATTGATGTATGGAAAAACAAATTTTGATAAGATAAGAGAATTCTTTAAAAAAGCAGACTGGGAAAGGATACACAAGGAGGAAACAACAGTAGAAGAGAAATGGAATATTTTGACAAGAATTTATAAAGGAGTGGAAAAGTATGTTCCAAGACAAAAACAAGAAAAAGGATATGTAAAGTGTTGGTACAACAAAAGATGTAGGGAGTTAGAAGACAAAAGGGATAAAGCTTAGATAAAATGAAAAAAGACAAAAGACCTGAAAAATGGAAAATATATACTAGTTATAGAAATGAATATGTACAAGTGTGCAGAGAAGAAAAGAGAAAATACGAAAAAGATGCCATAGAAAAATGTAAAGATCAACCAAAACTATTTTACAGATTTGTAAACAACAAACTGAAAAACGAACAAAAATTAGAGAAAGTACGAAAAGGAGTTGAATACACAGAAGAAATAGAAATGGCAGAAATTATGAACAAGCATTTTAAATCGGTGTTTACAAGGGAGAACATACAACGTAGAGATATCGAGTGGGAGGAGAAAGTCCCCCCTATGAAAGAGATAGAAGTAACAAGGAACGAAATAATGAATCACTTGAGTAATCTCGATGTCAGAAAATTGCATGGACCAGGTGAAATGGCAAACTGGATTTTGAAAGAATGAAGGAATGAGCTAACAGACAAAATACATAGTCTAATAAGCAGTTCATTGAAAGAAGGAAAAGTTCCAGCAGATTGGAAAAGAACTTGGAAACTGACGAAGGCGATGGAGATAAAGCTAAAGACTGCACAGAGGAGAATGGAGAAATCAATGATGGGAATAACGCTAAGAGACCGAAAGAGAGCTAGTTGGATGACACACAGACTAGAGTGAAAAATATTGTGGAGGCAGTAAAAGAGAGGAAGTGGAATTGGGCAGGTAAGTTGGCGCGAACGACTGATGAGCGATGGAGCAAGTGTGTTACTGAATGGACGCCGCGAGATAGGAAGTGTGGAAGGGGGAGACCAGATAGAAGGTTGAGAAACGAGATAGAGAATTTGCAGGAGTGAAATGGCAGAGGTTGGCGCGGTCGTGTGTCATGCAATGCTGTGTGAGAGGCCTTAGTTGAGCAGTGGAATCAGGGTGGCTGATTTTAATTGATTTGATTGATTTGATGTTCAGCAGGGGACAACGAATGGCTGACTGACGGACTAGCAGATTGACCAAAAGGGCGAAAGACAGATGAAAGGCGATAGGCGTAATGAAGGCTCAAGAACAGGATGTAAAAAAAAAAAAAAAAAAAAAAAATATATATATATATATATATACATATATATAACTCCTGCCCAAATACAAAAAAAAATATATATATATATATATATACATATATATAACTCCTGCCCAAATACACTTACAATATATATGTCACAACTTTGGGTTGTGACAAACGGCCTACTATTTCTTCTCATTTTCTTACGTCTGCTCTCAAACCACAGTTACCAAATACTTTCGCTCAAGGGCCTAGCCGACGTAGGCTCCACATTTTTTCATCTCCTTTCAGCCCTTTTCGGCTATCAATTCCCTCTACTCTTTGGAATTGCCGGAACTCTTAAGGCCTCTATCAACTACTTCTTGATATTTTTCCTTCTCCTCATCTTCATTAAACTGTTGCGCCAATTTGGCAGTCAATTACAGTGCCTTAACGAATTTGAGAGAGACTTCTAATTACTCAGGAAAACCCTCCCCCCTCCCCTTTCTAGGTGTCTGCCTATGCCTGCGAGCAAAGACACGAATGTTTAATATTAATTGTGGGATTCCACAACCTCGCAGTTTTACTGTTGTAATTTGCTACTTTATGATTAGAATAGGTGTATTTCATCCAAGAGTTACCGTTCGAATTGGTTCTAACGTTTTTACCCCCCCTACGCGCTTACCATTTATTGTTTGGGCTAGTTATCAGACTAGTTAGGATCATATCTTCCACTCTCGTGAGTAGTGACTACCCTCAAGGAATACTAGAAATGATTCAACTTCCACATAAACGTTGCACTGCGCTACATTAAGAACTAGTGATTTGAAATTAGAAGTACCGGCAACAGTGTGTGCCATCAGTGTATGGGTAGGCAGTTGACCCGACAGTGCCTGTCCAGCAGTTATCCCCCTGGGTCCCCACAGGGAGGTGGGCCACTCGTACTCTCGGAAGACCAAACGCGCCCTACCTTCCCATATGGTGGCTATCGAGGATTTTTCCATTAATGCGACCCGTTTACGCACCGTCACGAGTGATTCATGTGCAAAATCCCCCCGGAGACTTATCGAATTGAAGACAGTGATGCGAGTGACGCCCCGACCCTCGTGGGAACGGGTTTGAACGGTGTCACGACGAGGTCACCCTCCAGTGAACGCACCGCGCTTAGGGTGGGATGGATCACCACCCTTGTGCCTATTCGACGATTAGCGCGAACAGTTCTCCCCTTTTCGGGACATCCTGACAAGAAAGGAACTTGTGTCAGAGTGGAAAATGGGGAGATGCTTGCGAAATCGATCTCACCTCCCGCCGTGAAGTGCCACCCCACGATGACACTCAGTTTCCCGCCGAGCTGAACCACAAAGGTATCCTCACACAACAGACGCATCCTGCCTGAACGAGGGACCCGCGCCTATTTGAAGACATCCCCGCAACCAGCAGAGGTCACCTAGAGATGGTAGCAAGTATCGATACTGGTGATTTATTAAATAGGACTCCTAGATAGGCGCGCAGGGAGTTAGTTAGAATACATTAGGGAGAATTAATGATCTCTTAGGCAAACCTTTAAGGATTTGAGTTGCATGCCAATAATGTTTGATTGTAGAAATAATCTTGATCATTAAAACTCACAATAGGATTATCTCTTTGATTAGCCTAGATCTGTGCTTTGATTGAGTTGTTCCTCCCCCCTTGATTTATATACACGCGCGCCGAGAAAGGAGCGCGCGTGGTTCCGGTCGGTGACTCAAATCTCCTGGACTTCGGCTTCCCACTGCAGCTATCCATCCCCCTTCATCACTCCCCTAAGGTAGGTATTTCCCACGCCCCCACAACCACCACCTTCTCCATCCACTGTCCAGGGATTTTGTGACAATAAATATATATATTTATATATATATATATATATATATATATATATATATATATATATATATATATATATATATATATATATATATACTGTATATATATATATATATATATATATATATATATATATATATATAATAAGAACATTTTCAGAATTTTACTACTTACTGAGTCAATCTGAAGCAATGTTTTAAAAGTTAAGACATTTTAGACTAAAGAAATTCATCATTATTTATGCATTTGTGTTTACAATTACTTTATCAGTTAAAGACGATTTACAACTTAAGAATGTTAAGTTGTGATTATAAAAGAAAATTAGGAATCGAGGCCTTACGGTATATGATTGATAGAGATCCTTCCTAAGACCTAAACTGACTAAAATTGTCTAAAGCTGATAAGATAATTAGGAAAAGTGCTTGATGGTGCTGTCCCCGTGCTGAAGGGGTTAATATAAAAGTGTAATTTTGCAAACCTTGGCACAACAAAATCGCAATCTGTCATTAAATAGAAGTTAATTATAATCGGTCACATAAAAAGTTTTATACTTTTTGTAAAAGTTTAACAAGAATTTTGACAAGAATATAATCCAGATTGCACTCTAGTGGAAGGTGTTGCAAAGATTTCCACGTTACCAAGAAAATGTTAAATATGTTCAATAACTCCATAACGGATTTCTTTTTAATTGGGGTGGGGGCCATATGGCCCCCCCTGGCCCCCCCTCTGGCTACGCCCTTGGCCACTAAATACCAATGAAGTCACATTACACAGTAAGAAAATAAACAATATTTATACCTTTGTAATTAAAATAGAAAAACCAAAACCTTACAAAAAACGAAAAACTTAAGCAGTAACTAAATCATTCTGAAGTTTTCAGGACATCTTGATGTAAATTGTTCCCAATTACTAAACATTTGAAGCCTAATACATGTTTCTAGAATTTAATTTTTCCATTTTCTAACCTGTTCACTTTCACAAAAGATAGAAATTCAAAGTAATTGTGAATGCGAAGAAAGTGGCAAGATGAATTATCTTGTGACTATGTTGCAAAGGGGAATTCCCCGTTGTCGGAGTAGCCTGCATCGACCACAATAGCAAATAAACAAATAAATTGAAAATGACAGTATTAACCAAGTAATTTTTAAATCTTATGAATAAATGTGGATTTCATGATGAAGTGCATATTGTATGTCTATCTATCTATCTAACGATCTACTGGTGGCTTCTTCCCTCTTATATGGGAGGTAGCCAGCCAAGGTACACACCCACTCCCACCCAATCCACTCCCATCTAACACTCATTTAGAAGTTTATATTTAAATACATATAAAACAGTTTAAATGTAGATAGAGGTAGTTTTGTTTACACTATGCGCACAATTCGTAGACTTCTAATACAATGGAGGAAATAGGTTATTGAATATCTATGAAAACGTACACCAACACAAAATTTGATGAGTGCAGGCAAAGATGCGACGGTATACTACAACTAGATAAACAAATAGGGAAATACACACACACACACACACACACACACACACACACACACACACACACACACACACACACACACACACACACACACACACACACACACACACACACACACACACACACACACACACACAAGTTACGAAGTCTTTAAAGAAATTGGAATGAGTATAAAAACTGTTGTACCTGGTGGAAGAAGACTAAGGTCCTAGGCATAAGGGGACTTCCCCAGATTCACAAATTTGGTATTCCCCTAAGTCCCACTGCATCAGTTATAGAAACCTCTCAACGGAATGCATCTTATGAATTATACATATTCACTTGAGAATATCATAAAAAAAAAGAAGTTTGAAGACAAATATCCAATAAGCTTCGATGTTGTAGCTTGTTTACTATTGTCCTCAAAGATTGTAGCTTACCAGGGCTTCTATCCTTGTGGACAATCTCGCGCCATCGGAACTGTTAGGGTAATACCTGTAATAAGGAAATTCGACGTATCTTACCGGTAAATGAAAAGGATTTCCTCACTCTGGTGACAGGAGTACTGTACATAAAGTTTGGATCTTTTAATGAAAATAAAGGAGGGTATTGTCATTATGACGGTCTTCTAATGGGATTCCCGTTGAGCGTGGTAACGGAATCACTGTACATAATAGGACGCCCTATAGTAAGACGATTGGGAGTGACGACAGATGGTTTCGTTATGCCTCTTCACTGTACTCAAAGACATGGGTATCGTTGATCTACTCGATTAAATGAACAAGGAGAAATTTAAACTGGTTATTGGCTCCTCTTGTTAGACATTGAAATCACCAGGACAGGTAAAACGCGAGATGTGAAATCCACAGGAAACTCTAAATATAGACACCCGTATTGGGTATTGATTACATAAGTTTTATGCGGTCATCTTAAGAATTTTAGGGGCATCCCTACGGACCAGAGTCATGCAGCATTTTTATATGATTAAAGACTAACCTTATATATATATATATATATATATATATATATATATATATATATATATACATATATATTATATATATACATATATATATATATATATATATATATATATATATTATATATATATATATATCACGAAGAACCCACAGTCGGAATAAAAGGAAACTTTAGAAGAATGTGTGACTTCTATATTTCAGCTAATAGCTATAGCGCTCTTTCCTGAAAAGGACTATAGCCATTAGCCGAAATATGGAAGTTACACTTTCTTCTAAAGTTTCCTTTTATTCCGACTGTGGGTTCTTCGTGATTATTATTTACAAATGTGCTACAATATTTTGTCTAAGTGAGCCTCTCCTGTAACACCTCTATGACCCCAACATTTATCTATGTACCTACACACACACACACACACACACACACACACACACACACACACACACACACACACACACACACACACACACACACACACACACACAAACACACACACGTTCGAAGTGACAGCGAAGTTTGGAACTCCAGGAAAGCTTCAAGTTTCGTCGATCTCAACAACGAGGGAGTAATTTTGGTGTGTTAACAGGGGAGGGGAAAGCTCGTGGTGTAGTGGGAAGGTGAAGAAAAAGGAGAAAGAGAGGGATTACTGAGGAAAATGGAAGCAAATGAGGTAAGGGACGAACGAGCCCCGGATGTTGGAAGGGGTGTAAACAAAAGGGGTGGAGAACACACAGACGAGGAAAACCAAGGAAGCAGAAGTGTCAAAAGTTGAAATATAGATAATAGCAGCTCAATGGAAAGAGATGATAACTGCTTCTATGGATTCAATGAGGGAGGAGGTGACAACCTCCCCCGACTAGTAAATCTAGAGGAGAAACTAAAAAAAATGAACGAAGCATGGGAGGTTAGGTTTAACCAATTAACACTACCTAAAGAGTTGATAAACTGGATGAACTAAAGAAGGAGAATCAAAACCTAACTAAAGAAATAGAAGAATTAAGAACACAATTAAAAGAAGTAAAACATGAGAATGAGGAATTAATGAAGAATAATAAGGAGAATAAAGAGTCCGTAGCAAAAGAAGCACAGGGTTGGAGAAAAGTCCAAGACAACAACAAAGTTGTATTTACAGATATAGTGACACAACAGACGAAAGAACAAATTAAGGACACAGGTATTAAAGTGATGAGAGAAAAGGAGAATATAGTAAGAGACTTAGCGGACAAAAAGAAATGTATAATTATATTAGGGATGAAATAGAAGCATAATCCAAATAGGAACACAAGAGTAAAAGAGGAGAAAGAAAAGGTAAACAAGATATTAGAAGTAGTTCAAGAGGATGGACAAGAAACAGGAAAAGGAAATGAAGAAATATATAGAATAGGGAAATACAATACAGATAAGACCAGACCAATTAAGATCAAATTCAATTCACAAACGACAGCAGAGAATATCTTAGCAAAAACAGGGAAACTAGCAGACAGTGATCAATATAAACAGGTATGGATAAAAAAATGAATAAAGAGAAAAGAGAGGATGAGAAAACAAAAAGACTAGAAACCAAGGGGGAAAAAAACGAGAAAAGAACAGAGTCAGAAAAAGATAAATTCTATTGGAGAGTAGTGGATATGAAAGTGAGGAAATGGTTTATAGTAGAGGAAAACGGAAAGGAAACAGAAAACATGATGGAAGTAGCAGAAAATTAAAAGTGTCTTACACATAGATGGCTTAATAACAAGCGTGAAGGAACTGAATGATTACCTGAGGGAAAAAGAACCGGACATAGTGGGAATTGTAAAGACAAAATTGAAAGGTCCACTACCACTCAACAGTGTAGGACATGGTGCATATAATTATTGGATTAGAAAGAAAAAAGTAAAACAAGGGGGTAGAGTTATCTTCCTAACTAAGAAGGATATAAATGTGAGGAATGTCACATATGGAAAGAATAGAGTAGAGATGATTATGATGGAAGTGGAGTACAGGGATGGGAAGAGCAGGAAATTTGTAGTAAATAATGTGTCTCCCAAAACGGCTTCGTGGGAAGATAGAGTACACAAAAATATGTTAGAAGACACAAGGATAACACTAAATAAGATAATGGAAGATGGAGGAAGAATAGTTATAATGGGTGAGTTTAATTGTAAAGAAATCTGCTGGGAAGAGATGACAGTGAAGGGTGGAGACGACCTATGGGGAAATGTACTACTTGATATAATTATAGAACACACAATGACGCAATGGATACAAGAGAATACAAGGTATAGAAATGAGGAAGAACCATCGAGACTGGACCTAATAATCACACCAGAACCCGAAATAGTGGACAAGATTGAATATAAGACGCCAATAAGTAGAAGTGACCACATATTGGTTGAACTAGAACTAAACGAGGAAAAATACATGGAAAAAACGAACAATATAGAAAGGGTTGATTGATGTATGGAAAAACAAATTTTGATAAGATAAGAGAATTCTTTAAAAAAGCAGACTGGGAAAGGATACACAAGGAGGAAACAACAGTAGAAGAGAAATGGAATATTTTGACAAGAATTTATAAAGGAGTGGAAAAGTATGTTCCAAGACAAAAACAAGAAAAAGGATATGTAAAGTGTTGGTACAACGAAAGATGTAGGGAGTTAAAAGACAAAAGGGATAAAGCTTAGATAAAATGGAAAAAAGACAAAAGACCTGAAAAACGGAAAATATATACTAGTTATAGAAATGAATATGTACAAGTGTGCAGAGCAGAAAAGAGAAAATACGAAAAAGATGTCATAGAAAAATGTAAAGATCAACCAAAACTATTTTACAGATTTGTAAACAACAAACTGAAAAAAAAAATAGAGAAACTACGACAAGGAGGAGTTGAATACACAGAAGAAAGAGAAATTGCAGAAACTATGAACAAACATTATAAATCGGTGTTTACAAGGGAGAACATACAACGTAGAGATATCGAGTGGGAGGAGAAAGTCCCCCCCTATGAAAGAGATAGAAGTAACAAGGAACGAAATAATGAATCACTTGAGTAATCTCGATGTCAGAAAATCGCATAGACCAGATGAAATGGCAAACTGGATTTTAAAGAATGCAGGAATGAGCTAGCAGACAATATACATACTCTAATAAGCAGTTCATTGAAAGAAGGAAAAGTTCCAAAAGACTTGAAAAGAGCAAATGTAATACCAACATATAAAGGGAGAAAAAAGGAAGACCCTACTAACTATAGACCGGTCTCTCTTACAAGTACGATAACTAAAATCTGTATGAGAATGATCAAAATTAGATGGGTAAGGCATTTGGAAAAAAAAGTACTAAATCCACGGCAATTTGGATTTAGACAAGGACGATCATGCGTCACAAACTTAATGTGTTTCTATTCAAGGCTAATAGATGTAATACAAGAAAGAGAAAGATGGGCTGATTGTGCATTTGTAGATCTGAAAAAAAGCTTTTAATAAGGTGCCACATAAGAAATTGCTAAAGAAATTAGAAACTGCAGGAGGAATACAGGGCAAACTGCTGAAGTAGATGGAAGACTTCCTGCATGAAAGAAAAATGAGAGTGGTGATAAGAGACAAACACTCCAATTGGGATGAAGTGATTAGTGGAGTTCCACAAGTAACAGTTCTGGCCCCAATAATGTTTGCTATGTATATTAATGATATGGATAAATGAATTGAAAGTTATATGAACTTCTTTGCGGACGATGCAAAAGTGTTGAAAAAAAGTGAACACTGTAGAAGATAGTGAGTCGCTACAGAGTGATCTCAATAAAGTATGGGAATGGAGTAGGAAGTGGAGATGGAATTCAATATTAAGAAGTGTAATATAATGGAATTTGGAAAAAGCAAAAAAAGAATAGTAGGATCATATAAATTGGGAGAGGAAGAAATTAAAAAGTAGAAAATGAGAAGGACCTAGGAGTCCTTATTATGAATAATATGTCCCCTGAAAAACATATAAAAAATTGGAGAAACTTAAAGTGGCATTTACATACCTGGACAAAGAAATGGTGAAGAAAATACTAGTCACTTTGATAAGACCGAGATTGGATTATGCAGCGACGACGTGGCCACCAAGTACAAAAAATGTATAATAAAAATTGAAAGAATACAAAGGGCAATTACGAAATTGGTACCAACACTCTCAGAACTATCATATGAAGAGAGACTAGCAAAACTTGAGCTACAGACATTAGAGCAAAGAAGAAAGAGAGGAGACTTGATAACTATTTACAGAATCATGAAAGGCATACAAATTATTGAGAGAGATGATCTAATAAACTGGGATAGTAGAGATACAAGAGGACACGGAAAGAAAATCAAGAAAGACAGTTATAGAAGAGACCTAAAAAAGAACAGCTTTCCCCACAGGTTAATAGACGTTTGGAACAAGTTAGATGAGAATGTGGTGTGTGCAAAAACGATACACGAATTTAAAAACAGTCTAGATAAAACGACATATGAGGACGGGACAACACGAGCATAGCTCCCCTTCCTGTAAAATACAACTAGGTAAACACACACACACACACACACACACACACACACACACACACACACACACACACACACGCACACACACACACACACACTCACAAATATATATATATATATGTAAATATATATATTTGTGTATATAGATATATATATATATATATATATATATATATATATATCTAAGTCTAAATAAAAATATTCTTCTAAAAAACGCTGTGGAAGTCGGGGACAGGTGGTATTACGGTGACACTTTGTCCTAAAAAAATTCTTGAAAAAGCGCTTGGGTAAGTCGGGGTCAGGTGTTTTTTTTTTGTTTTGTTTTTTTACTTCTTCTTCTTCTTCTTCTTCTTCTTCTTCTTCTTCTTCTTCTTCTTCTTCTTCTTCTTCTTCTTCGCGTTCTTCTTCTTCTTCTTCCTCGCGTTCTTCTTCGCGTTTTTCTTCGCGTTCTTCTTCGCGTTCTTCTTCCTCGCGTTCTTCTTCGCGTTCTTCTTCGCATTCTACTTCGTGTTCTTCTTCGCGTTCTTCTTCGAGCTGGGGATCCCGTGTTGGGGTTCCGCCCCGAGGCCGAGGCCGAAGGGGAAAACGAGGGATTAGAGCGCGGAAAGCTGCGGCCGTAGGCCGCTGTTTCCGGAGCCAAGCGGAATATATATATATATATATATATATACACTTATACATATATATATATGTATATGCATATATATATATATATATATACATGCTTACATATATGTACACACACACATACACACACACACACACACACACACACACACACACACACACACACATATATATATATATATATATATATATATATATATATATATATATATATGTATACGTTCGTAAAGAGCTGTAGTCCAGGAGCCATGATATCGGAAAAATTTCGAAACAATGGACTCAGAGTAACAGAATTTAATACCAATGTTTCGAACCATATCCAGGGTTCGTCTTCAGGGTTATACATAGTAAGCAAAAGGATTCATTTAAATAGTGTACCGATGTTCTCTGGGACAGGTCCCACCGGAGTGTACAAATTTGGGTAACGCTTTACACAAATTTGTAATTACCTTTTGTCATTCGGAATGGGTTTTGATTTTGTTCAACTTTGTACACTCTGGTGGGACCTGTCCCAGAGAACATCGGTACACTATTTAAATTAATCCTTTTGCTTACTATGTATAACCCTGAGGACGAACCCCGGACAGGGTTCGAAACGTCGGTAATAAATTATGTTACTCTGCGTCCAGTGTTTCGAAATTTTTCCGATATATATGTATATATATATATATATATATATATATATATATATATACATATATATACATATATATATATACATATTATATTTATACATATATATATGAATATACATAAA
Source organism: Oratosquilla oratoria (assembly GCF_046742065.1). NCBI lineage: Eukaryota > Metazoa > Arthropoda > Malacostraca > Stomatopoda > Squillidae > Oratosquilla > Oratosquilla oratoria. Next base: position 37,290,379 of record NC_134787.1, read on the forward strand.
TATACATATACCAAGGCTTTTTCCCCCTTCCAAGGGAGGTAGCCAAAAAGGGAAAGGCATAAAAACACTCCCACCCATTTCATCCCTAAATACACTCCACACCCCTCCCACCCTTCCTCTCATCTGAGCACCTCCTGGATGACGGGTCATCCCTGCACCCCGCCCACCGCCCTGGGTCAGAAGCAGTGTCGCAAGACACAGTACATCCACAGCAAGGCCGCTTCATTTAATCGGCGACCCCCCCTCTCCGTCCCCCTTTGCATATAAGGAGAGGACGGGGAGAAATCCCTTCGGGCTGCGTCAAAATTTACTCACACATACTACCCCACCCCGCCGCCCTTTTCTCCTCTTGCAGTCTCAACATCCTCCTTATACATCCATTCTCCACTCACCTCTGTCTTCCGTCCTCTCCCTTCATTCCTCAACAGACATTCCCCTCTTCCCCAAAGCCCCCTTCACCCCATCCATCCACCTCATCCTAGGACGTCCCCTCATGTTCACTCCCTCCACATCTGCCTTCCATACCTCTTTTACTAGTCTTTCTTCACTCATTCTTTCCATGTGTCCAAACCATCCTAATATTCTTTCATCAACCCTCTCTCCCAAATCCTTTTTCACCCCTGTTCTCCTCCTCACCTCCTCATTTCTCACTCTATCTAGCCTAGTAACCCCCGCCATACTTCTCAGACACCTCATCTCAAACACATTCAAACTCCTTCTCTCTTCTTCTCTTATGTTCCACGTTTCTGCCCCATACAGTGCTGTTGGCACAATCACTCCTTCATACAGTCTCCTCTTCGCATCCATTCCCAAATGTCTATTTCTCATTACACTCTTTAAACCACCAAGGCATTTACTCGCTTCTCTCAATCTACATTCTACCTCCACCTTCACTCCACCTTTTCCTGCTACACTTGCACCCAAGTATCTAAAACTATCCACTTCCTCCAGTCGCTCTCCCTTAATGTTCACTTCCAGTCTACTGCCACTTTCACCCCTTGTACATCTCATCACCTTACTTTTACCCACATTTATCTTTAGCTTTCTTCTATCACATACTCTCCCAAACTCTGCCACCAGCTTCCTCAATCCCTCCTCTGACCCTGCCACAAGCGCAGTGTCGTCCGCAAACAACAGCTGGCTCACCTCCCACTTTTCTCCATTTTCTTTAACCATCTCCAATCCCTGACTCACTACCCTAGCATTCACCTCTCGCACCACCCCATCCATGTATAAGTTGAACAGCCAGGGCGACATAACGCATCCTTGACGAAGTCCCACCTTTACTTCAAACCACTCACTCT
>NC_134787.1:37294182-37306682 GCF_046742065.1 Oratosquilla oratoria
ACCTTGTCGGACTCTGTTTTCATTTCTTCCCACGTCGAGTTTTTATCTTTAGGTACCACCCTCATTTTTTTCCCGTGCAAGAAATCCCTCCATCCATTTATATAATTTTCCTTATATACCTCCTGTTTTTTCGAGTTTTCTTAATAGATTTTAGTGTGGTACTTTATATCAAACGCCTTTTGTAAATCCAGGAAAGCACAAATAGCCCATCCACCCCTTTCTTGCATTATATCTATTGTTTTCTTCCAGATGTTTAGTCCATCAACTTTTGATAACTTTTTCGCACGTTTTAGCTATTGTGCCCGTAAGGGAGACCGGTCTATAGTTTGTTGGGTCTCCTTTATCTCCCCCTTTATATATTGGCACAATATTTGCATTTTTCCAATCTTGTGGTACCTTTTCTTCTTTGAGTGAGCATTCTATTATCTTATGTATTTTGTCCGTTAGTTTATCTATACATTCTTTTAGTATCCAATTTGCAATTCCGTCCGGGCCATGTGGTTTTCTGAGATCAAGGTTTATTATTTGGTCCCTTATTTCTTTCTGTGTCACAATGATTTCTTTTAAGAGGGATCTTTATCCCTTTCCTTCATCCCAATTGTGTATATTTTCACTTGTGAATACAGATTTGAAATATTTGTTCATAATTTCATCCATTTCTACATCTTCTATATATTTCGTATTCCCTTGACGCAATTTCACTATTTTCTGTTTATTTTTTAATTTACTATTTACATATCTGTAGAATAACTTAGATTAATCCTTGCATTTGTCAGTTATGTCTTTTTCATAGTTTTTTTTCTTCCCTGCGTATTTTTACATATTCATTTCTTAGTTTGATATATATTCATCATTGCCCAGTTTTTTAATATTTTTTTCCATCTTTTCCAAGCTTTGTCTCTTTAATCTTTTGCCTCATTACATTTTTTGTTGTACCAACATTTAATGCACATCTTTGCCTGTTTTTATTTTGGTACGTATTTATCCATTCCTTCCTTATAGATTTCTTTTAATATCGTCCATTTCTCTTCCATCTTTGTTTCTTCATTAAAGAAGTTTTCCCAATTCGCTTTTTGAAAGAATTTTCTGAGTTTCTCAAAATCAGTTTTGTTGTACATTAGTCTTTCTTTTCTATGTTTCTCATTTCTTCTCAAATAAATTTCCTCTTTTAGTTCGAATGTGTGTGTGTGTGTGTGTGTGTGTGTGTGTGTGTGTTCGAATTAGTATGTGGTAATCTTCCCATTTTATCCACAATTTCAGGCTCTGACGTAAATATTAAGTCTAGTCACGATAGTTCTTTATTATTTCTAGATCTGGTATTTTCATTTACCCATTGAGTCATTGTGTATTCAATGGTCATGTCTAGTAGTATATTTCCCAAAAAGTCCTCTCCACTTTTCACTGTCATCTCCTTCCAACATATTTCTTTAGAGATAAAGTCACCCATAATTACTAAGTTTCCTCCTTTCAGTATTTCATCTTATGCATGCTTTGTGTCTTCCAACATTTTGGAATGATCACTCTCTTTCCAAGCATGTTTTTGGGGGCACATATATTACTACAAAATTTCTACTTTTCATGTCACTGTTTTCAACTTTTATCATAATCAATTCCACATCATTATTTACTTCTGTTATCTTTGTCACATTTAATCCTTTCTTAGTCAAAAACATGATTCCTCCACACTGTTTCTCACCTCCATATCTTTTATCCAGTGATTATATAAACCTTGTTTCATAGCATTTGGTGGTAGTAGACCTTTTAATTTCGTCTCCACAATTCCCATCATATCCGGTTTCTCTTCCGTCAGATAGTCGTTTAATTCATTTAGTCCTGAAATCATGCCATCTATGTTGGTATACGCTATTTTTAATTTATTCATGTTTTACCCCTTTTTTGTTTTCTGCGTTTTCTTTCTATTGATATACCATTATCTCAGCCTCAAGTTCCGTTCTCTCTCTTTCTCTCTCTCTCTTTCTCTCTCCCTCTCTCTCTAAAAAAGTCGGTCCTACCAGTCTGTTCTTTTCTCGTTTTTTATTAGCTTCATTTCTTAATGTCTTTTCCCTGTCTTTTTCCTCATTACTCATTTCTTCTTTTTATCCATATATTTTTGTATTATCCACTTTTTGGCAATTTTGCTATTTTTGTTAGTACTTCTTCCGCTATCCTTTGAGACCTTAGTTTAATTTTTCGTGGTTTATTTTTTCTTCAGAGTGTGGTCCCATTCTATGCATGTCCTCTATTTCCTTTTTCATTTCTTGCCCCTCTTGTATTTCTTTCAGAATTTATTTTGCTATTTGTTTCTCCTGTTTCTCTCTTAACTGTCTGGCTACATTGTGTTTTTCTTTAATACCATAAACTACTATACATTTTTTTTTTATCAACTGTGACTCTGATCCAATTATCTTTTTCTTTAATTACTTTAATGACTATTTCTTTTGCATTTTCTTCCACTTGTTGTTGTACAGTGTCTTTATTTCTATTTATTTATTTATTTATTTCCACTTACCATTGATTTTTTATTTCTTGAAGATCTGTTTCTTTTATGGTTTCTCCAACTTTTTCGGTCACCGCTTGTATTTGTTCTTTTACTTCTTTTTTCAAATTCCCATTTTTGTTAGTATCTTCATTTTTCATTCTTTCATTCTCATATTTGACTATGTTTAATTCCTGTATTAGATCATTAAGCTCCCTATTTGTTTCAGCATTTCGTTTTTTCAACTCAATCACTTCTTTATACATCACTGTATTCTGTATAAATATCTAACCGTAGTTACATGTAAAGCTAACTTAACCTAATTGAGTGATCTGGGTTTTACCCTTGGCTTTGCCAGTTACGCCGTCTTATCGTATAAACTTTAGACATCTCGCTCCTTATCTCAGACTCCTTATCTTTTCAGGCTCATTACCGCCACTCTTATCGTCTCTGTTGCCGCAGTATTTATGTTCTCGTTATCCACCACTTATCCGGTAAGAATCATTCGGGTACTTTCCCGGATGCGTTGGGCACAAATCAACACCGGAGAGAAACTTAGAGCTCTTCATCCATTACGCTAATTGTCACTTAATGTCAACCTATTTGACTCTTGTGCAAACAGAAAATGTATAGATTTATGTCTATATGAATACGTCTTTTATATACAAGGCCATGCACACACACACACACACACACACACACACACACACACACACACACACACACACACACACACGCACACACACACACGCACACACACACACACACACACACACACACACACACACACACACACACACACACACACATACATACACACACACATACACACGCACACACACACACATATAAGAGAGAGACAGAGAGAGAGAGAGAGAGAGAGAGAGAGAGAGAGAGAGAGAGAGAGAGAGAGAGAGAGAGAGAGAGAGAGAGAGAGAGAGAGAGAGAGAGAGAGAGAGAGAGAGAGAGAGAGAGAGAGAGAGAGAGAGAGAGAGAGAGAGAGAGAGAGAGAAGCTATGTAATAATTGTGCAAACATTTTCCAGCTCTGAGTTCTCTCGCTCACGAGTAAGGGTCACCATTATCAACTGACCACTAAAGCATATACAGTAACATGGACGAACAAGATCATTTCCCTTGTTCTTTAACTAATAGGAAAGTAAACGTGGCTACATACTATTCCCAAATATCTTTTCTCTATATACCCTCTTCTACTACTCATTCTATTACCCACTATTTTTTCCATCTCATCCTCTTCTGTACCTTTTTCATTCTTATCTATTATGCACCACAACATTTTCCTCTTCCACTGCCATTCCTTTTCTTTATAATCACATTCATACTGAATCTCTAAGTCCAGGATCCTTTCCATAGTGCCACACTTTAATCATACATTCCTTTTGTCTATCTCCTTCCATTTTTGCTGTGTCTACACCATCTCAACAAGGTACTGTTAAGTTTTCTCTCAGACAAATTTATTTCTTATATTTTCTATTGACACACCAATTTCTCTAACACCATGCGCGCAACCTGAGCGGTCCATGTCGATTACAGTTACCATTTACCTTCTTCCAACAGGCTATTGCTAGTGCCCCCAATTAATACTTACATGGTAGTAAGGTTTCTACCTATACCCTCGTTCCGTTTTTGCATTTATCTCTTAGATCTTTGGCACCCTATATATTCTCCTAACACTACAACCTTCCATTCCGTTTCCAATGCAGTTATCTTACTCCAGTAAATTATCCCCAGCGCCCATATTTCATTACCATACAGAAGCACGGTTTTCACATTTCTCTACTATACCTATCTTTTATTGATTTGGTGAGCACACGCACAAACACACACACACACACACACACACACACACACACACACACACACACACACACACACACACACACACACACACACACACACACACACACACACACACACACACACACACACACACACACACACACATACACACAAGAGGAGTGTGGAGAAAATGGAGATGAGGTATTTGGAGTTGCAATATATAACAGAGGACAGACTGAAAGTCCGTGAAAGGATTAGGAGACTTAGTAGAAGCCAACCTAAAGATGTTTGGTCATGTTACAAAAAAAAAAATGAAAATATATATTCTCGGAAAAAAAGAAACAATAAAATCGGGAATCTGTGGTGCCGGAGATGAAAGGATTGGGTAGACCAGTGGCTCTCCCCTCTCCTTCATGAATTCGTGTGGCTCCCTTTCATTTGTCTCCCAAATTCCACCCCGCCAAAATGAGTAAATTAATAATGATAATGATAATGATAATGATAATAATAATAATAAAAATAATAGTAATAGTAATAATATGTTGATGAATATTGTTTTATTATAAATTTGACAATCGTAAACATCATCTGTCAGGACAGAGTAATGGCATTTTTCCCACTATATTCAGTTTCCTCACATCATATAAAAATGAATAATTTGTACCCCCCACCCCATCCCCGATTAAACTCTTGTTATGGCTCCCAGGTCGAGAACCACTGGGATAGACCAAGAATGGGATGGATGGTGATCGAAACTGCAAGACTAGTCGTCAGCATGTCGAACAAGAGAAAATGTGCGCGGGGAGTACAGCGAGCTGGAGAGGAGTGTATGAATGGAGACGACAACCTCTTGTTTCTTAAAGAAGAGGTGGGTACGATACAGTTCTCTTTGGGTTTAAATCAAACGGAGAGAAAGGGATGATTAAGATGTGAATGGCAGGGGTAAGGAAATATCTCTCTCTTCCCCCATGCTTCACTGCCTCGCTGCTGTGCATATAGTTGAGAGATAAAGAGAAAAGGAAAGAGATAGAGAGATAAAGAGAGATAGAGACAGAGGTAGAAAGGTAGATAGATAAAGAGATAGAGAGAGAAAACCGAGAGTTAAAACTAAGGTTTTAGACTACTCTGCCGCCGGCAAAGGGTTATTGCTTATTTATTATTTTGTTCATAAACTATGAGCAAACCAACTAGTTAATTTCACAACTGTTTCTCGTTAGATGACTTCTAGAAAGAATAAACTATTTTAATCTTCTGGTAGGGTGACACCATCTACATACAAACATATACCAAGGACTTTTCCCTCCTTACAAAGGAGGTAACCAAAGTCAAAAGGCATAATTCCACCCCTACCAACTCCATTCCCATTCACCACCCCTCCCTCTCTCTTTTATCGGATCCTCCTGGATGACGGGTCATTCCCGCATCTCGCCCACTGCCCCGGGTCACAAGCAATGTAGCAAGACACAACAAATCCACAGCAAGGCCGCTTTATTTAATAGGGGACCTCCATCCTCTCCGTCCCCTCATGCAGAAAAAGAGAAGACGAGGAGTAATCCCTTCGGGCTGCGTCAAAATATTATTCACAGATAACCACTCCCTAACCCCCATCCCCCACCCACTCCCTTTCATGCATCACAGCAACATTCATACACAACCATTCTCCATTCACCCCTACCTTCGGTCTTCTTCCTTCTTTCGTCAACAGGCATCCCCCTCTTTCTCAACACTCCTTTTATCCCATCCATCTAATTCTCGGTCACCCCCTCCAGTTCACTCCATCCACCTTTGCCTTCCACACTTCTTTTATTAATATTTCTTCACTCATTCTTCCCATGTGTCCGAGATATCCCAATACTCTTTCATCAACTCTATCTCCCATCTTCTTTTCCACCCTCGCTCTCCTCCTCTATCCAGCTTAGTATCCCCTACCATACTTCTCAGACATTTGATCTCAAACACATTTAAACTCTTCCTCTCTTATGTTCCATGTTTCTGCTCCATAGAGTGTTTTCGGCACAATCACCCCTTCATACAATCTCCTCTTAACATTCATTCGCAAATGTCTATTTTTCATTGCACTTTTTAATTCCACAAGGCATTTACTTGTGTCTCTCAATCTACTCTCTACCTCCACCTCTACTCCCTTTCCCTCCACATACGCCCCCAAGTGTCTAAAGCTATCCACTTCCTTCAGTCTTTCTTCCTTGATACTCACTTCCAATTTGCTGCCATCCTCTCCCTTTGTACATCTCATCACCTCACATTTACCCACATTTACCTTCAACTTCCTTTTTTGCACACCTTCCCAAGCTCTGTCACTAACTTCCTTATTCCCTCCTCTGATCCTACTACAAACGCAGTGTCGTCAGCAAACAAAAATTGACTTTTCTCCAAATTTTCTCCATTTTCTTTAACCATCTCCAATCCCCTAGCCATTACCCTTCCGTTTACCTCCCGCACCACCTCATCCATGTACACATTGAACAGCCATGGGGATATGACACACCCCTCGTGAAGTCCCACTTTTACTTCAAACCACTCACTCTCTCCATTTCTAATTCTAACACAGGCTCTACTACTCCCGTAAAAACTCTTGACAGCTCTTAACATTTGCAATACCTCCCACTGTGCTTTTCTGTCTAACATGTCATAAGTCTTTACTAAATCCATAAAGACCCAGAAAACATCTTTAACTTTTGCTAAAACTTTCTCATGTATCTGTCTTACTACAAAAATCTGATCCACGCAATTCCTACTTTTCCTAAATCCACACTGTTCCTCACCAATTACTCCCTTCTCAATCAAAATCCTCCTATAGGCCTTCCCAACTACACTCAACAAACTGATCCCTCTGAAACTACTACACTCACATTTGTCCCCTTTCCCCTTGTAAAGCGGAACTATTCAGGCACTCCTCTAGTCCTCTGGCACTCTACCCTCTTTTAGACAAACATTAGACAACCTCACCATCCAGTCCACTATCATTGTACCTCCCTTTTTTGGACACTCCGAATGACACCCATCTATCCCAGGTGCCTTGCATGCTCTCATAATTTTAATAACTGCTTTCACCTCATCTCTTTTTATTTCTCTTCCATTTTCCTCATTCTTCACTATAATTTTCTTAGCGTCTCCTACTGCAACCACATTTCCCTCCCTATCCTCCTTCACATTTACCAACTCCTGAAAAAACTCTGCCCATTTTTCTTTTACCCTCGCCTCTTCCATTATCATCTCTACATTTGCACCATTTACCTTTTCTTCCCCCATTTTACATCTGCTTTCCTTTTTGCCTCCTTTATCTTATGTTTTACTTCTATTATTTTTCCTTTTTACCTCTCATATGTTTCTCTTGTCCTATTTTGCATCCAGCCTGTGAATGCTTGTTTCTTCACCTCCACAACCTTCTTTGCTTCATCATTCCACCATTCACTACCACTCCTTCTATTTTCTCCCGTACTCCTTGTTCCACACACCAACTTTACTGCACACCTTGTGACTCCTGTCAATCTCTTCTTGAAACATCTCCATCCCTCCTCTACTCTTAGTTCTACTCTATGCTTCACTTCTTCCCATTCTTCTCTCAGCTTCTTCTTGTACTACTTCTCCTTTTCATTTAAACAGTTTACTCTAAGCACCTCTCTATCTTCTGTCCTCTTCCTCTTTCTCCCTCTATCCTCCACTCTCAACTTACCTTCCACAAAAAAAACAAACAAAAAAAAAACGATCTGATATTCCCCCACTCTCTCCCCTTAGAATATGTACATCATAAAACTCTTCCTATTTTTCTCCTGGGTACCACTATGTAGTCCATTAAAGCCCTATCTACCACCTTTCCATCTACCACCCTCTCCCATGTGTACCTATGCTTTCTTTCTTCCTAAATAATGTGTTAGCTATCATCAACTCTCTAGATACATCTCCACCATCAACTCTCCACTACGATTTTTTCCTGGAACTCCACACTTCTCAACTACCCCGTCTATTGGTTCATCTCGTATTCTAGTACTGAGATCCCCCAATACCACTACATTGACATTCATCCCTAAACCCTCTTTGCACTCATTTAAATCTATCCAAAAAGCCTCCCTATTCTCTACCCTCTCCTTACTACCAGGCCCATATGCACATACAAAGACCCACATATCCCTTCCCAGTTTCACCTTCATCCACATTAACCTTGAAGAAACTTCCTACTCCACCACACGCTCACCTATCCCTTCATTTACTAGTGTAGCCACCCCTTCTGTTCTTCATCCTCTCTTCACGACCGATAATATTCCCACTACTCACCCCTCCCTTTCAAATTAGTTTCACTCAGCACCAACACATGCATCTTTATTCTCAATACTGCGTATCTCTTCCATTTTACTCTCATCTGTACTACACCCACACACATTGAAAGACCCAAACCTTAGGGTTCTGGTTGGAAAGCTCTTCTCAGACCCTCTTATGACTTTGCTTTTTTAGGAATGTACCCTCTAGGGCTACAGAGAGCAAATGTCTAGTGTAAAAGGCAGGTAGAAGAGATGGTAGAAAGAGGAGTAGAAGACGGGTTGTTGCATTTTTTAGGTAGATTGTTTATAAAATAATATCCCGGGCAAGCTGCTTGGGTCCGCCTTTCCGTCTTGTTTGTAAATAACAGCCCGAGAGCTTGTGGGTACATTTGCAATATTAATGATATGATATTCCTTTGTAAAATAAGTGAGAATTATACAAACACTCGAGATTACTCTAAGTAAAAAATATTGCCGTATAGACTTGAAACAAAGAATCTGATTGGTGAAAGGGTGGAGGAGATAATTCAATTGGTTCACGAATGTAAAACCACACCCTTTGGGGAAAGATCCTAAATATAAAGTTAAAAATTATTGAACTAAGGAAATCACTACGTCACTGCAAAGCTCACGTAGAATCTTGTATACGTACTCTCGTGGGGTTCCATGCTACAACATCCGAGAGAGAACGTTGTGTACAATTCGACTTAACAGAAGATAGAGACGATTACTACATTTTCATTCTCCTAGACAGAGTATTATTTCGCCACTTTCACCCTTTGTTATCACTGAGTTGCCCACTGTTAGTCCTGTCGACACTTTAATCGCCCTTACTGATTCACTAACTCGTAGCCCTTGTGGCCCTCACTTAAGGATATAGCAACACTCACTTCTTTTAGTTATAATCTTCTGTCCCGGAGAATTAAATTCTATTTTCTTTAGTATCTTTCTTCAGTTAATTCTTATATAGCGTGCTACAAAGGAATCCCCCGAGAGTACGTATGCAAGATCCTACGTGAGCTTTGCAGTGACATAGTGTTTCTTTTAGTCCAATGATCTTTAACTTTATAGCTAAGATCCTCCCCAAAGATCCTCCACCTTCTCACCAATCAGATTCATTGTTACAGGTCTATGCGGGAATATTGTTTACTTGGAATAACCTCGAGTCTCTGTATTATTCTCACTTGGATTACAAAGGAATGTCATGTCAGGAATACACTCGACCCCCACGGCAAAAACGCGGACTAAGGCAACCCGCTCGCTTGCTTACTATATTGTTTTATAAACATGTTTCATAAACATCTAACCCATAAAATGTAACACCCGTCTTCTATCCTATTTTCTACCGGCTTCTTACAATTGTAACTAAAAGAAGTGAGTCACCATATCCACAAATGAGGACCACAAGGGTGGCGACAGTGGCTACAAGGGCAAGAGAGTTGACAGTGACAGGCAGTGGACCTTATTCTTGTGTCTTATAAACTCCTGAGTCCAATTTCAAACCTTTTATCCTAGTTAGTTCTGGGATGGTTGAAATTTCGGAGTCTACAGTGACTCCTTTCAACTGCACTACTACTTTGTTAATTGCTCTGGATTGTAATAATGTAGACTTTATTACGCCACCTTCCACAATTAACAAAGCTTCATTTGGAGTTGATGAATTCTGATTAATTTCTGTGATTTCTTGAACATCTGAGTTGTGTTCACTATGGGTGTCTTTTTCTTGAGGGAAAGGACGCACGCAACCCAACGCACGCAACCTAACACACGCAACTGAAATGTATCCAAAAAGAAGCACTCAACGCACGCAATTAAAGAAGACTACACCTAAGCAATTTAGTGCGACCATACGTGCTTGCACGTGTGAAGAGAATCGGTGCAGTCAAGCATTCATCGCACGCATTTGCTACTAAAAAACACAAGCAACTACTCACGTGCCCCAAGCAATATACGGGACCACGCGGTGCACGCAAGTCCCACCGCTGTCACTGTCAACTCTCTTGCCCTTGTGTAGCTATTGTTACCGCCCTTGTGGTCCTCATTTATGGATTTGGCGACTCACTTCTTTAAGTTATAATCTTCTGTCTGGGAGAATGAAAAAGTGGTAATCTTCTATATCTTTCCTCTGTTAAGTCGAATTGAACACATCGCTCTCTCTCCGATGTTCTAGCATGGAATCCCACGAGAGCACGTATGCAAGATCCTACGTGAGCTTTGCAGTGACGTAGTGATTTCCTTAGTCCAATAATTTTTAACTTTATATTTAAGATCTTCCCCAAAGGGCATGATTTTACATTCGTGAATCAATTGAATTTTCTCCTCCTCCACCTTTTCACCAATCAGATTCTTTGTTTCAAGTTTATACGGCAATATTGTTTACTTAGAGTAATCTCGAGTGTTTGTATAATTCTCACTTATTTTACAAAGGAATGTCATGTCAGCAATATTGCAAATGCACCCTCGAGCTCCCGGGCTGTTATTTACAAACAAGGCGGAAAGGCGGACCCAAGCAGCTAGCCCGGGCTATTATTTAAAAAAAAAAAAAAAAAAAAAAAAAAAAAAAAAAAAAAAAAAAAAAAAAAAAAAAAAAAAAAAAAAAAAAAAAAAAAAAAAAAAAAATCTACTTATTAAATGCTACAACCCGTCTTCTACTCCTCTTTCTACCCTCTCTTCTACCGGCCTCTTACACCCAATCCTATCCTCCGTCCCGTTTTAGTTGCCTTTTACGATTCAAGTGGGAACACTCGGTAGCAGTGTTCTTTTTCCTCTGCCACAGGGTTTGGCGAGAATGGAAATGTATATTCAAAGAAGTGGTACAGGACAGTATTAGGAGTGGAGGGGATAGCATAATGGGAGTAGAGCTTTTCTCCAACAGACAAAATGATGTGTGATTCTGGTCCGTAGGGGCGCCCTATATAGACCCTAAAGTATCAGCTGCATGCTAATGGGCAGATTTCTACCTCGCAGTAACATCCAACCAATACCCCAGATGGGGTATTTGCTAGATGAATAAAATCGTATGGCGCTTGCCGGAATGGGAGCATTTAATGACGTCACCGTTAAGTGACCTCATCGTTGAATAACGTCGTCGTTAAATGACGGCACTGTTAATAGACGTCATCGGTAGATGACGTCATCGTTGAATGATGTCACCATTAAATTATGTCATTGTTAAGTGATGTCATCGTTGTGGCCCCTCATGAGTGAAGCCGGTAGTGGAATCTGTCCTCGAATTATGTACTGACGGGTTGGAACTGGTTTACCATCAGAGTAGTTAACGAATGGAATAGACTTAGTAACCATATAGTGAGCGCTGAAATAATTGATTGATTTACGAGGAGATTAGATAACTTTATGCATTGAGATAATAGGTGGAACTGTCTAGTGTAGGCCACATGGTCTCTTGCAGTCTCTTCCAATCTTATGTTCTTGAGAATGTGCCAATACATATCAGGGTAATTTTTCATTCTGAAACACCACTAAAATTTATGCGATTTTTTATTGTTTTTCTCAACAAAGAAGAGGGGGGGAAATCCACGGATATTGATGACCTTTTTTCGAAACGGTGTTATATTTAATCTTTGAAGATAAGAGAAAAGTATGGTTGGAAAGTTGTTTTCCCAAAATTTACGTCCTTCGCGGAATAAGGAGAAGAAATAAAGAGGTTGTTTCTTCAGGATTTGCCTTTTTTCTTAATTGTTCTGAAATTTTTTTACACAGTCTATAAAAAAGAACGGAGTAACATAATCCAATCCATATAAGGATAGGGCATTTTGGAGTTTCTTTAATGACGTAACGTATCAAAAGCTTCTGTTATTAATGATGCTCCAGCAAATATCTATTGCACAATTTCCAGGAATAAATCCCATAAATTGAACGAGATTAACCCAATAATTTAAAAACTCTCTTCGCTCTACTGTGCGATTAAATTAATCAGTCAACTAAACCT
>NC_134787.1:37311682-37321682 GCF_046742065.1 Oratosquilla oratoria
CATCAAGCCACGTGTAACAACAAGTAAACCATTTTCAACGCTTCTCCTCTAAAAGAGTCAATTCTCAAAGCCGGCTAATCTTCCTATTTGCATGTGTACCCTGACCGTTTATGGGGGGGGGGGGGCAAATTGAATTTGCATTTTATACGAGCTTAAAAAAAAAAAAAAAAAATACTGGGTTCTTTTGATCACCCTCATCCTGCCCACATTATTCTCCTGAGCGTCATTCACTCTATCGCTAATTTCTCGGTAGAGATAGAGCCTGAGGTCTGTGTGTGTGTGTGTATGTGTGTGTGTGTGTGTGTGTGTGTGTGTGTGTGTGTGTGTGTGTGTGTGTGTGTGTGTGTGTGTGTGTGTGTGTGTGTGTGTGTGTGTGTGTGTGTGTGTGTGTGTGTGTTCACATAGATATTTGTGATAAAATTTTAGTAGTTTTGGAGATTAAAATGTGTGTAGTGAATAAACAAAACTTGATGGAATCAAGGCTAAAGATGGAAAAAAAGGATCGAGATACAAATAGTGTATTGTGTGTAAAAAATAATATGCTTATAGATCCAGCTCCTCGTGGCTGGGATTCAGGTTGCTTAGCTGATGGTTGTGGTGATATATTCAGAATATACTAGGTATAGGCAGCTGGTTCAATATCAAGGTCCAGGTGGTGGAGGGAAAAAATAGATGGCTTCAGTTGGGAAGAGATATATCAAAACTACGTTCACAAATGGATAAAGGAAACAATTAAGCTGGTGATAGAGGGTGAGGCAGCTGGCGATACATACTGGAGATCCAGTAGGAGATAATAAATGGGGGTGGGGAGGTAAGTGGCAAAGTGGAGAACAACAGCGGTGTTCCCTCTCTGGAGATAAGAACTTAGAGGAGGCGATAGTTATGGGCTCAGGAGATAAAGAGTAGTTGGTGTCTTAGGTAAAGCGAGAGCATTAGTGATCTCACCGCCATCTTGCAATGACGTCACGGAAGCTAGAGGTCTTGAAGAGCTCTTTCGAACATGGCTGATGGAAGATAAGGGTCCTGAGGCGAAGGTGAGTTGGAGTCTTAGCGTTCTTTGATTGCTCTTGATGCAATACTGGCTGAGACCAAGTTTTCTTGATCTCTCCCTGCGCCATTTACTTTCTCGTAGAAGAAGACGAAGAAAAGAAAAACGAAGAAGAAGAATCATATGAAGAAGACGAATATAAAAACAACAACAAAGAAGAAAAGGAAGGCGAAGACGATAAACGAAGAAGAATAAGTACCATATATGAAGAAGACGAAGATGAAAACGATAAAGTGGAAAAAAGAAGATAGAGATAAAGATGAAGACGGCGAAGAAGAGCAGATGAAGGAGAACAGGATGAAGACGACGAAAAAGAAGAAAAAGAAGGAGAAGACGAAGATAGAGATGAAGATGAAGACGAAGAAGAGGAAACAGATGAAGAAGACGAAGATGAAGACGACAAAGAAGAAAAAGAATGCGGTGGTGAGGATGGAGATGACGAAGATGAAGACGAAGAAGAAGAAGGCGATAAAGAAGAATAAGACGAAAACGACGAAGAAGAAAAAGATTGCGAAGATGAAGCGAGATATGAAAAAAATGAAGTAGAAAACAAGGAAGAAGACAAAGACGAAGAGGAAGAAAAAAAAAACGAAGATGAAAAAGACGAAGAAGAAGAAAAATGAAGGCGATGATGAAGATAGAGATAAAGAAGATTAAGAAGAAGTAGAAGACGAGGATGAAAAAGAAGACGAAGAAGAAGAAAAATGAAGGCGATGATGAAGATCGAGATAAGAATATTAAGAAGAAATAGAAGACGAAGATGAAAAAGCAGACGAAGAAAAAAGAAAACGAAGAAAAGAAGATGATGAAGATGCAAAACAAGAGAAGAGGAAGAAGAGGAAGAAGAGGAAGAAGAAGACGAAGATTATGATGAAAAAGAAAAAAGGTGGAATTAAAGATTAATAAAAAAAGAATATGAAGAAGGGATACATTCTCTCTCTTTCTTTTTCAAAAAGGTAAAAGAAGGAAACTAAAACGAAAAAATGATAATTGCAAAAATAAATAAATAAACAGATTAACAATTAAACAAACTGATAAAAAATATATAAAATGAAACAGAAGAGAACCATGTGAACCAAGTCCATGTTCTTCAAGTTCTCCTGTTTATTGTTCAGTAATTCTTTCTCCCAGTCAGTCTAAACTTTCAAGACCGTAAACGAATCCTGTTCCCTCTTCACTTCAGGGTTGAACAACACTTCGCCAATTTCAATACTGTGGCGCCCTTCATATATTCTATGTTTTGAACGATGAAAAGCAATTTTATTCAGCTGAAGGTCGACATTCTGTCCTTAGTTAAATAAAATAGTCTGGCCTTAGCAATATATATATATATATATATATATATATATATATATATATATATATATATATATATATATATATACATATATGCAAAGTAGACCACTTGGAAAAAGAAACTAACGAAGCAGAGCGCTTTCGTATATTACATCTTCAGTGCAACAAGTACTTCGTTAGTTTCTTTTTTCCAAGTGGTCTACTTTGCATAAGTGAACACACGTACCCGTGTTCTTATTAGCATATATATATATATATATATATATATATATATATATATATATATATATATATATATATATATATATATATATATGTATATATATATACATTTATATATATATATATGTATATATATTCTGTTGAAAACGACAGCAAATTCATTAGAAATTAATTTCTTTCGTAAGCTTTCTAGCTTTCGGAAAGTAGATTTCTGAGGAAAAGAGAGGGGAAGAAGCAAATTTCCAATTGACATTGGGAACTTATATTAACACAAAAGTCTATGTTATACACAAAATAAATGAAAATAAGTAAAACACAGTAGAATAAATCCAAAACGTTTCGCAGATCGTTCTGCATCTTCAGTTGGAATGAAGGGAAGTATGTCTATGATGAGTATAAAAATTAATAAAGACAAAACTTGGAGAGATCGTTAATGACTCTCCTCTGCTTGGCTGGCGCTATTTGGTTGCTTCCTCAGCCTAGCCGATCGTCTAAGGCATGACATTTTGTCCTCTGCGGGGTGCTCGTTTTGAACCTCTGTGGTTTGTGTGTGTGTGGGTGTTCTCCGATCCGGCGGCTCTATTTTTGTGATCAAATGTCTCCTACGTGTAGGTTAATCCTGGGGAGGAGGGAGAAATCATTCGTTTGTACATTAATAATGGGTTGTAAATCTTTTATAATTACAGCCTCCAAGATGGTCAGACGTTGGAGGTCCCTCTCCTCTGCGACGATTTCTGTATTATGTATCATGGCAGTTTATGCTTTCTTCGAGAAACTTCCATACTTGGTACACGTACGCACATACACACACATACCATTACGCATCACTTTTGGTTCATACAATTATACACAATGCAAACAGAATTTATAATGATTAATATATACTACAATTTGCTTCTTCCATTCTCTTTTCCTCAGAAATCTACTTTCCGAGAGCTAGAAAGCTTACGAAAGAAATCAATTTCTAATGCATTTGCTGTCGTTTTCAACAGAATATGCTTGAAAGAGAATCTCCTGCCACGCTTCACGTATATATATATATATATATATATATATATATATATATATATATATATATATATATATATATCAAGGACTACTATTACACAGGGCGTGCATATATATATATATATATATATATATATATATATATATATATAGATATATATATATCAAGGACTACTATTACACAGGGCGTGCACATCCAGATTCCTGGCGCCGCTAGCGGAGGCCAGTCCAGTATGCTACGAGCAGTGGAGGTGTAAGGTTGTGTCGCTGCGTCTTTCGCGCGTGGCTGCATTTAGAAGTGGATAGTGTTTGTTTGCATAAGTTATTGCTGAATTTGTTTGTTTGGTCTTCATAGGTTCTTTCTTGCTGATTTTGTGTATTCAAAATGCCCTAATTAGTGTGGTGTTGTGAACTGCGACGGTAATTATAACAAGGATAACAGGTGCCGAGTGTTTCGACTGCCAAATGATAAATTATGAAAGACAGAAGTGGCTTGATGTGCTACCACCACGTAATAGCTTTGTTGTTGATTCTCACAGATTTTTCATTTGTGAGTTTTCCATGAATGATTATTGTTTTGCTCTTGAATCATACCTCAATTGTAGTTATGAACAGCTCAGAGACTTTTTGGTGCTGCCAAGCAAACGCAAGCTGCAATACATCACTTCATCTATTGACAAGGATCAGGTGATGAGGGAAACATTTGCCAATGTGAAGACACTGCAGCAGAAGAATATATTTCTCTTGATAGATGAAGTATATATTCGGCCAACTGTTGCATTTTTCTGGTGGGGTTCTGAGTGGCATGGCAGTGAACAAGCCAGACTGCAAAGCCACTTCTATGCTATGTATTGTGATGAAGTCGCTGCACAGAGGACCTAGTATTATGATTTCTGTGACACCCGTCCACAAGCTCACAGCAGCATACAAGCTTGAGCGTGTGAGGGAGGCGGCAGCTGCTGTTGAGAGGGCAGGTCGGTGTGTCATCGGGTCTATCATAGACAACCACAAGATAAACCAGCAGTACTGCAAGCTGTTTGATTTTCCGGGTGATTGCCGTGCCACAGCCAAGCATCCTCTTGACAAAGAGCGTGTCTGGTTTCTCCTTTTTGACACAGTGCATGTTCTGAAGTGCATCCGCAACAACTGGATCAGTGAGAAGTGCCAGAAGATCAGTCTTGACAATAAAACAACGGCATCATTTGCTGACGTCAAGGAACTGTACGAGTCAGAGAAAGGCAGTATTCTGAAGACTACTCCCCTCATTAAATTTGCTGTCAACCCCTCACGACTTCAACTACAAAATGTGCAGCATGTCTTGAAGGTCTTCAATGAAAAGGCTGTGGCTTCATTGAAGCTCAGAGGATGTCACGACACTGCTAAGTTCATCCAAATCATCCTCAACTGGTGGAATTTAGTGAATGTATCTGGGAAGGGGCAAGGTCAGCGCATGAACGATCCATATCGTGCTGTTCAGGATCCCCAGTCAATCAGCCTGCAGACTTTCCTGTTGATTTTCCAAGAGGCTTATTCAGGACATGGAGCAAATCGAATCAAGTGTTTCATCCATGACACCAAGAATGAACTAGTGCAGACTATGCACTACTTGTTCAGAAACGCTGACTTCCATTATGTCCTCCTGCGTGAGATCCAGAGTGACCGGCTTGAGGGGAGTTCTCAGTCTACCGTCAATCAACTAGTGCAAACTCTTTCATGACCACTGGGGATGTGTTCTCCGCATGCAAGCAGCGGCTCACGAGATATGCTGCCGTAAACCTCCAGTCCATCGATGTCCACCCTGTGTCGAAGGAACATACCTGCTTGGGGACTGCAATTGACCTAGAGGATGCAGCCTCTATTGAGAGGTGCACCACAGATGTGACACTGACTGTGAATGAAGAGAACAGTGCGGCCTATATGTAGGGTTGGCTTGAAACGAAGTGCGCGGACGATATGGTTTTCAGCACCGAGAACCTCTTGTGACCAGTGACGTTAAGGACTTTATCGAGACAGTGTCCAGAGGTTCCCTGACAACTCCACATGTGTGCACTTTTGATCTTGTCAGATGTGGACTGTGTTTCATCAAGGAAGCCCGTCACCGTTCCTGCTGCCAGAAAAGACTGATGGAGATCTTGTCGAGGCCAGCTTCAGTGGGATTGACATTGACTGTCCCAAGATGTTCCGTCGTCTGGCAAATGTTCTTCTGAATGGACTCCACAACCTAGAGGCAAACCAGCAGAAGAATGCAGTCCTTCTCCAGACCTTTGTAAAGAAGGCCCGGCTTGCTGATTAATCGCTGCAGTCTGGTAAGCTTTTGCTTCTATGTCAGTTTATTTGTGTGAATGTTTGTTTGCAATCACAAAGGTTTAACTATAATTCATTTTGTAAAATGTGAAACAACAGCAACTTGGGTTCCTTTAAAGTGCCCAATAACCTCATACACTAATACATGTTAAGTCCGGCTAAAATTGGTATTTCAAAGCATAACAATGCCTTAAAAATAATTTCTTATTTCACTAAAAAGTTTATATTAACTTATACTGCATTGAATAAGTCAATAGTTGATATATTTGTCCTATATATAATGTTAGGTTTCTAGTTTTGATATATTTGTCCAATATGAAATGTTAGGTTACAAAGAAAGCAATGGCCTCCGCTAGCGAAGCCAGGAATCTGGGTGTGCACGTCCTGTTTAATAGTAGTCCTTGATAAATACATATATGTATATATATATATATATATATATATATATATATATATATATATATATATATATATATATATATATATAGTTCCGAGTTCCTGAGTTTATTCCTGACCGGTTTCGCTCTATGCTTCTTCAGAGGAATGTGACTCTGGAGTGAAGCTGGCGGTATACATAGTCTGAGTAGGACCGCGTTCCCTCCTTGGAGGTGGGTTCCGTTTGGTTGTACAATGGTTTATAATTTCTAACCGCGAAACCGGTCAGGAATAAACTCAGGAACTCGGAACTAGACTCGTGACTTCTTTTTCCACCTTCATCAACTTGTCATAATGTACCAGCATATATATATGTATATATACATATATATATATATATATATATATATATATATATATATATATATATATATATATATACACATATAAATCAGTCATTCTGAGTCCACTGCTGAACAAAGGCCTCTTTCATAGCATTTCATAATTCACATAAGCGCGCCAACCTCTGCCACGTCACTCCTGTAAACATCTCCATCTCGTCTCCCCACCTTCTGTCTGGTCTCCCTCTTCCACGCTTCCCATCTCGCGGCATCCACTCAATATCATATTTGCTCCATCGCTCATCAGTTGTTAGGACTAACTTACCTGCCCAATTCCACTTCCTCTCTTTTACCGCCTCCACAATATCTTCCACTCCAGTCTGCTCTCTTACCCAACTTGTTCTCTTTCGGTCTCTCAGCGTTATTCACATCACTGATTTCTCCATTCTCCTCTGTGCATTCCTTAGCTTTGTCTCCATCGCCTTCGTTAGTTTCCAAGTCTCACATACGTAGATCATTGCTGGCAGAATGCATTGATTCTAAACTTTGCGTTTCAAACATAAAGGTAGAGAATCTCTCAGGATTTTATCATACTTACAAAACACTTTCCAACCAATTGTAATCGGCCTTTTTTCATTATCATGATATCTGGTCACTTTCACCATCTGGCCTAAATAATTATACTCTTCAACTTCTTTAAGACTCTCACCATCGATTATAATCTTTACTTTCAACTTTCGTGTTAAACATTATTTTGGTTTTACTCCTATTCATATTTAAACCTACTCTGAGACTTTCCTTGTTCAGATCACTCAACATATCTTGCAAGTCCTCTGCTCTTTCTAAAATAAGAATAATGTCATCCGTAAATCTTAGGTGGTTCGAATATTCACCATTAATCTTCAAACCTTTCTCTTCCCAGCTCATCCTTCTAAAAATTTCTTCCAAGCAAACTGTACATAAGTTGGGTGAAACTGTGTCGCCTTGCCGTGCTCCTTTCTCGAGCTTTATCTTTTCTGTATCTTTATGTAGTGGAATAACAGCGGTACCTTTCGCATATTTTTGTCTACAATTCTTGGAATCTATTCGTTTGCACCCTGCTTACATAGTGAGTTTAGTATTGTTGTTTGTTCAATCAAATCAAAGTCCTCGTAATCTAGAGAAGCTAAACAAAGAGGTTTATTGTTTTCTGTCGTTTTCTCGATTAGTTGGTTCATCGCCTGGAATATATATATATATACATACATACATATATATATATATATATATATATATATATATATATTATTTATCTATAAAAAAATATTCTTCTAAAAAACGCTGTGGAAGTTGGGGACTGGTGGTATTTTGGTGACACTTTGTCCTAAAAATATTCTTGAAAAAGCGCTTGGGTAAGTCGGGGTCAGGTGGTATTCTTCCTCTTCTTCTTCTTCTTCTTCTTCTTCTTCGCGTTCTTCTTCTTCTTCTTCTTCTTCGCGTTCTTCTTCTTCGCGTTCTTCTTCTTCTTCGCGTTCTTCTTCTTCTTCGCGTTCTTCTTCTTCGCGTTCTTCTTTTTCTTCTTCTTCTTCTTCGCGTTCTTCTTCGCGTTCTTCTTCTTCGCGTTCTTCTTCGCGTTCTTTTTCTTCTTCGCGTTCTTCTTCTTCTTCCTCCTCTTCTTCGCGTTCTTCTTCTTCGCGTTCTTCTTCGTCTTCGCGTTCTTCTTCTTCTTCTTCTTCTTCTTCGTCTTCACGTTCTTCTTCTTCGTCTTCTTCTTCTTTGTCTTCTTCTTCTTCTTCTTCTTCGCGTTCTTTTTCTTCTTCTTCTTCTTCTTCTTCTTCTTCTTCTTCTTCTTCTTCTTCTTCCTCTCCTTCTTCTTTTTCTTCTCCTTCTTCTTCTTCTTCGCGTTCTTCTTCTTCTTCTTCTTCTTCGCGTTCTTCTTCTTCTTCTTCTTCGCGTTCTTCTTCTTCTTCTTCGCGTTCTTCTTCTTCTTCTTCGCGTTCTTCTTCTTCTTCTTCTTTGCGTTCTTCTTCTTCTTCTTCTTCTTCTTCTTCGCGTTCTTCTTCTTCTTCTTCTTTGCGTTCTTCTTCTTCGCGTTCTTCTTCTTCTTCTTCTTCTTCTTCTTCTTCTTCTTCTTCTTCTTCTTCTTCTTCTTCTTCTTCTTCTTCTGCTTCTTCTTCTTCTTCTAAATAAAAATATTCTTCTAAAAAACGCTGTGGACGTCGGGGAAAGGTGGTATTACGGTGACACTTTGTCCTAAAAATATTCTTTGCAAATTCCTGGGTGAATTTCAACTCGCTGATTGGCTGAGAGAGTGATGACGTCACGGCAACGGAGACAACTGATTGGCCGAGAGCGGTGACGTCAAAAGGAGCATTGGGAAAGAGGGGAATGTCTGTTGAGGAAGGACGGGAGAGGACAGAAGATAGGGATGAAAGGAGAATGGTTTTGCATGGATGATGCTGTGATGCATGAGGGGAGTGGGTGGGGATGGGAGGGGACGGAGAGGGGGGGGTCACCGATTTAATGAAGCGACATTGCTGTGGATGTGCTGTGTCTTGTGACACTGCTTCTGACCCAGGGCAGTAGGCAAGATGGAGGGATGATCCGTCATCCAGGAGGTGTCAAGATAAGAGGGAGGGAAGAGGATAGAGGGGAGTGGGGTATGTAGGGGATGTAATTGGTGGGTGGTTTCTATGCCTTTGTTTTTTGGCAACCTCCCTTTTAAGGAGGAAAAAGCCTTTGGTATATGTATATACGTATTTTTCTTTTACTTTTTCCAAATTCCATAAGGCTACATTTCTTTATGTTGAAGGCCATTTCTCACTTCTGACTCCATTCCTAAACCCTGTTTAGGTCTCTCTGTAGCTACTCACAATCCTTTTCTGTACTTTCCTCACCAGTTTTAAGTCGTCTGCAAAGAAATTCATGTAACATTCGACACCCTCATCCATGTCATTTATATAAATGGTAAACACTATTGGAACCAGTACTCATCCCTGTGGGACACCACTAATCCCTTCTTCCTAAGTAGAAATCTTATCTCTGAGCATCACTCTTATTTTTCTTTCATGGAAGAAATCCTACATCCATTTTAATAGTTTTCCTCGTATCCCTCCTATAGTTTTCAGTTTTCTTAATAATTTTTTTTCTTTTGGTGTGGAACTTTATCAAAAGCTTTTTGTACTATATCTATTAGTCTTCAATAGGAGATCAAATTTGTGGCACATGACCTTCTCTGTCTAAATACGAATTGTCTCGGATCTAGTATATTATTTTCCTCCAGATGGTTTGTCCATCTATTTTTAATAAGATAAGAATTTTCACGAATTTTGGCCACTGTACTTGTAAGGGAGACCGGTCTGTAATTGGTTGGGTCTTTCTTGTTCCCCCCTTTATATATTGGTACGATATTTGCATTTTTCCAGTC
>NC_134787.1:37334182-37336682 GCF_046742065.1 Oratosquilla oratoria
GTTAAACGAGCGCGGCCCGTCTTTACCTAAACTCAGTTAATTTAATCCCGTATGGATAAAAGCTTTAGTTATCCTCAACGACATACGAATGGCAATTTCGATAATATACCAGTGTGTTACCAGTGAAACGAGAAAAAATTAGTGTGTGTGTGTGTGTGTGTGTGTGTGTGTGTGTGTGTGTGTGTGTGTGTGTGTGTGTGTGTGTGTGTGTGTGTGTGTGTGTGTGTGTGTGTGTGTGTGTGTGTGTGTGTGTGTGTGTGTGTGTGTGTGTGTGTGTGTGTGTGTGTGTGTGTGTGTGTGTGTGTGTGTGTGTGTGTGTGTGTGTGTGTGTGTGTGTGTGTGTGTGTGTGTGTGTGTGTGTGTGTGTGTGTGTGTGCCACCTGGTTAGCCGAAAAAAGTTTCAAGGAAAATTCATCCATCTGCCCTTCCTGAAAAAAAAAAAAATCATAATCGCTCAACCGGTGACTGATAGTTTACACTTCCTGTTTACATCATTACGCTTCTCAGCGCTGGAGGATTGGCTTGAAGTGATTGAAATCCCCTGGCGGCATTTGTGTATTCGTTTCTAAAACCTATTTGACATAATGGTCCTCCTGCACATAAAAAAAAAAAAAAATACAAGGCGTTCGACAGACACGTGTTTAAAGTGATGTGTGAACGGGGTATTTGGTTGTCGAACACGTTGTTCGACAACCAAACACCCCGTTCACACGTTCACACATCACTTTAAACACGTGTCTGTCGAACCGCGTTCGACGAACTGTTAGACCGTCTGAACCCCCTCATAGAAGTGGCGCCATTCCTATTTGCATCCGTGAAATCGACGACGTCAACAATAGTTATATTACATTTTTTCTGACCACCGTTCTGTGATATTATCTAGTTATTACTTTATTTTATTAATTTATTTCAATATTTCATTTATTTACCTTATCTATTCTATATATAGATATTTTATATTGTGAGTTACCTAAATTATAAATATATATAAACATATACCAATGTTTCAACAAAAACCCACTGTGTTGTATAATAATAATTGAAATAAATTAATTACATATATTTCGATCACGGACTGTGATCCTCTTCAGTGTAATTATTTTTTTTATTTTCTTATTATCCAACACAGTGGGTTTTTGTTGAATCTTTACGAATGTGTTACGACATTACTTTATAGTGATATACCAATGTTTTTTTCCCCTTGCAAGGGAGGTAGCCAAAAACAAAGGCATAAAATCTACTCCCATCCATTCCATCCCACATATCCGACTCCCATTCACTCCCCTCCCTCTTATCTTGTCTCCTCGTGGATGACGGGTCATTCCTGCATCTCGCCCCCTGCCCTGGGTCAGAAGCAATGTAGCAAGACACAGCACATCTACAGCAAGGCTGCTTCATTTAATCGGTGACCTCTCCCCTCTCCGTCCCTTCATGCAGAAAAAGGGAAGACGGGGAGAAATTCCTTTGGGCTGCGTCAAAATATTATTCACACACATTCCCTCACCCCCTATCCCCCACCCACTCCCTTTTTATGCATCACAGCATTATCCATACAAAACCATTCTCCACTCACTCCCTATCTTCAGTCTTCTCCCTTCCTTCCTCAACAGACATTCCCCTCTTTCCCAATGCCTCTTTTACCACATCCATCCATGTCATCCTTGGTTACCCCCTCATGTTCACTCCTTCCACCTCTGCCTTCCACACCTCTTTTACTAATTTTTCTTCACTATACTTTCCATGTGTCCAAACCATGAACACTATCTCCCAATTCCCTTTCCACCCCCAGTCTCCTCACCTACTCGTTTCTCACTCTATCCAGCCTGGTAACCCCTACCATACTTCTCAGGCATTTCCTCTTAAACACACTTCAAATCTTCTCTTCCTCTCTTATTTTCTATGTTTCTGCCCTATAAAGTGCTGTCGGCACAATCACTCCATACACTCTCCTCTTAGCATCCATTCCCAAATGTCTATTTCTCATTATCATTTTTATTCCCCCAAGGCATTTACTTGCTTCTCTCAATCTACATTCTACCTCCACTCCACTTCCTTTCCCGCCACATTCGCCCCCAGGTATCTAAAGATATCCACGTCCTCCAGCCTCTCTCCCTTAATACTCACAGTTTGGTGCCACATTCTCCCCCTGTACATCTTATTACCTTACATTTACCCACATTTATCTTCGACTTCCTTCTTTCACACACCTTCCCAAACTCTGTCATTAACTTTCTTAATCCCTCCTCTGATCCTGCCACAAGCGCACTGTCGTCAGCAAACAACAACTGGCTTATCTCCTATTTGTCTCCATTTTCTTTAACACTCTTCAGTCCCCAGCCCATTACCCTTGCGTTTACTTCTCGCACCACCCCATCCATGTATAAATTGAACTGCCAAGATGACATAAGACATCCCTGGGGAAGTCCCACCTTTACCTCGATCCACTCTCTCTCCCCATTTCTAATTCTAACACAGGCTCTACTACTCTCGTAAAAACTTG
>NC_134787.1:37344182-37351682 GCF_046742065.1 Oratosquilla oratoria
TCAAGAACACACACACACACACACACACACACACACACACACACACACACACACACACACACACACAATATATAAGTATTCGTATTACGAATGCACAAACACACATACCCACATTGTATACACACAAATTTAACCGACACTGAAACGGGACTCCACATCATAGCTTTGGTATTGTATATTGTAGTTAGGTGAATTAGGTAAACACACACACACACACACACACACACACACACACACACACACACACACACACACACACACACACACACACACAAACACACACACACACACACACACACACACACACACACACACACACACACACACACACACACACACACACACACACACACACACACACAGACGAAAGACACGGTGACAACGATGGCTTCAGTGGATCTCAAGTAGGAAAAAAATCAATGACCATGTGTGTGTGTGTGTGTGCTTCACCATGGTCTTCTATCACGTGTTGGACTCGTGATCAACAGCTATTACATTCCCGGATGAGAGCTCAGAGTTCATGTATGACCGATTTATGGGTAATGCTGCATACACACATACACACACACACACACACACACACGCACACACACACACATGCACACACACATACACACACACACACACACACACACACACACACACACACACACACACACACACACACACACACACACACACACACACACACACACACACACACACACACACGCTCGTAGCGCAGCGATACTGAAATTATTTCAGCTCTGGTAGGGATACGAACTCGGACCGCTGGAGTGGTGGTTGCGAACGCTACCACTGAGCTGTCGAACCGTCAAATGTGTGTGTATATATGCATGAACTATTTCAATGAGCTGACGGTGACTACTTTCATCCCTTACCTTTATGGTCACCACCCAAGCATAATAAATAATTTATTTATATATTTATCAGTAGTATCTCGAGTTGAAGTTACTTATCATTATATGAAAGCCTGAATAAACTGATGGCTTCCTGAAAAGAACTTCCCTTTGATTAGGACTTCAGGGCCTTCAGGATTGCCTCCTGAAGATGCAGATCCTTTAGACTCAATAGACCTCCAAGATGAAATTAATAAATAATTAAATAAATTGCACATAAACACCTGTGTGGTTATTCTTTCGGTAATTTCTCTGACGATGGAGTCTTGTCTGGACTTTGAAAGAAATAAACTCACACAAGTTCACAGCTGTGCTTCTTTCTACCGCTGCCACCACATAAACATACATTGTATATATACATTATGTATATATATATATATATATATATATATATATATATATATATATATACATGCAATAAAAACACTAGGAGCGTGTGTTCACAAATGCATAAATAACCACTAGGAAAAAGTAAACTAACGAAGCAGAGCGCTTTCGTGTAATTACATCTTCAGTGCAGATACAAAGAAGGAGGAATTATAAGATGAAGAAACAAGGTACAGAATATATGACATAGTGAAGAGGGCATTCGGAGAGGTAGTGGAAGAAGTACACGTGACGGACGTATGGGCCGTCCTGGTAGCCAACAAGTATGGGACGTTTGGGCCGTCCTGGTAACCAACAGGTATGGGACAACTGCTCATAATTTATATTACAATTCAAACAATTTTGAAATTTCATGAGAAATAAAACTATCTAATTTGTACAAACCTTGATGAAGATTAACATTTATCCCCTTACTAGATTTGATCAAACTGCATTCAATTAAATTTCTTTCTGTTATGTTGTTGTTGTATGTGATGACTTTAGCGTTATCCCAGTCAACTGGGTGGTTAAAATGGTTCATGTGGTTGAATATACCGCTAGATTGGTTTCCCTCTCTAACGTATTTCTTATGTTGATTGATTCGTGTTGTGAGTGTTTTAGCAGTCTGACCAACATAAAACTGATTACATGATTTGCAAGGTATTTTGTACACACACCCTTTATTACTATTGACAGAATTATTTATGAGCAGTTGTCTTACAGTGTTCTTGTTATAGAAAACTACATTAATGTTAAATTTACGTAACATATTTGGAATATTTTGCAGGTTCTCTTGGTACGGTAAAATTAGCAAGTTATTCATATTGAAAGTTTGAGTTGACCTAAGGTTGTAAAATGTCCTTTTAGCACGATTGTAAGCTTTATCAAGAACATGTGTGGGGTATTGTAGCTTAGTACCAATGTCGTAAATACATCCTATTTCATCATCGATGCACTCTGGGCTGCAAATGCGTAGGGCCCTGAGATACATCGACGAGAAAACAGATACCTTCACGCCATCAGGGTGTGAGGAATAATAGTGTATATATGAAGAAACGTTGGTTGGTTTGCGATATACACTAAACTTCAACTCACTTTCACGGCGGTAGATATTACAATCAAGGAAAGGCAAAACGCCTTCTTTCTCTATCTCCACCGTGAACTTAATGGAACTGACCAAATTATTAAGCTTACATAAAAAATCATTTACATTATCTTGAATGGGCCACAGACATAGGATGTCATCAATGTACCGCATCCATGTCTGTGGCCCATTCAAGATAATGTAAATGATTTTTTATGTAAGCTTAATAATTTGGTCAGTTCCATTAAGTTCACGGTGGAGATAGAGAAAGAAGGCGTTTTGCCTTTCCTTGATTGTAATATCTACCGCCGTGAAAGTGAGTTGAAGTTTAGTGTATATCGCAAACCAACCAACGTTTCTTCATATATACACTATTATTCCTCACACCCTGATGGCGTGAAGGTATCTGTTTTCTCGTCGATGTATCTCAGGGCCCTACGCATTTGCAGCCCAGAGTGCATCGATGATGAAATAGGATGTATTTACGACATTGGTACTAAGCTACAATACCCCACACATGTTCTTGATAAAGCTTACAATCGTGCTAAAAGGACATTTTACAACCTTAGGTCAACTCAAACTTTCAATATGAATAACTTGCTAATTTTACCGTACCAAGAGAACCTGCAAAATATTCCAAATATGTTACGTAAATTTAACATTAATGTAGTTTTCTATAACAAGAACACTGTAAGACAACTGCTCATAAATAATTCTGTCAATAGTAATAAAGGGTGTGTGTACAAAATACCTTGCAAATCATGTAATCAGTTTTATGTTGGTCAGACTGCTAAAACACTCACAACACGAATCAATCAACATAAGAAATACGTTAGAGAGGGAAACCAATCTAGCGGTATATTCAACCACATGAACCATTTTAACCACCCAGTTGACTGGGATAACGCTAAAGTCATCACATACAACAACAACATAACAGAAAGAAATTTAATTGAATGCAGTTTGATCAAATCTAGTAAGGGGATAAATGTTAATCTTCATCAAGGTTTGTACAAATTAGATAGTTTTATTTCTCATGAAATTTCAAAATTGTTTGAATTGTAATATAAATTATGAGCAGTTGTCCCATACCTGTTGGTTACCAGGACGGCCCAAACGTCCCATACTTGTTGGCTACCAGGACGGCCCATACGTCCGTCACGTGTACTCTTTCCACTACCTCTCCGAATGCCCTCTTCACTATGTCATATATTCTGTACCTTGTTTCTTCATCTTATAATTCCTCCTTCTTTGTATCTGCACTGAAGATGTAATTACACGAAAGCGCTCTGCTTCGTTAGTTTACTTTTTCCTAGTGGTTATTTACGCATATATATATATATATATATATACATATATATATACATATATATATATATATATATATATATATACATATAATCATCCATCCTGAACAACGGCCTCTTTCATAGCATTCCATGATTCACACGACCGCGACAAACTCTACCGTCTCTCCATCTTTTGTCTGGTCTCCTCTTCCACGCTTCCCATCTCCCGGCGTCCACTCAGAAACACACTTGCTCCATCGCTCATCATTCCTTCGCACTAACTTACCTGCCCAATTCCATTTCCTCTCTTTTACCGCCTCCACAATATCTTTCACTCTAGTCTGCTCTCTCACCCAACTTACTCTCTTTCGGTCTCTCAGCAGTATTCCCATCATTGACCTCTCCATTCTCCTTTGTGCAGTTCTTCGCTTTGTCTCTATCACCTTCATTAGTTTCCAAGTCTCACACACGTAGATTATTGCTGGCAGAATGCATTGATTGTAATCTTACGTTTCAAACATAAAGATAGAGAGCCTCTCTGGATTTTTATTATACTTACCAAACACTTTCCAACCAATTGTAATGCGTCTTTTTATTTCATTATCATGATCTTTGGTCACTTTCATCATATAGTCTAAATAATTATACTCTTCAACTTCTTCAAGACTCTCACCATCGATTAGAATATCTTTACTTTGAACTTTCGTTTTAAACATTACTTTGGTTTTACTCCTATTAATTTTTAAACCTACTGTGAGACTTTCCTTGTTCAGATCACTCAGCATATCTTGCAATTCTTTTGTTCTTTTTGAAATAAGAATGATGTTATCCGCAAAGCTTAGGTGGTTAGAATATTCGCCATTAATCTTCAAATCTTTCTCTTCCCAACTCAATCTTCTGAAAATGTCTTTCAAACCAGCTGTAAATAATTTGGGTGAAATTGTATCACCTTGCCATAATCCTTTCTCGATCTTGATCTTTTCTGTATCCTTTTGTAGTCGAATTACAGCGGTACCTTTCCCATAAATCTTTTCTAGAAACCTTACGATCTGTTTGTTTGTACCCTGCTTGCGTAACGAGATTAGTATTGCTATATGTTCTACCGAGTCAAAGGGCTTCTCGTAATCTACAAAAGCTAAAGAGAGAGGTATACTGTATTCTGTCGTTTTATTGATTAGTTGGTTTATCGCCTGCAAATGGTCTAATCTAAAGTCGAATATCCGCTTCTAAAGCCTGCCTGTTCTCTCGGTTGGTTTCCATCTAAAACTTGACTTAGTCTATTTGTAAGGATCTTGGAGAATACTTTATATACATTTGATAGCAAGCTAATCGGTCGATAGTTACTAAAGTCCTTCTGGTCTCCTTTATTATGAAGCAAAATCACTATAGCATTACACCAGGATTCAGGAACGCTTTCTTGGCGTAAGCACTGGGTGTACAAGTGAGGTAAATTAATATGAACTTCTTTCTCAGCGTCTTTCAAAGGATCTATCGATATGCCATCTTCCCCAGATGCTTTTCCTCGTTTCATAGTTTCTAGAGCAAATTCTACTTCATCCTTTGTAATCTCTTGTACACTACTAACGTCTACAGATGAATTTACTGACTCATCTACGGCCTTCGACGAGTAAAGCTCTTGGTAAATTTCTTCTACTCATTTTACCATTCTTTCTCTGCATTTAATTGTTTATCCATTTCTGTCTTTCAAACATAACATTTGTTGTCTTCCTAAAGGATGTCTGCGTTCGCTCACTCTAATACTTTTACCTTTCCGAATAGTTTCCTCTATTTCATCCATGTTTTCTTTCTTTTCTCTAATCTCTGTCTTTTGTTGATAACTTGTTTAGTTCTACTCTTTCTATATCATTTCTCCTGTTTTTAATCGGCATGGTTTTTCTAATACTTTTTGTACTTCCTACTTTCTCTGCAGATTCCCTAATATTGTACCGGGTGGCTACAAGAAATGAAAGTCAATTAGTGGGAAATACACTGTAATCTCTGATACCACTGACAACTAATGCGTGTATATACAAAGAGAGATGGCTCTGTACTGACGCCAAGCCGCCAATTCGCGCCAAAAGACGTGCATCGCATTTGCAATTCCAATACAATTACAATATACACAATGATTACACATAATTACAATAAATAATAAAACAACAAACAACAAAACATATGACAATTTTATAAATAGAGGGAAACATATAATTCCCCAAATAAGCAACACACCAGTACAATGTACAATAATGGTATGATATACAACATACCACGCTAACACAATATTCACTAAATTCAAGTTCATATATTCGACGGTGTTCTTGTTAGTTCTTAGAGCTTCGAATCTATCTTTAATTTTTAACTGAAATTTCGTATTGTTATTCTTAACCTTTGCAAGGCTTATTTTCTTTTTTAAAACTAACTTATTTCTCTCGGCTCTGAAATTGAATTTAGCTGTGCAACCTACCATTCTATGGTAACTACCTATGTTGACTTTTTTTATGATCGTAACATTGCTAACGCTTTTGCTCACATCTCTTAATATGAAGTCTACTTTGTTCTTTGTTGTTGCATTTGGACTTCTCCAGGTCCATTTACGGCCTACATGCTTTTGAAAGAAAGTGTTCATTATCCTAATGTTGTGGTTCTCTGCAAAATTGACTAACATCTCGTCTCTGTCATTCAATAAAGTCGCCTATTACCAACGTGTACCTACTTTTTTCTTAATCCATTGCCTGTCTTAAATCATCATAGGAGGACTCAATTTCATCGTCTGAACTCTGTGAAGTTGGTGCATAAACCTGAACTATTTTAGAGAGTACCTTTTACACAGCCTAATCACAATCCAAGCTACCCTGTCTGACAAACTACTGAATTTGACTACGTTACCAGCAACCTCTCAGTTTATCAAGAATCCTACTCCATTAGATCTTTCTTTTTCCTTATCTCTATAGTAGAAGAGTTGGTGACCATCTTGTAATTGTATCAGCTTTTCTTCCGCTCTTCGGACTTCCCTCAGTCCTACGATGTCCCACTTGATGTTGTCTAGCTCTTCCATTAAACTCTCCAGCCTGTGGTCTTCTGAGAGACCTCTTACGTTGTAAGTATAGATCTTCATTTTCTCCATGCTGTTTAATGTCCAGGACTTGGATCTGCTTAGACAGTGCTTACTCACATTCGGCGGCACAGTGCCCGTAAGCACACGAGGCAATGGAGTTGGACCTTTAGAAGACGATGATCTAACAGAAATATCAGGTTTTCTTTTGGTTGTACAAGTCATGGTTGCTATGAAGGAATTTTGGTAGTAATCTCACCCCCTTGCCAACTGGTTTCTGTTGAGATATTTCTCTGGTGTCAACTTATTCATTATATTCGGTGGAGCGCTACACCTCTTTAGGATGCCAAATGGCCCACGCCGTTGTTATGACGGTACCCAATATATCTATAAGGAATTTCCCTGTTTACCATCAAGGACGTGTCAGTTATCAGTGGGTCCTGTGACTGTGTGTTTGTTTGAACTGCTCTTTGTCTGACCTTAAAAAACCTGTTCGATATGGGTGACCCTGTGGAGATTTCCTCTCTATCGACAAAGCTTTTGTAATCATTAAGGTTCTCAAGCCCATCCACCGCGTCAAGGTGTCAACTCTCGGATAGGATATATACATACATACATACATGCATATACATATATATATATATATATATATATATATATATATATATATACATATATGTATATATATATGTATATATATATGTATATATACATAAATATATATATATATATATACATATACATATATCTACATATACACACATATATACATATATTTATACACACACACACACACACACAAACACACAC
>NC_134787.1:37359182-37361682 GCF_046742065.1 Oratosquilla oratoria
GAGGAAGCTGAGACTCGAAGGTCAAAAGCTACGAGCGAAAAACAAGAAAAGAACTAGATAGGCTTCGATCGAAAATATAAATTCAATTGAACAGGTGCAAAGGAGTGGGAACATGGAAAAAGAATTCCACAAGCAAATAGAAAAGGGTTAAGAAGAGGGTGTAATAGATCAAAGAATGAATAAATAAGATACTAATTGGAACTAAAAATGTAGAAATAGCAAACGGAGAAGGGCCCCGAATCAATTTGAAAAAGGAAGAAACAAGACAAAAATCAAAGAGAAAATAAAAACGACAGGCGCAAAGCTGAACTATAAAGAGAGAGAGAGAGAGAGAGAGAGAGAGAGAGAGAGAGAGAGAGAGAGAGAGAGAGAGAGAGAGAGAGAGAGAGAGAGAGAGAGAGAGAGAGAGAGAGAGAGAGAGAGAGGGGTGAGAGAGTAGGGTTGTTTTGGGATTACAAAAGACGAACAATACGTAATCACAAAAGTGCAGGGGGAGGGGAGGATGCAGTCCGCCCTCGCATGACTGTAAGTGGAAGGCGAAAGTCACTACGCAGCGAGTTCAGACATTGCTTCCAAGTATCACGAATTAAAGGATTATACAAACGCTTATCCCCTTTCGTACCCGATGGCGCCTTTTCCTTGTATAACTGCCGCCAGCAGGAAATTTTATTCGTTTCTGTGCCGAATCCTTGAGTAGCAAGTTGGTAAGGTGGCTACTTTCAACCACACGTATTTTTTAATATATGTATATATATATATATATATATATATACATATAATATATATATATATATACAATCTCCATGACCGTCGCGCAGAGGATTCGAACCACTGCCTATAGACCCAAGAGAGTCCACAGCACCCGCCTTTGACCACTCGACCACAGACGATCTAAAAGTGTACGAACTCGTAATCTATCTGATTGCCGAGATTGGGGAGGGTGCTAACTGCCCCCCATATAAACCCCTTTTTACCATACACCTAATCGCACCAGTGGGAATGGTAAGGACTAGAACGAATCCCCCTCACGCTTCTCGTCATCGTAACTATGTGAATAATTCGCTAGTGGACAGCGACATCAATCATACAATCTCCATGACCGTCGCGCAGAGGATTCGAACCACTGCCTATAGACCCAAGAGAGTCCACAGCACCCGCCTTTGACCACTCGACCACAGACGATCTAAAAATGTACGAACTCGTAATCTATCTGATTACCGAGATTGGGGAGGGTGTGGTCGAGTGGTCAAAGGCGGGTGCTGTGGACTCTCTTGGGTCTATAGGCAGTGGTTCGAATCCTCTGCGCGACGGTCATGGAGATTGTATGATTGATGTCGCTGTCCACTAGCGAATTATTCACACACACACACACACACACACACACACACACACACACACACACACACACACACACACACACACACACACACATATATTTATATATATATATATATATACATACAGTATATATATGTATATATGTACGTATATACTCACAAAAGGAGCACTGGGAAGTGCATGTAAGGTTGATATGTTGGAGTGGCTTTGTGATGGAAGTTTGTACTGGTACTCAAATCTCTCTGGTTAAAAGGAGGTGAGGTATTTCATTTAGCACTACCCAGCGTTTCTATCCTTGGGAGACACTATCGCATCGTAGAGGTGGTCAAGGAGAGATTAAAGTGTGGTAGCAGAACGAAGAGATGGCGGAGATTGAGAGTGGTCAGTATTCTTCTCTGGATGGAGATGAAGTCTTAAGAAGTGACTCTGGTCCGTAGGGGTGTCATCAGGACGGCTGGTGAGGAGTACAAGGAAGAGAATGAAACGGTACAGGAGAAAGAGGTGGAGAGGGGGGCAGGATATGAAGATAGAGGGAGAGGTGCAAAAGAAGAAGGCGGAAGATCAAGAAAAGGAGGAGGAGGAGGAGGAAAAGGAAGAGAAAGAGGAGGCCGAGCAAAGTGCACGGGTGCTGCTGACACGAGGTTCTTGATACAAGGTGTGTGTGTGTGTGTGTGTGTGTGTGTGTGTGTGTGTGTGTGTGTGTGTGTGTGTGTGTGTGTGTGTGTGTGTGTGTGTGTGTGCGCGTGTGTGTGCGCGTGTGTGTAGGCAACCTCATTGGTATGCGGAGACCCGATGGCTATCGGGTAAGCCATCGGGAGACCTGCTGATGATCCTGATCATGAATACGACCTGATGATCGTGACCCCTGGGTGGAGGCCAGCACGATGACAACTAATTATATCTAAATTCCGATATCAAGATAACGTTTTAGAACAAAGACAATTAGTAGGAAGCAAAAGACTTCTTATCGAAGACCCTGGGAGAAGATTCTTTCAGTAATAATTTAGCAATTGGACGTTAGATTAGTAATCGGTGATTAGATGTGTATGTGTGTGTATGTGTACATATGTATATAAATATACATACATATACCAAAGGCTCTTTCCCCCTAAAAAGGGAGGTAGCCAAAAAAC
Source organism: Oratosquilla oratoria (assembly GCF_046742065.1). Taxonomy (NCBI): domain Eukaryota; kingdom Metazoa; phylum Arthropoda; class Malacostraca; order Stomatopoda; family Squillidae; genus Oratosquilla; species Oratosquilla oratoria. The sequence continues at coordinate 37,361,654 of NC_134787.1, forward strand.
AAAGAAAAACAAAGGCATAAAATGCATTC
>NC_134787.1:37369182-37376682 GCF_046742065.1 Oratosquilla oratoria
TCTATATCTATATATACATATAATATATATATACATATATATATATACTTATATATATATATACATATATATATGTATATATATATATATACATATACATATATATATATATGTATATATATATATGTATATATATACATATATATATATATATATATATATATACATTTGTAATAAAACCACTTGGAAAATAAAATGAAAGGTGACCGAACGTTTTCGTCTATTGAAAATGTCTTAAATAGACGAAAACGCCCGGTCACCTTTCATTTTATTTTCCAAGTGGTTTTAGTACACATTTTGTGAATCACGTATTTTTGTGATTTTTTCGCACACACACACACACACACACACACACACACACACACACACACACACACACACACACACACACACACACACACATCTATATATATATATATATATATATATATATATATATATATATATACATATATACTGTACTATCCAAGAGTTGGCATCTTGTCGTAGTGAATAGGCTTGAGAATCTTAATAACTACAAAACCTATATCGAAAGAGATGAAATGTCTGCAGGGTCACCCATATCGTACAGGATTTGTAAGAAAGATGAGACAGAGAGTAGCTCGCACACACAGTCGCAGGACCCAGTGCTAAGTGAAACGTACCTGATGGCAAACAGGGAAATTCCTGATAGATATACGGGCTACCGTCATAATGACGGCGTGGACCATTAGGCACTCTATAGATATATAGGGCTCCAACGAATATACTGATTAAAGTGACACCAAAGAAATGTCTCAACAAAAACCGTTTGGTAGGGAGGTGACGTTACTGCCAAGATTCCTTCATAGCAAAAATGAATTGTTGGATCATCGTCTCCTAAAGGTCCAACTCCATTGCCTCGTGTGATTAGGGGCAATGTGCCACCGAATGTGAACAAGCACTGTCCAAGCAGATCCAAGTCTTGGACAGTACACAACGTGAAGAAAATGAAGATCTATACTTACAATGTAAGAACTCTCTCAGAAGACCACAGACTGGAGAGTTTAATGGAAGAGCTACACAACATCAAGTGGGACATCGTAGAACTGAGCGAAGTCCGAAGAACGGAAGAAAAGCTGATACAATTATAAGATAGTCACCACCTGTTCTACTATAGAGGTAAGGACAAAGAAAGGTCTAGTGGAGTAGGATTCTTGATCAACCGAGAGGTTGCTGGTAACGTAATCAAATTCAGTAGTTCATCGGACAGTGTAGCTTGGATTGTGATTAGGCTGTGTAAAAGGTACACTCTAAAAATAGTTCAGGTTTATGCACCAACTTCACAGAGTTCAAACGAGGAAATTGAGTCCTTTTATGATGATTTAAGTCAGGTAATGGATCAAGAAAAAAGTAAGTACACTTTGGTAATAGGAGACTTTAATGCTAAAGTAGGGAAGAAGATGGGAGATGAGACGTGCATTGGGAAGTTTGGAGTAGGTGAAAGAAATGACAGAGGCGAGATGTTAGTCAATTTTGCAGAGAACTACAATATGAGGATAATGAACACTTTCTTTCAAAAGCGTGTAGGTCGTAAATGGACGTGGAGAAGTCCAAATGAAACAACAAAGAACGAAATAGATTTCATATTAGGAGATGAGAGCAAAAGCGTTAGCAATGTTACGGTGATAAATAAAGTCAACATAGGTAGTGACCATAGAATGGTAGGTTGCACAGCTAAATTTAATTTCAGAGCCGAAATATATAAACTAGTTTTAAAAAAGAAAATAAGCCTTGCAAAAGTAAAGGATAACAATAAAAAAAATTCAGTTAGAAATTAAAAATAGATTCGAAACTCTAAGAACTAACGAGGACAGCGTGGACGATATTAATTTGATTTTAGTGATTATCATTAAGGAATCGGCAGAGAAAGTAGAAAGTACAAAAAATATTGGAGAAAACAAATACTCCCAAGCTACAAATGACCTAATTAAAAGAAGAAGGACCATGCAGATTAAAAGCAGGAGAGACGAAATAGAAAGAGTAGAACTAAACAAGCTTATCAACAAAAGGCAGAGATTAGAGAAAAGAAAGAGAAACATGGATGAAATACAGGAAACTATTCGGAAAGGTAAAAGTATTAAAGTGATCGAGCGTAGACATGCTTTAGGAAGACAGCAAATGATATGTTTGAAAGATAGAAATGGAGAAATAATTAAATGTAGAGACAAAATGGTAAAAAGAGTAGAAGAATTTTACCAAGAGCTGTACTTGTCGAAGGCCGTAATTGAGTCAGTAAATTCATGTGTAGACGTTAGTAGTGTACCAGAGATGGCAAAGGAAGAAGTAGAATTTTCTCTAAAAACTATGAAACGAGGAAAAGCACCAGGGGAAGATGGTATATCAATAGCTCTGTTGAAAGACGCAGGTAAATTAGTTTATATTAAATTAGCTGAGTCATACACCCAGTGCTTACGTCAAGAAAGCGTTCCGGATGCGTGGTGCAATGCTATATTGATTTTGCTTCATAAAAAAGGAGACCAGAAGGACCTTAGTAACTATCGACCGATTAGCTTGCTATCAAACTTATATAAAGTATTCTCCAAGATCCTTACAAATAGACTAAGTCAAGTTTTAGCTGGAAACCAACAGAGAAAACAGGGAGGCTTTAGAAGCGGATATTCAACTCTAGACCATTTGCAGGCGATAAACCAACTAATCGAGAAAACTACAGAATATAATATACCTCTGCGTTTAGCTTTTGTAGATTACGAGAAGGCCTTTGACTCGGTAGAACAAATAGCAATACTAAAGTCGCTACGCAAACAGGGTACAAACGAACAGATCGTAAGAGTTTTAGAAAAGATTTATGTAAAAGATACCGCTATAGTTCGACTACATAAAAATACAGAAAAAATCAAGATCGAGAAAGGGGTACGGGAAGGCGATACAATTTCACCCAAATTATTTACAGCTTGTTTAGAAGATATTTTCAGAATATTGAGTTGGGAAAAGAAAGGTGTGAAGATTAATGGCGAATATTTGAACCACATAAGATTTGCAGATGACATCATTCTTATTTCAGAAAGAGTAGAAGACTTGCAAGCTATGCTGAGCGATCTAAACAAGGAAATTCTCAAAGTAGGTTTAGAAATGAATAAGAGTAAAACCAAAGTAATATTCAACACGAAAGCTCAAAGCAAAGAGATTGTAATTGATGATGAGAGTCTTGAAGATGTTGAAAAGTATAATCATTTAGGCCAGATGGTGAAGGTGACGAAAGATCATGATAATGAAATAAAAAGACGCATTACAATTGGTTGGAAAATGTTTGGTAAGTATAATAAAATCCTGAGAGGCTCTCTACCTTTATGTTTGAAACGTAAAGTTTACAATCAATGCATTCTACCAGCAATAATTTACGAGTGTGAGACTTGGAAGCTGACAAGGGCGATGGAAACAAAGCTAAAGACTGCACAGAGAAGAATGGAGAGATCAATGATGGGAATAACACTGAGAGACCGAAAAAGAGCAAGTTGGGTGACAGAATATAATATACCTCTGTGTTTAGCTTTTGTAGATTACGAGATGGCCATTGATTCAGTAGAACAAATAGCAATACTAAAGTCGCTATGCAAACAGGGTACAAATAAACAGATCGTAAGAGTTTTAGAAAATATTTATGTGAAAGGTACCGCTATAATTCGACTACATAGAGATACAGAAAAGATCAAGATCGAGAAAAGAGTACGGCAAGGCGATACAATTTCACCCAAATTATTTACAGCTTGTTTAGAAGATATTATCAGAAGGTTGAGTTGGGAAAGGAAGGTTTGAAGATTTATGGCGAATGTTTGAACCACATAAGATTTGCAGATGACATCATTCTTATTTCAGAAAGAGCAGAAGACTTGCAAGATATGCTGAGCGATCTAAACAAGAAAAATCTCAAAGTAGGTTTAAAAATGAATAAGAGTAAAACCAAAGTAATATTCAACACGAAAGCTCAAAGCAAAGAGATTGTAATTGATGATGAGAGTCTTGAGGAAGTTGAAGAGTATAATTATTTAGGCCAGATGGTGAAGGTGACGAGAGATCATGATAATGAAATAAAAAGGCGAAATACAATTGGCTCTCTACCTTTATGTTTGAAACGTGAAGTTTACAATCAATGCATTCTACCAGCAATAATTTACGGGTGTGAGACTTGGAAGCTGACGAGGGCGATGGGAACAAAGCTAAAGACTGCACAGAGGAGAATGGAAAGATCAATGATGGGAATAACACTGAGAGACCGAAAGAGAGCAAGTTGGGTGAGAGAGCAGACTAGAGTGAAAGATATTGTGGAGGCAGTAAAGGAGAGGAAGTGGAATTGGGCAGGTAAGTTGGTGCGAACGATTGATTAGCGATGGAGTAAAAGTATTACTGAATGGACGCCGCGAGATAGGAAGCGTGGGAGAGAGAGACCAAACAGTAGGTGGGGAGACGAGATCGAAAAGTTTGCAGGAGTGACGTGGCAGAGGATGGCGCGGTCGTGTGATTCATGGAATGCTATGAAGGAGGCCTTCGTTCAGTAGTGGACTCAGGATGGCTGATTTGATTGATTGGTTTATATATATATATATATATATATATATATATATATATATATATATATATATATATATATATATATTTATATGTATATGAGTAAATATACAGTAATACCTCATTATACGACCGAGTGCTATATAGCAGGTAAAACAAATGTTGGGTGTATGTGAGAGCCCCAGGAGGCAAAAATTGAGGAAGGGGGTGACAGGGTCCATGAACACAACCCCCTTATTTACATGTAAAACTACCTCGATATATGAATTTTGGCATTACGACCAGTCAGCTGGGAACACGACTTGGTTGGATAGTGAGGTATTCCTCTATATTTATATATATATATATATATATATATATATATATATATATATATGTATATATATATATGTATACATATATATATGTATATATATGTATATATATGCATATATATATTATACATATGTATATATATATATATATAATATATATATATATATATATATATGTATGTACATATACCAAAGGCTTTTTCCCCCTACATTGGTGGTAGCTAAAAAGAAAAAGGCATAGAAACCACTCCCACCCATTCCATTTCCTATATATTCCACTCCCCTCCACCCTCCTTTCTCCCTCTTATCTTGGCACCTCCTGGATGACGGGTCATCCCTGCATCCTGTCCACTGCCCTGGGTCAGAAGCAGTGTCGCAAGACACAGCACATCCACAGCAAGGCCGCTTCATCAAATTGGCGATCTCCCTCTCCGTCCCCTCATGCAGAAAAGGAGAAGACGGGGAGAAATCCCTTCGGGCTGCGTCAAACTTTTCTAACACATACAACTTCTCCCGCCACCCCCACTCACTCCACCTCAGGGATTACAACATCATCCATACACAACCATTTTCCATTCACCCCTGTCTTCTGTCGTAGGTCACCCCCTCATGTTCACTCCCTCCACATCTGCCTACCACACCTCTTTTACTAGTCTTTCTTCACTCATTCTTCCCGTGTGTCCAAACCATCCAAATATTCTTTCATCCACCCTATCTCCCAGCTCTCTTTACACCCCCTCCTCACCTCCTCATTTCTCACTCTATCTAGCCTAGTAACCCCTGTCATACTTCTCAGAGACCTCATCTCAAACACATTCAAACTCCTTCTCTCTTCCTCTCTTATGTTCCATGTTTCTGCCCCATACAGTGCTGTCGGCACAATCACTCCTTAATATAACCTCCTCTTAGCATCGATTCCCAAATGTATACTTCTCATTACACTTTTTAATCCACTAAGCCATTTACTCGCTTCTCTCAATCTACATTCTACCTCCACCTCCACTTCTCCCTTTCCTGCCACGTTCGCACCCAAATATCTAAAATTTTCCACTTCCTGAAGTCTCTCTCCCTTAATACTCACTTCCAGCCTGTTGCCAGTTTCACCCCTTGTATATCTCATCACCTTACTTTTACCCACATTTATTTTCAATTTCCTTCTTTCACACACTTTCCCAAACTCTGTCACTAACTTCCTCATTCCCTCCTCTGATCCTGCTACAGCCCAGTGTCGTCCGCAAACAACAGCTGGCTTATGTCCCACTTTTCTCCATTTTCTTTAACCATCTCCAATCCCTGAACCACCGCCCTTGCGTTTACCTTTCGCACCACCCCATCCATGCACAAATTGAACAGCCAGGGTGACATAACACATCCCTGACGAAGTCCCACCTTTACCTCAAACCACTCACTCTCTCCATTTCTAATCCTGATACACGCTCTACTATCTCGTAAAAACTCTTGACAGCTCCTAGAAGCTTTCCTCCTACCCCGTATATCTGCAATATCTACCACAGTGCCTTCCTGTCTACCCTATCATAAGCCTTTTCCAAATCCATAAAAGCCCCAAAAAACATCCTTACCTTTTCCTATAGCTTTCTCACATATCTGTCTTACCACAAAATTCTGATCTACGCAACCTCTACCTGTCCTAAGCCCAATCTGTTCCTCACCAATTACTCCCTCTATTCCTCTCCAAATCCTCTCAATCAAGACCCTCCCATAAGCCTTCCCAACTACACTTAACAAGCAAAATCCCCCTGAAACTACTACACTCACACCTGCCCCCTTTTCCCTTATAAAGCGGAACTATACAGACACTCCTCCAGTCCTCCGGCACTCTACCCTCTCTTAAACAAACATTAAATACCATCACCTCCACTATACCTCCTTTCTTCAGACATTCTGCATGACATCCATCCAGATCAGGTGCCTTACCTGCTCCCATCATCTTAACAGCTGCCTTCGCTTCATCCTTTCTTATTTCTCCTCCATTTTCCTCACTCATCACTGTCATTTTCTTTGCACTTCCCACTGCTACTACCTTTCCCTCCCTATCCTCCTTCACATTTAGCAACTCCCTAAAATACTCTGCCCATCTTCCTCTTACTGCCTTCTCTTCCATTATCATCTCTCCATCTGCACCTTTTACCTTTTCTTCTCTACTTGATTCACCTCCTCTTCCTATCTTAATTTCTTTCCAAAACATCTTTTTATTACTTTCAAAATTTTCTATCATACTCTTACCCCAATACACATCTGCACTCCTCTTTGCCTCCTTTATCTTATGCTTTACTTCTCTTCACTTTTCTTTGTACTTCTCATATGATTCTCTTGTCCTATTCTGTAACCAATCTGTGAAAGCTCGCTTCTTCTCTTCTACAACCTTCTTTACTTCCTCATCCCACCACTAACTACCCTTCCTTCTATTTCCTCCTGTCCTCCTTGTTCCACACACCATCTTTGCACAACTTGTGACGGCCCCCTTGAACCATCCCGATTCCTCCTCCACTCCTAGTTCTACTCTATCCTTGACTCCCTCCCACTCCTCTCTCATCTTCTTCTTGTACACCTTCTCCTTTTCTTTCTCATTTAAGCAGTTCATTCTCAAGCACCTCCCTACCTTTTGTCCTTTTCCTCTTTC
>NC_134787.1:37379182-37394182 GCF_046742065.1 Oratosquilla oratoria
AGAGAGAGAGAGAGAGAGAGAGAGAGAGAGAGAGAGAGAGAGAGAGAGAGAGAGAGAGAGAAAGGCAATTAAGTGTTTGGTAAGACAACAGAGGCGGGAAAATTAGCCAATACTTGTATCCTGAAGGTCCGCGGGGTGATCCCACCATCTCCGCGATGGGATGGGGGTGGGGGGTGGGAGAGGGGGGGTAACGAACGGGACACTGGGGAAGGGAGAGGCTTTGTCGACGCTTAGGAACATGGGGGAGGGGGAAGGGGGGAGGAGGGAAGGGGGGAGGGGGACTAAGATTACCAGGAGGAGAAAGCTTCGTCTCTGGGGGGTCGACGCAGCTGGGTCAGAATGAAGACGAAGATTGCAGGAGGAAGAGGAGGAAGAGGGGAGGGGGAGGATGCAGCGGTGGTGGCGGCGGAGGAGGAGGAGGTGGAGGAGGAGGAGGGGGTAGGAAGGAGAGGAGGAAGGGAAGGGGGAGACAGACGGGAGGAGGGGGAGACAGACGGGAAGAGGGGGAAGGAAGAGGAGGGGTAAAGGATGGGAGGAGGGGAGAAAGAGGAGAACGAAGAGCAGGGGGAGCACGGAAGGGGTAGGAGAAAGGGGTAGGCGGAAAGGGAAGGGAAAAGGAGGGAAAAAGGGGAAGAAAGGGATGGGAAAAGGAGAAAGTGGGAAGGGCTAGGACGAAAAAAGAGAAAAGGAAGGTGGCAAAGGAGGTGGGAGGTGGAGAAGGGGGGGAGTGGTAGAAGGTGGAGAAGGAGGGGAGTGGTGGTAGAAGAAGAAGAGTAGGAGGAAAATGATGATGATGGTGAGGAGGATGTGAAGGAACGAGGAGAACAAAGAGGAAGAGGACGAGGAAGGGGAGAGGGCTGAAGGGGAGGAGGAAGTAGAGGAGGGGGAGGTGGAGGAGTGGCAGGTGGGAGAAGGGCAGATTTATAAGGAGCAGGTGTAGGAAACAGGTGAAGACGACTCAGGTGGAGGAGGAAGGAGAGGGGGAGGAGGAAGAGGGGAAGAGGAGGAGAAAGAGGAGGAGAAGGAGGAAGAAGAGGGAGAGGAGGAAGATGAAGATGAAGATGATGATGATGATGACGATGGGAAGGAGAGGAGGAGGAGAAAGAGGAGGAAAAGGAGGAAGAAGAAGGAGAGGAGGAAAATGAAGATGAAGATGATGATGATGACGATGACGATGGGAAGGAGAAAAAAGAGAAGGAGGAGAGGGGGGGAGGAGGCGGGGGGGGGGAAGCGCGAGTACCCACGTATATTCATGTGGAACAAACGGGATTTGAAAGCTCTTCGGTTCCCGCTTCGGTTACCTCTAACCTTTCCCATTTCAGGACTATTCCTCCTCCTCCTCCTCCTCCTCCTCCTCCTCCTCCTTCTTCTTTCCTTCCAGTCTCCTTTCCCTTTCCCACCATCACCTCAGCCTTTTCCTCCTCCTCCTCCTCCTCCTTTTTTTTCTTCAAAATTTCCAAACCTTCCTGCCTCTTCTCCACACACTGCGATCGAATCCAACCAATGACCTGCTTGCTTTTGGTCTGCCATTAATCACGCCAACCAATTAGACTCCAGCCTCGCCCACAGGACGCCCACGTCATCAAGCACTGACCAATCACGAGCTGGTTGTAGAAAGTCGTCCGCGCGCTGCAAGGTGGGACGGGATGTTTGGGTGGGGCTCTCCCGTAGTCGCTTTGGCGAGGGTGACGGCTGTGGTGGCCGTTGCTGGTGCTGTGGTGGCAGGGGCTGTGATTAGTATCATTTGGCTGGTGGGAAGTCGGGAGGAGGAGACCTAGGGCAGGGAGGCTGGGTGATGCTGTGGGTTGCGTTGGGGTAACAGGATTTTTTTTTTTTTTTTTTTTTTTTTTTTTTTTTTTTTTTTTTTTTTTTTTTTTTTTTTTAATAGCTGGTAGGTGGAGAGACCTGGGGATTGGACCAAAGGTGAGATTAAAACCAACTGAAAATAAGGAAGGAAATGAGAGACGAGGGAAGATAGTGAATATTACAAAAGGAGGAAAAGTAAGTAGGAAGATGGGAAAGGGGGAGGAAGAAAAATGAAAATAAACAAATTGCGAGAAAACGGATTAAAAGGAATCAGGACAGAAAAGTAGAAAGGAGAAGAGGAAGAATAGGCAAGCAGAGAAGTGGATGTAGAGGGGGAGTATGAGGATTACAAATGAATAGAGGACAAAGTAAATAAAGCATAGATACAAGAATGTGTCAACAAAGGGAGGTACAAGAGGAACGGTGAGAGGAACATTACTAGGTTAGATGCGAAAAAAAATATAATAAATTAATCAATAAATAAACAAGATATATAGATAATGATGAATAATAAACAAATAATAATATTTTGTAATAAAAATAGATCAATAATGATAGAATGAATAGTAATAAATTAATAAACAAAATAAAATGAAATAAAATAAATGGAAGGCATTACAGCACATTTCTTAGGTGCTTATCTAAATGAATCTTCAAACTTCGAACTGTGCTACATTGCACTGCCTCTGCATGAAGTTCATTCCATTTATCTACTATACGGTTGGCGAAGTTGTTTCTACGCATTTCCAAATAAAATTGACTTCTTGGCAGTTTGAGACCATCATTTCTTGTCTGATTCCCATTCAGTGTGAACATTTCGTCACTTTTGATGTTGTCAATTCCCTTTAGAATCTTAAAGATCAGTATCAAATCACCCATGAGTCTACTTTTTTTTAATGAAAAATTTATGTTTTAGTCGATTTTCGTATGATTTATTTCTGATATTTGGAATCAGTTTTGTGGCTTACCGCTGTACTTTTTTCAATCTGTCAATGTCTTTAATGAGATTCGGTGGCCTTACAGATAAGCATATTCCAAATGTGGACGAACTAACGATTTATATAACTTCTTAATGACATATGGACTTTTAAAATCAAAAGATATCGCAATTAGTCCTAGAATCTTATTTGCTTTCCCTGAGGCGGATATACACTGCTTAGATGATATGAGATCATTAATGATAATTACGCCGAGATCCACTTTTGTTAATGAATTTCCAAATAACTTGTAATCGTACTCACTGTTATTTTTACCTATGTGCATAGCCTTACATTTACTTGTGTTAAATTTCATTAGCCAATTTTCAGACCATTGCTGTAGTTTATCTAAATCTTCTTGAATATATGATTTAAGTGATAATTTGACATTCCGCAGTTTTGTATCATCAACAAATTTGGAGACAGTATATTTCAGTCCGTGGTCTATATAATTTATAAATACTATGAATAAAAGTGACCCAAGAACGGAACCCTGAGGAACTCCACTCGTAACATTTTTCCATCTAGAAGTTTTACCATTTAGAACAACTCTTAGTTTATTTTCGTTTGACCATAATCCTAGCTAGAGAAAACATAAGAATAAAAGTGACGGCACACTAGGCATTTTTCGCTAACATACTACTTGATTTTGCTACTTCGTTTTGAATTAAAACTATTTCGGTTACGATCTTTTGTTTTCCAAATTTTCAAATGTCAAATTACTCTTGCGTCATATAGTGAGGAGCTGAATGACGAAGAGAAATTAAACCTCTACAAATGTTGCACACATTGTTGAGATGTCCTTACGGAATTCTAGAATATTTTAACAGAAGTCGTTTCTACTCAAACGAAGTAGCATAAGGAGGTAGCATGCTAGCCTAGTGTGTTATCACCTTAAGTTTATCTGAACGATGATCCTAGGCAAAGTGGTCTATGAAATAATAAGATGCAAAGCGGACCGAAAAGGCGGGTGATCACGCTCTTGACTTTAAATAACAATGTTCTTTTTTACTAGAAGTATTCAACCTCAACAATTGTATCGTTGTAGTCTACAATGTCTTTGCTGGTTGGATTTTCACCTAATATTCCTTGGTACAGAATGTTCTAAATGTACATAATCATAGAAAAATCTTCATCTTCATCTGAATCATTATTTACATTTACTTTTGCAAGACACTGTGCCTCTGAGCAAAGAATAAAACCTTGTAAATGAATAAATTAGGAAAAAAAAAAGATATATTCCTTTATCAGACACAGATCTAGGAGGAAATGTTATTGTGTTGGAAGCATAAGATAACATTCTACAACCACGATCAGCTGTTTTCTGGAGTAAAGTGACGTCACCAATATAAACAACGATGACGTCACCCACGTAAACAACGGCTATGTCAGTCATGTAAACAAATATGACGTCACATATGTAAACAACGATGACGTCATCAATACAAATAATAACCCCAGAAATGTAAACAACGATGACATCAGCAAAGATGATGACGTCAGCAAATTAAACGAAGCTGACAACGCCAGAAAAGTAGGCAAATAATATAATTAAGAAAATAAAAAAGAGGAAGACGAAGACGATGCCATAGCCAAATTAACTAAACGAAGACAAAAAAAAAAAAAAAAGACAAGAACCGGAAGACGAGAGATGGAAGAAGACAGATGGGACTGAGACGAGAACAGAGAAAGAACAAAAACAAACAAAAAATGGTGTGGCGAAGAACAAAGAAATTCTCCAGAAACACGTCAACAACCTCCACTCACCACACTTCTGTCATAACCACCTCATCACCACCACTACAGCGGAACAAATGGGTCCTGACAAGTGTTACTCCCTCGACTCGTTACTCAGAGCAGTCTCGAGGTGATTACAGAGTCCAAGACAACCGAGGAATGCTCTACCCTGGTCTCGATTTCAGTAGTCTGAATGTGCTGTGAAGTTCATGGGAAAAATGAATAATAATTGACAGCCGGCCCCGCCCTCATGCACACTAATCACACACACACACACACACACACACACACACACACACACACACACACACACACACACACACACACACACACGCTCACACACACACACACACACACACACACACGCTCACACACACACACACACACGCACACACACACACACACACACACACACACACACACACACACACACACACACACACACACACACACATATATATATATATATATATATGTATATATATAATATATATATATATATATATATGTATATATATGTATGTATGTATCTCAGTCTCCTCGCCAGCTCCGGACCTCCCCTGGCAAGGAGACTGAGATACAGATTGTAATAACTAGGACCTCGTGATATATATATATATATACATATATACATGTAATATATCTATATATACATATATACATATATACATATATACATATATATGTATATATGTATACACACACACACACACACACACACACACACACACACACACACACACACATATATATATATATATATATATATATATATATATATATATATATAAACACACTAACCAGCAGTGGGCGGAATCGGACGTCTGTGCGGCGATTCATCGCTAAGATATTTTGGAAAACACTAGTTGTATTAATGTACGCGAAAGGAAGTTATGCTAATCGAGTGACCGAAATGGAATGATTATTATAAAATTAGTGCTAATTACATAAAATGGAGGAAGACAAAAGTAAAAGAAGAAAAAAGGAACCAGGAAAGAGATGTGTGGACGTAAGCAAAGTGGAATCACCGCTGGGGGTAATTCCTAAGATATCCTGTATAAATGAGACCCCAAAATTATATCAAAGGTTGGATAATTACGCTTTTTCAGGGTTTGTAAGAGAAGGTGGATTTTTAGGTAGAGGTGCGGAGTTGGATAGAGAACCTAGGTACAAAAATCTTTTAAGAAATAGGGATATTACTGATTTCTTGGATGAACTAATAGAATTGAAAAGTGAGTACAGGGCAATGTACAAGTGAATAACTCAACTTAAAAGAGCTAATGACAAGACCAACAAGGAGCTTGATGATCTGAAAAAAAGAATTAAATATGATCAGAAGTGAGAATGAAAGAATGAAAAATAAAGATAAAAACAAAAACAAGGCCTTGAAAAAAAAAAAACTGAGAGAACAAATACAAGGGATGATCGAAAAAGTAGAAGAAACGATTAAGGAGACTGATCTTTAAGAAAACAAAAATGAAAAGAAGGAACAAGAAAATCAAAAGTTAACTTTTAACGAAATAGTACAATAACAAGTGGAAGAAAATGACAAAGAAATGGCGATCAAAGTAATTAAGGAAAAAGAAAATTGGGTCAGAGACAGTGGATAAAAAAGTGTATTATAATTTATGGTATTAAAGAAAAACATAATTTACCTAGATATCAAAGAGAAAAAGATGAGAAAGAAATTCCTAAAGCAATTCAAAAGGAGATACAAAAGGAGGGACAGGATATTGACAAAGAGATTGAGGAAGTGCATAGGATGGGAAAATACTCTAAAGAAAACCAATACAGGCCACTAAAAAACAAACTAAGGTATCAAATGATAGCAGAAGTACTATTGAAAACAACAAAGCTAGCAAATAGTGAAAATTACAAAAATGTTTGGATAAAAAAAAAAAAAAAAGAGCGATGAGGAAAAAGAGAAAGAAAAGGCACTTAGACTTGATTTAATACTTACGTCAGAGCCTGGAATTGTGGACAGAATAGAATACAAAACACCAATTGGGCAGAGTGACCACTTACTAATAGAGTTCGAACTAAAAGAACAAATTTATTTGAGAAGAAATGGGAAACATAGAAAAGGGAGACTAATGTGCAACAAAACAGATTTTGAAAAACTCAGTAAATTCTTTTAAAATGCAAATTTAGAAAACTTAAATGAAGAAACAAAGATGGAAAAGAAATGGAACATGTCAAAAGAAATTTACAATGAGGGAATAAACAAAAACGTACCAAAACAGTAGCATGAAAAGGTGTACATTAAGTGCTGGTACAGCAAAAAATGTAGTTAGGGTAAATATAGAAGGGACAAAGCTTGGAAAATATGGAAAAAAAACGAGTAAATGGCAAACATATATCAAACTAAGAAATTAATATGTAAAAATACGCAGGGATGAAAAGAGAAACTACGAAAAGGACATAATAAAAAAAAAATAACAATAAAAAAAAAATTGCAAGGACCAACCTAAACTATTTTACAGCTATGTGAATGGTAAGCTAAAAGACAAAAAATGAATAATAAAACTGCGCCAAGGGAATAATAGATATACAGAAGAGGTAGAAATGGCTGAAATTATAAACAAACGTTTAAGTCTGTATTCACAATTGAAAGAACACAAAATAGGGAGGAAATATAGAAGGATAACCCCCAATGAAAGAAATAACTATGACACAGAAGGAAAATAGAGACCAAATAAAAAACCTTGATGTCAGAAAATCACACGGTCCGGATGGAATTGCAAACTGGATTAAAAAAAAAAAAAAAAAAAAAAAAAAAAAAAATGAGATGACGGACAAAATATACAGAATAATTGTTTACTCAAAGAAGGGTTGAAAAAAAATGCAAATATTGTACCAATATATAAAGGAGGGGACAAGGAAAATCCAACTGGAAGAAAATAATGTACTGAATCTAAAACAATTTGGCTTTAGATACGACAGACCATGTGCCACTAACTTGACTTGCTTTTACTCGAAGCTAATAGAAATAATGCAAGAAAGGGACGGATGGGAAGATTGTGCTTTCCTAGATTTATAAAAAGCATTTAATAAAGTACCACACAAAAAGCTATTAAGAAAAATGGAATCAACAGGTGGTATTCAAGGAAAATTATTGGAATGGATGGAAGATTTCTTGACTGGGAGAAAAATGAGGGTAGTATTTAGAGACAAATATTCGACCTGGGAAGTAATGATAAGTGGAGTCCCATAAGGTTTGGTACTGGCTCCGATTATGTTTGCCATATATATAAATGACATGGATGAAGGTTTGGAATGTTATATGAACTTCTTTGCAGATGATGCAAAAATATTGAAGAAAGTATGTAGAGAAGGCTGTGAATCACTACAGAAAAACTTAGATAAAGTCTGGAAATAGAGTCAAAAGTGGGAAGTGAATTTTAACATCAAGAAATGTAGTATAATGGAGTTTGGAAAGAATAAAAATAGAATATCGAGGAAATACAAAATTGGTGTAGAGGAAGTCAAAAAAGTTAGCTAGGAAAGGGAACTAGGAGTGATTATCAGCAAAGACATGTCACCAGACAAGCATATCAACAAAATAGTCGGAGAAACCTTCAATTTACTAAGGTCAATGAAAGTGGCTTTTAACTATTTGGATGAGAAAATGGCAAAGAAAATATTAGTTACACTGATAAGACCAAGATTGGAGTATGCTGCGACACTATGGACACCCAGTACTAAAAAGAATATAAAGAAATTAGAAAGAATACAAAGAGCAACGACAAAGATGGCACCAATACTATCCAAATTGACATACGAACAAAGATTGTCCAAATTGGAACTACCAACCCTGGAACAAAGAAGAAAAGAAGGAGATCTACTGACTTTTTACAAATAGAGATGATTTATTAAAGTGGGACAAGAGAAAAACAAGAAGACATGAAAAGAAACTCAAAAAGGATATTTATAGAAGAGATCTGGAAAAGAATAGCTTCCCACACAGAGTGGTGGATATCTGGAATAAATTAGATGAGGCAACAGTGTGTGCAAATACTGTTCAAGAATTTAAGAATAAACTTGATGCTGAAAGATACAAAGACGGGTAACTACGAGCATAGTTCCTGTCCCGTATAATGCAACTAGGTAAAATACACTGTGAATGCCAATTGCATGATGCAAGCTAACTGCAACTGATGGCGTATAATGTCTTGATTTAAAGTATGTAATTCACGACGTATGGAATATGATACTAGAAGTGTTACAAATCTGGATTTGAGCCATATTGTATTGGTCCATTATATATGTGAATGCCAATTACATGATTCAAGCTAACTGTAACTCACGGCGTATAATGTCTTGATTTAAAGTATGTAATTCACGATGTAGGAAATATGATATTGGAAGTGTTACAAATCTGGATTTGAGTCATATTGCATAGGTTCATTATGTATGATATAACTGTGTTGTGAAATTGTGTTGTATATGATGGTATTGTTACGAAGGAATATAAACTACAGATTCTACTACGCTCTTGTTGTATTTTTCCGCGATAGAAAGTAGTGCAAGTGTATGTCATGGAAAGGTATTACTGTACAATGACTAAATGTTGTATTGGAGCCAATAAAATGTTGTTGGGTATTGTCAAACTGTGAACCAAGGAGGACATGTATGGGTTATTATACAGTACTGGAATTGTTAGCCTCTGAATATACAGAATGGTGACGTAGACTACTTCGGTAGAAATCACCTTAAGGCGTCCCTTTTCGTAGCGGTCTGTCACGGGGACAAGACGTGCATTGTGCAGGTAGAAGGGAACCCTTTTCGTGAGCATTTAGTGAGAATGTGTTTCTTTTTACTATGTTAAATATGTGGTAGTGAATGAGATGAAGAGGTCACATTGTAGTAATTAATCATGGTTTGTCAGACCATGCTTTGATGAGAATAGTAGATAGCGAATTATGGAGAAGACATGGAGGCGAAATAATCATGGTATGTTTCATTATGTCATTGCCAGGTGAAGTTATGTAGTGTAAAGAATCATGGCGTAAATGATTTGTTAATGTAATGAATGTAAATTGTTCAAATAGGTGTAAATGATTTGTTAATGTAATGAATGTAAATTATTCAAATAGGTGGATTGATGTGTTAATGTAATTACAGATACCATAGTCTATAAAGCCATAAAGACATGAGTCGTCATGAATCTTCGTATTTCTGGTACCTCTAAAGACAGAAGGGCAACAGGCTGTGACACACACACACACACACACACACACACACACACACACACACACACACACACACACACACACACACACACACACACAGACACACACACACACACACACACACACACACACACACATATATATATATATATATATATATATATATATATATATATATATATATACAGAGTATATATAACAGGCGAATATACTCCTACAGTGTCTTCGTACATTAGTGAATTTCTCCCCATCCCCCAATCACACACACACACACACACACACACACACACACACACACACACACACACACACACACACATACACACACACAAATTCACCCCTATAAGGGGGTGGCCTACTCAGAGCAGACACCAACTTTTTGCCGTCAGAACCCATTTATCGCCTTACGAAAAAATGCACATCCGAAATTCTTTCAATAGAAGTGCCAACCGTCTGATCAATAATCATCTGGAGGCAAAGTACCGGAAATGATGGCACTGCTATGCCAAAACCATTACCAGATCCACCTACACCACCGTTCGAAACACCGTCACCATCAACACCATCTCAACCTTCACCGCAACCACCTTCCGCCGCCGCCGCCGCCGCCGCCACCGCCACCGCCGCAGCCACCGCCACCGCCGCAGCCAGCAGGCGCAGAGATGACCTACACACTATCACGACGTGGCCAAACACGCCCGACCCCATGACGGGGCGGGGAAGGTCAGAGTTGAAGGGGCGGAGTCGAGGAGACGGAGGGAGGGAGGGAGGGAGGGAGGGAGGGAGGGAGGGAGAGAGGGAGGTAGGGGTGGAGTGGAAAGGGAAACTAGTTGGCAGGTGAGGAGGTGGAGGAAGAGAAGGGGAAGGAAGGGGAAATAGAGGAGGTGAGGAGGAGGTGAAGGAAGAGGAAGCGAACGAAAAGAAAGAAGAAAGAGAGGTAGGAGGAGGAGGAGGAGGAGGAGGAGGAGGAGGAGGAGTGGAGGAGGAGGAAGACAAGGTGGAGGAGTGGCATGGGGAACTAGTTGGCAGGTGAGGAGGTGGGGGAACGGAAGGAGAGGGAGGGGAGGAGAAGAAAGAGGAACGGGAGGAAGGGAGGAAGAGAAAGAGGGACTGGAAATGGGATATAGTTGACAGATGAAAAGGTGGAGGAAGGAAAGAAAAAGGAGGGGAGGAGAAGAAAGAAGAAGAGGAGGAGGAGGAAGATGAGGAAAAGGAGGAGGAAAGGAGGAAGAGGAAAAGAAAGAGGGGTATTTTGTGGAATAAGGTTGTCAACGAGAAGATAAGTGGTTCATGAACGTGGCTGGGGACATTAGTGGTTGGTGATGCTGAGAGAGATTAACAAGACAAGTCTGAGAGTGGGAGGTTTAAGGAAGAGAATGATGTTGTTGATGATGATAATAATGATGGTGAAGGTAATGATGATGGCTGTGGCGGTGGTGATGATGATGGCGCTGATGGTGTAGATGATGGTGGTGTTGATGATGATGGTAATAGTGAAGATGATGGTGGTTATGATGATGATGGTGATGATGATGATGATGATGATGATGATGACAGAGTGATAATGATGGGGTTGACGGAGGTTGTGGTAGTAGTTATGATGATGATAGTGGTGGTGATAGTGACGATGATGATTATGATGATAAGGAAATGAAGAATGAAGAGGACTAGGAGAAAGAGGATAGATAAGAGGAAATGAAGAGGCAAGCGAGTAAAAAAAAAAAAAGAGAGAGAGAGAGAGAGAGAGAGAGAGAGAGAGAGAGAGAGAGAGAGAGAGAGAGAGAGAGAGAGAGAGAGAGAAGCATGTGACCTGGGATGATAAGTAACAATACGGGTGATGGTGGGAGTTGGTGATGGTGACAGAGGTGAGGGGGAACGGGATGGACAGGAGAAACATGTGTTGCGTTAGGGAAAGTGATGATGATATGCGTGTAAGGTCGAGTATGTGTATGTATGTGTGTGTGCGTGCGTGCGTGTGTGTGTGTGTGTGTGTGTGTGTGTGTGTGTGTGTGTGTGTGTGTGTGTGTGTGTGTGTGTGTGTGTATGTGTGTGTGTGCGTGTGTGTGTGTGTGTGTGTGTGTGTGTGTGTGTGTGTGTGTGTATGTGTGTGTGTGTGTGTGTGTGTGTATGTGTGTGTGTGTGTGTGTGTGAGTGTGTGTGTGTGTGTGTGTGTGTGTGTGTGCTACCGTGCTACCGTGCTACCGTGCTTGCAAAGTCATCTTCCACGTGACCCACTTTTCCTACCCTGATCGAACATTGCACCCTTTTAGGGGCTGTACCTCACCTGAATGAAATTAAGGAGGACCACCACAGTGAACAGCCTCACTTAAGTGGACAGGGATCTTAGTGATAGTTTTAAGCAATTTGCCCTCGGCTTAACACTAGTAGTGACTATTACTTGCCCTCAACAGTCCCTAAAGTGCATAACATGGCAAAAGTGACTGTTTTGGCCGCAGATACTCAGTGCCTCCTGACGTATCACCCTCACTGGGTGCGGAGGTGTGATTCACCATGGTCTTGGATCACGTGTTGGACTCGTGATCGACAGTTATTTACCTCCCGGTTGAGAGCTCAGAGCTCGTATGACCGATCTATGTGTAATACTGTGACCTTACACGCATATACACACCCAACTCCCCGCCCACGAGAGTTGGAGTAACACCCCGCAGCGCAGCGATACTGAAATTATTTCAGCCCCGGACCGAAGTCGAACACGGACCACCGTAGTGGCAGGCGAAAATTCTAACCACAGCGCCATGAGGTGTGTATTTACCTAGTTGTATTTTGCGGGAGAAGAGCTATGCTCGTAGGGACCCGCAGTTGTATCTTTCCGCATCCAGTTCTTTCTTAAAGTCGTGTATAGTTTTAGCACTCACTGTTTTCTCTTTTAATTTATTCCATGTATCTATCACTCTATGTGGAAAGCTATTCTTTTTCAGATCTCTTCTGTAACTGTCCTTCTTAAGTTTCTTCTTGTGTCCCCTTGTATTTCTATTGTCCCATTTAAGTAGATCATCCCTGTCAAGGATTTCCATCCCTTTCATAATTCTATATATGGATATCAAATCGCCTCTTTCTCTTCTTTGCTCCAGAGTTAATAATTTTAGTTTTTCTAATCTTTGTTCATATGTCAGCATACTGAGTGTTGGTGCCATCTTTGTTAGTGCTCTTTGAATTTTTTTATTTTATTTTTTTTTTTTACTGGGTGACCATAGTGTCGCTGCATACTCCAATTTTGGTCTTATCAGTGTAACTAGGATTTTCTTCACCATCTCCTCGTCCATGTAGTCAAAGGCCACTTTCATTGATCTTATTAAGTTGTAGGTTTCTCCAACTATTTTATTTACATGTTTGTCTGGTGTCATGTCATTTGAAATGATCACTCCTAGGTCTCTTTCTGAATTTACTTTTGTAACTTCTTTTGTTCCAATTTTGTATTTGCCGGATATTCTATTTTTACTTTTTCCAAATTCCATTATACTACATTTTTTTATGTTGAAATTCACTTTATTCTTTTTACTCCAGTTCCAGACTTTGTCCAGATCTCCCTGGAAAGATTTACAGTCTTTTACGTTACTCACTTTCTTCAATAGTTTTGTATCATCTGCAAAGAAGTTTATGTAGAATTTGATTCCTTCGTCCATGTCATTTATATAAATAGCAAACATTATCGGAGCCAATACAGAGCCTTAGGGTACTCCACTTATCATGTCTACCCATTCTGAGTTCTTTTCTCTGAGTGTCACTCTCATTCTTCTTCTTTTCAACAAGTCTCCCATCCATTCCAATAATTTTCCTTGATTAAGCCTTTTGTAGGTCCAGGAAGGCACAATCTGCCCAGCCATCTATTTCTTGTATTATGTCTAGCAATCTTGAGTAAAAGCATATTAAGTTTGTAGTACATGATCTTCCACTTCTAAATCCAAATTGGTTGGGGTTTAATATTTTGTTCTTTTCCAAGTGTATAGTCCATTTGTTTTTAATAACTCGCAAATTTTAGCAATTGTGCTTGTCAGGGATACTGGTCTATAATTTGTTGGATTTTCTTTGTCTCCTCCCTTATATATTGGTACAATATTAGCATTCTTCCAGTCTTGTGGTACTTTTCCTTCTTTGAGTGAGAAGTCAATTATCTTGTGTATTTTGTCCGTGAGTTCGTCTATGCATTCTTTTAGTATCCAGTTCGCTATTCCGTCTGGGCCATGTGACTTTCTGACATCGAGTTTCTTTATTTGGTCCCTTATTTCTTTCTGTGTCACCATTATTTCTTCCATTTTGGGGGATCCTTCCTGGTGACTATCATCCCACAATTGTGAGCTTTCAATTGTAAAAACAGACTTAAAGTGTCTGGTCATTACTTCGGCCATTTCTACATCTTCTGTGTATTCTTGATTTCCTTCACGCAGTTTTATTATTTCGTGTTTGTCTTTTAGTTTGTCATTTACATATCTGTAGAACAGTTTAGGTTGATCTTTGCATTTTGCTATTATATCTTTTTCATAGTTTCTTTTTTCCTCTCTTCTTATGTCTACGTATTCATTTCTCAGTTTAATGTATATTTGCCATTTAGTCTCTTTTTTGTCCCTTTTCCATCTTTTCCAAGCTTTGTCTCTTTTGTCTTTAGCATCGCTACACTTTTTATTATACCAGCACTTTATGTACTCCCTTTTCTGTTTCCGCTTAGGCACATATTTGTCTGTTCCCTCCTTATAAATTTCTTTGAAAATGTTCCATTTCTCTTCCGTCTTTGTTTCATCATTTGCAAATTTTTCCCAACAGGCATTTTGGAAAAATTTCTTAAGTTTTACAAAATCAGTTTTGTTGTACATCAGTCTTCCTTCTCTATGTTTCTCGTTCCTTCTTACCACATTTTGTTCCTTAAGTTCGATCTCTATTAGTATGTGGTCACTCTTCCCAATTGGTGTTTTATAATTTATTTCCTCTACTATTTCTGGTTCAGAGGTGAATAACAAATCTAGTCTCGATGGTTCTTCGTTTTGTCTAAATCTAGTATTTTCATTAACCCATTGCGTTAATGTGTAATCTATGGTCATATCCAGTAGGACATTTCCCCAGAGTTCGTCTCCACCTCCCATACTCAATTCTTCCCAATTTATTTCCTTTGCGTTAAAGTCACCCATAATTACTATATTTTCTCCGTATTTCAGTGTCTCGATTAATTCATTCTTTGTATCTTCTAGTAATTTTGAGTGTTCGCTGTCAGTCCAGGTCTTAGTTTTTGGTGGCACATAAACAACTATAAACCTTCTACTTTTCATATTGCTGTT
>NC_134787.1:37399182-37401682 GCF_046742065.1 Oratosquilla oratoria
AGTCTTCTGCTCTTTCTGAAATAAGAATGATGTCATCCGCAAATCTTAGGTGGTTCAAATATTCGACATTAATCTTTAAATCTTTCTTTTCCTAACTCAATCTTCTGAAGATATCTTCCAAGCAAGCTGTAAATAGTTCGGGTGACATTGCCGTACTCCATTCTTGATCTTGATCTTTTCTGTATCTTTACGTAGTCGAATTATAGCGGTACCTTTCGCATAGATATTTTCTAAATCTCTTACGATCTGTTCGTTTGTACCCTGCTTGCGTAGCTAGTTTAGTATCGCTATTTGTTCTACCGAGTCAAAGGCCTTCTCGTAATCTACAAAAACTAAACAAAGAGGTATATTGTATTCTGTCGCCTTCTCGATTAGTTGGTTTATCGCCTGCAAATGGTTTAGAGTTGAATATCCGCTCCTAAAGCCTGTCTGTTCTCTTGGTTGTTTGTCATCTAAAACTTGACTTAGTCTATTTAGGATTTTGGAGAATACTTTATATATATTTGATAGCAAGCTAATCGGTCGATAGTTACTAAGGTTCTTCTGGTGTCTCTTTTTATGAAGCAAAATCACTATAGCATTGCACCACGCATCAAGAACGCTTTCTTGACGTAAGCACTGGGTGTACAACTGAGCTAATTTAATATGAACTAATTTACCTGCGTCTTTCAACAGATCTATCGATATACCATCTTCCCCAGGTGCTTTTCCTCGTTTCATAGTTTTTAGAGCAAATTCTACTTCTTCCTTTGTAATCTCTGGTACACTACTAACGTCTATACATGAATTTACTGACTCAACCACGGTCTTCCATGAGTAAAGCTCTTGGTAAATTTCCTCTACTCTTTACCATTCTGTCCCTACATTTAATGATTTCTCCATTTCCATTTTTCAAACATACCATCTGCTGTCTTCCTAAAGCATGTCTGCGCTCGGTCCCTTTAATACTTTTACCTTTCCGAATAGTTTCCTGTATTTCCTCCATGTTTCTCTTTCTTTTCTCTAATCTCTGCCTTTTGCTGATCAGCTTGTTTAGTTCTACTTTTTCTATTTCGTCTCTTCTGCTTTTAATCTGCATGGTCCTTCTTCTATTAATTAGGTCATTTGTAGGTTTGGAATATTTGTTTTCTTTAATGTTTTTGTACTTCCTACTTTCTCTGCCGATTCCCTAATGATATTTACTAAATTCAAATTAATATCTTCGATGGTGTCCTTCTTAGTTCTTAGAGCTTCGAATCTATTTTTAATTTCTAACTCAAATTTCTTCTTATTATCCTTAAACTTTGCAAGGCTGATTTTCTTTTTTAAAATTAGTTTATTTCTCTCGGCTCTTAAATTGAATTTAGCTGTGCAACCTACCATTCTGTGGTCACTACCTTTGTTGATTTTATTTCTTCCGCTCTTCGGACTTCGCTCAGTCCTACGATGTCCCACTTGATTTTGTCTAGTTCTACCACTAAACTCTCCAGCCTGTGGTCTTCTGAGAGATTTCTTACGTTGTAAGTATAGGTCTTCATTTTCTTCATGTTGTTTTATGTCCAAGACTTGGATCTGCTTAGACAGTACTTACTCACATTCGGTGGCACGCTGCCCGTAAGCACACGAGGCAATGAGGTTGGACCTTTAGGAGACGATGACCCAACAGGAACGCCCGGCTTCTCCTGGGGGCCCCCGCGGCTCCTCCTGGGGGGCCCCGCCGCTCCTCCTGGGGGCCCCCGCGGCTCCTCCTGGGGGCCCCCGCGGCTCCTTCTGGGGACCCCCACCGCTCCTTCTGGGAGCCCCCGCGGCTCCTCCTGGGGGCCCCCGCGGCTCCTCCTGGGGCCCCCCGCGGCTCCTCCTGGGGCCCCCCCGCGGCTCCTCCTGGGGGCCCCCGCCGCTTCTCCTGGGGGCCCCCGCCGCTACTCCTGGGGGCTCCCGCGGCTCCTCCTGGGGGCCCCCGCCGCTTCTCCTGGGGGCCCCCGCCGCTCCTCCTGGGGGCCCCCGCCGCTCCTCCTGGGGGCCCCCGCCGCTCCTCCTGGGGGCCCCCGCGGCTCCTCCTGGGGGCCCCCGCGGCTCCTCCTGGGGGCCCCCGCGGCTCCTCCTTGGGGCCCCCCGCGGCTCCTCCTGGGGCCCCCCGCGGCACCTCCTGTGGCCCCCGCCGCTCCTCCCGGGAGCCCCCGCGGCTCCTCCTGGGGGACCCCCGCTGCCCCTCCCGGGGGCCCCCGCCGCTCCTCTTGGGGGCCCCCGTGGCTCCTTTGGGGGCCCCACGTTGAGAACCACTGGCCTGCACAAAATACTCATCCTTATTTTCCTCCCCTCCGTCTCAGTTTACTTAATTTCAATGTGGGCGGATTTAAACTTCGGGATTGTCAAACACATTAAAGGGAGCGCGTATGATGGTTAAAGCGATGATCCGCTGTTGTCACAGTGGTTGGCTTTGTTCGAAGGATTAGGCCTACACTCGTATGTGTATATGTATATGTGTATGTGTACATATGTTTTTGGACATGTGTGTGTGTGT
>NC_134787.1:37411682-37429182 GCF_046742065.1 Oratosquilla oratoria
CTGATCCTGCTACAAGCGCAGTGTCATAGGCAAAAAACAACTGACTTATCTCCCACTTTTCTCCATTTTCTTTAACCATCTCTAATGCCCGACACACTACCCTTGCAAATCTCTCGCGCCACTCCATCCATGTATAAATTGAATAGCTAAGGCAACATTCCAGGCGAAATCCCACCTTTACCTCAAATCACTCATTCTCTCCATATCTGATTCTAACACAAGCTCTACTACTCTCGTAAAAACTCTTGACTGTTCTTAACAGCTTTCCTGCTATCCCATATATCTGCAAAATCTCCCACAGTGTCTTCCTGTTTACCATGCCATGAACCTTTTCCAAATCTATAAAGTTCCATAAAACATCCTTACCTTTTCCTAAAGCTTTCTCACATATGTCTTACCACAAAAATCTGATCCACACAACCCCTACCTGCCCTAAACTCACAATGTTCCTCACAGATTACTCCCTCTGTTCCTCTCCTAATCCTCTCAATCAAGACCCTCCCATAAACATTCCCAACTACACTTAACAAACTCATCCCTCTGAAACTACTACACTCGCACTTGTCATCTTTTTCCTTGTAAAGCGGGACTATACAGGCATTCCTCCAGTCCTCCGGCACTCTACCCTCTCTTAAACAAATATTAAATACCCTCACATGCCAGTCCACCATCACTGTCCCTCCTTTTTTAGACATTCTGCATGACATCCATCCAACCCAGGTACCTTACCTGCTCTCATCATCTTAAAAACTGCATTCACCTCATCTTTCCTTATTTCTCCTCCATTTTCCTCACTCATCACTGTCATTTTCTTAGCGCTTCCCACTACAACTACCTTTCCCTCCCTATCCTCCACATTTAGCACTACCTTATATACTCTGCCCATCTTCCTCTTACTGCCTTCTCTTCCATTATCATCTCTCCATCTACACCTTTTACCTTTTCTTCTCTACTTGATTAGCCTCCTCTTACTCTCTTAATTTCTTTCCAAAATATCTTTTTTTTACTTTCAATATTTTCTGTCATACATTTACCCTATTTCACATCTGCGCTCCTCTTTGCCTCCTTTATGTTATGCTTTACTTCTCTTTTCTTTGTACCTCTCATATGATTCTCTCGTCCTATTTTGTAACCAATCTTAGAAAACTCGCTTATTCTCTTCTACAACATTCTTTGCTTCATCATCCCACCACTCACCACCCATCCTCCTATTTTCTCCCGCCCTCCTTATTCCATACATCATCTTTGCACACCTTGTGACTCCTTCCTTAAACCATCCCCATTCCTCCTCCATTCCTAGTTCTACTCTATCCTTCACTCCCTCCCACTCCTCTCTCAGCTTCTTCTTGTACTCCTCCTTTCCTTTCTCATTTAAGTACTTCACTTTAAGCATCTTCCTACCTTCCATCCTTTTCCTCTTTCTCTATGTATCCTCCCCTCTTAACTTACCTTCTACCAAAAAATTATCTGATATTCCCCCCCTGTCTTCCCTTAGAACGTGTACATCCTTAACTCTTCCTACTATACTCCTGGTTACCACTATATTGCCCATGAACGCTCTATCTACCATCCTTCCATCCACCACCCTCTCCCATGTGTACTGATGCTTGACTTTCTTCCTAAACACTGTATTTGGTATGATCAACTCTCCTTATAGACACATCTCCACCATCATCTCTCCACTACGATTTTTTCTTGAAACTCCACACTTACCAACCACTCCGTCTATTGGTTCATTTCATACCCTAGCATTAAGATATCTCAATATCACTACATTGGCATTTCTCCCTAATCCCTCCAGGCCAGCCCTGTGCAACCTGCGGCCCTCAAAGGCTTTCATTGCGGCCCTTTCTCCTAAAAATAAATAAGCTATAGTGTGGCCCTCAGAGAGAGAGAGAGAGAGAGAGAGAGAGAGAGAGAGAGAGAGAGAGAGAGTTACTAATTAGAGCTCACCGAAAGTTTGACTAAATTCATATTCTTATGTACCAATTTACCATATTTTTCTATTTCTTCCCTAAGGTACATGTTTTAATTATTTTACAACAGAAAATAACATATTACTTGAAATTTCTAATTATTAGATTGAGTGATCCTTGGCTGGCTGTCTATGAGTCTGACACGTATAATTACATATGTTTGAACATTATAATGATAAGGTACGGTAGCCTTTCATTTGCTCATTTATAGTAAGGAAAATATATTTGTTTCGGACAATTTTTATTTTTGTGATCCCAATTTAAATAAAATCAGTAACAAACTAATTATCTATCTTTATCAGTATAATCTCACATAGTATGTCTTCGATCGTAGTAAATAACATGAAATAGTAAGGTTATGTGGCCCTCCATGCCAACAGAGTAGTGACTAGTGGCCCTTTGGGAAAAAAGGTTGCACACCACTGCTCTAGTCACTCATTTAAATCTACCCAAAAGTCTCCCTTTCCTCTACACTCTTCTCACTACTAGGCCCATATGCACTTACAAAAACCCATATCTCCCTTCCCAGTTTCACCTTCATCCACGTTATCCTTGAATAAACCTCCTTCCTAATTAGGTCAGGAGACGACGCAGAGATTCTGCAGGATGATCTTAACAAATTGTTCACATGGTCGGTGAAATGGCAAATGAACTTCAATATCTCTAAGTGTAGCGTGTTAAACGTAGGGCTACACAACCCCGAAAATATATACAACTTAGATAACACGCTTTTAGAGAAAACTGAGTGCGAGAGAGACTTGGGAGTTCTAGTGAGTCCGGACCTTAAAACCAGGAAACAGTGCATTAGCGCCAGGAATAAAGCTAACAGAGCATTATGTTTCACTGCTAGGACGGTAACGAATAGAAGTGCAGAGGTAATTATCAAACTCTAGCGATAGTTAGATCCATCCTTGACTATGCGGTACAGTTTTGGTCTCAGTCCTACAGAATGGACATCAATTCACTAGAATCAGTACAGAGAAGAACGACCAAAATGATAATTGGACTCAGAAATTTGCTTTACATAAGAGAGGCTTAGGCACCTTAACTTACACTCTCTGGAAAGACGCAGAGTGCGGGGTGATCTAATAGAGGTGTTCAAGTTGATCAAAGGCTTTGACAAGGGTGATGCAAACAAGGTCATCAAATTCAAACAACAGGGCAGGACTCGCAGTAATGGTTATAAGCTGGACAAATTTAGATTTAAAAAGGAAATAGGCAAGAATTGGTTTACTAACAGGGTGGTCGACGAATAGAATAAACTTATGAACCATGTAGTAAGCGCTGAAACTATCAGTTGTTTTAAGAAACGATTAGACAACTTTATGGATGGGGATGACAGGTGGTGATGGATACGGAGCTGCCTAGTGTAGGCCTTATGGTCTCTTGCAGTCTCCTTCATTCTTATGTTCTTATGTTCTTCCATTCCACTACACGCTTACCTATCTCTTCACTCACTAGAATAGCACCCCTTCTCTCCCTCGTCCTCTCTTCACCCCTGAGATCCTCCCAACTACACTCCCAAACTCAAACTCGCCCCCCCTTCCTTTCAACTTAGTTTCACTCAATGCCAACACATCCATCCTTCTTTTCACAAACATACTGCCTATCTCTTTCTATTTACTCTCATCTGTACTACATCCACACACATTAAAAGACCCAAACCTTAGGGTACTGGTTGGAAAACTCCTTCCAGACCCTCTTATACCTTTACCTTTTTTTTTAGTGATGTTCCCTTTGGGGTTACAGTGAGAAAGATGCCTAGTCCTATCCTCGTCTCATTTTTGTCGCCTCATACGACTCAAATGGAAAGACTTGGTAGCATTATTCTTTTCCCCCACGACAAAGTTCGGCGAAATGAGGAAATGAATATTCAGAAAAATTGTACAGGACAGTAACAAGAGTGGGGTGACAGCATAACGGAAGGACAGTCAGAGTAAAATAAAGTAACATTATTTCTCTATGAATAAAGATTTACTCTACCATACACAAAGACAAAAATGATGTGTGGCTCTGGTCCGTAGGGACGCCTTATGTAGACCCTAAAGTATCAGCTGCATGCTACTTAGCAGCTTTTAACCCCACAATAACATGCAATCAATACCCCAAATATAAAAAATAAATTATATGAAAATCGACTAAAGATATGAATATATTTTCCCTAAAAAAAGCGTAGACTCAGAGGTGACTTGATACAGGTCTTTAAGATTTTAAAGGGGATTGACAACATCAATAGTGACAAAATTTCACACTGAATGAAAACTGTCAGGAAATAAATTTAATTTGGAGGTGGGTAGAAACAAATTCGCCAACCGTGTAGTTAATGAATGGAATAAACTTCCTGAAGAGTCAGTGCAATGTAGTTCAGTTCGAAGCTCTAAGATTCGTTTAGATAAACACCTAAGCAAGATGCTGTAATGCTTGTCATTTATTTTATATTGTTTATTGCTATTTGTCTGTTTGTTTATTGTTATTTATTATTATTTATCAGTCCAGTTATTATTTACTATTATATATATATATATATATATATATATATATATATATATATATATATATATATATATATACATGTGTGTGTGTCTGTGTGTGCGTAGAGTACGTGTGTCTATGTGAATATGTAGAAAAATATGTATATAGATCAATCAGCAATTCAGAATTCACTGCTGAACAAAAGCCTCCCCAACCCTTTCCATGAGTTGCATGATTGTACTATCCTCTGCCACGTTACTCCTGTAAACTTCCCTACCTCGTCTCTCCACCATCTCCCTTACTATCTCGCCGCGTCCAATTAGTAATACACTTGCCCCGTCTCCCGTCATACTTACTGGCTAACTTCCTTCCCTAAAGGGGTTATTACACTGGGCTATTTTCCCTTCGACTGTTGAAGCAGATTTGCAGCCCACAGCTTTCTGGAAGAAATCTGATACGTTGGAGGAAAATTATTTCCCTCTAGTATATCAAATGACACTCTATGTAATTAATTGAGAAAACAAAATAGTTGGCCATATTGCAGATTGATTTGATGTTGGAGGAAAAAATAGCTCAATATGATAAGGCCTTAACTTCACTCTTGCTCTTTTTGTCTCCTTCACCATGTATTTCATTACAGCTTCCTCTTCTCCTCTTCTTGTCCCCCAACGTTATACCCATCAACAATCTCTCTAATCCTCTCCGTGCACTCCTTATTTTGTCTCCATCACCTTCTTCAATTTCCACATTTCACAATAGATCAAAACTTGGGTTATATACCGATTGTAAACTTTGCGTTTCAGATATACGGGTAGTAAACCTCTCAAGATGTTTCTATAATTACCAAACATCTTCTAGTCTTGTGTTATTTTTTTTCTTGATCATCAGTCATTTTTAACATTTAACCTTAATGATTATACTCAAGATTTTCACCTTAGTTAAGTTAGCATTAAATGCTAACTTTACAATAAAGTTCAAAATTGAATATTATTTTGGTGTTGCTCCTGTTCATTTCCAAACTTAATTTGAAACTTTCCTTCATGTTGATTTCTTTTTTTTTCTTTATGTAATCGAATTGTAATTTTACTACATAAAGAAAAATAATTGAACACCAACAAAAGTTCCAAAGTACCTTTCATGTTTTGAATCCTGTTTGCACACAGTGTAATACTGGCGTTTGTTCATCTACCAAGTCGAAGGCCTTTTTGTAATCTACGAACGATAAAGAAAAAGGTGATTTCCTCGATTAGCTGATTCGTTGCCTGCAGATGATCTATCGCAAAGCATTCTTTCCTAATACCTACCTGTTTTATCTCACAGGAGAGGAAATACGAGCCTTAATAAACAATAAGGAAACCACAAATGGGAAAGAAGTGATGAGCGAAGTACCACAGGGATCAGTGATAGGTTACGTCATTTGTAAACAAGGAAGAATGCATCCAAAGGCCAGAAAGGTCAATGAGAGGTTGTAACCATAAGTTCAATGAAAATTCAATGAAAAAAAATTGTTTACGATGGGATATTTCATTCAAGTGAAGGAGGGGTGAGGAGGTAGGGGTAGGGGAGTAGGACGCATCATCACCGTAATGACGGAGTAAAATATGTCAAAAAAAAAAAAAAAAAAAAAAGAAGCCCAGCAAATTTCGAGGATAGTGCCATTGAGGAAAAAACGGGTTTTGGGAACTAGGTCTACGCTATGGAAATCATGTATTGAAGAAAGAGAAAAAGGAAAAAGAAAAAAGAAGTTAAAAAAAAAGAGAAGAAAAAGAAACTTCCACCACAGTCTCAGGGCCGGTCTTCCATCACAGCTCCTGCCGAAGCCTTACCCAATCACCAGCTCCCAACAATGTGCTCGATAATCACCCTCAAATCCCATTTCACACGCTGGTTTTTAACACATATTTTACGCCTAAACAGACGACCTAAACACCGATACTTTGCGCACAAGGAGGCTCTTAAACTATCTTATTTTCGTTGTTCAGGAAGACTCTCCAGGAATATTTATCAGCTAAAATGATGATCTTAAAACAGTCTTAACTGCGATTCATTTATCACGGTAGTCAATCAGTACTATCTCTTTTACATCCGATAACGAGAGGTCGTGACCTAATCATTTGATTTTTTTTTAATACGTTGCCTACTCTGCGAGATGACTAAGCATAACAGCTTCTACAGGAACTTAAGAACTGGAGACCCTATGCCTTCAATGCCGTCACGTGTTGAAACTTCATCGGGATTCGAACCACCACCCTCGATCGGTCATAGAATAGGCCCAATTAAAAACGATGAAAATGTCATGATAGAATCGGAGGAAAAATGAGTGAGCAGTTTAACAAATATTTTCTATCGGTGTTTATTAATGAGAGGTTAGATAAGGTACCTGACTGCGATCCGATTTTCAGTGGGGATGAAGAAAGTAGACTACCTAATATTAGCATTAATAAAGTAGAAGTAGTCAAGCAGATTGAAAGACTGAAAGCTACAAAATCCCCGGGTCCAGACGAAATGTTTCTGGGAGTGCTTAAGGAGTGTAAATTTGAAATCTGCTACCAGTTAACTGAAATATTTAATAAATCGGTAGACACTGGTTATGTGCCTACTGCTTGGGGGTAGGCAAACGTTGTTCCTGTTTTTAGGAAGGGAGACAAATCGTCTATATGCAACTACAGGCCAATAGGTTTGACATCGGTTATAGGTAAAATGCTTGAATCAATAATAGTAAATAGACTCGGAGAACACATCGAGAGATAATTTAATTCGTGACACACAGCATGGTTTCTCCAAGGGTAAGTCATGTGTGACTTATCTTCTATCCTTTTACACTAAAGTATATAAGGCGTCAGATAACAATGATATTTACGATGTTATTTACCTTGACTTTAGCAAAGCGTTCGACAAGGTGCCACACCAAAGACTACTAAATAAAATCAAAGCCCATGGCATAGGAGGAAAAGTGTTAGAATGGATTAGAGCTTGGATCAGTAACAGAAAACAGCGGGTCACCATAAATGGAGTAAAATCCAGGTGGGGCAATGTTACTAGTGGGGTTCCCCAGGGCTCGGTTTTGGGTCCCTTGTTGTTCATTATGTACATAAATGACTTAGACAATGGGATAGATAGTGATATTAGTAAGTTTGCGGACGACACTAAAATAGGATGCCTAATTAGGTCAGGAGACGACGCAGAGATTCTGCAAGATGATCTTAACAAATTGTTCGCATGGTCGGTGAAATGGCAAATATACTTCAATATCTCTAAGAATAGCGTGTTAAACGTAGGGCTACACAACCCCGAAAATATATACAATTTAGATAACACGCTTTTAGAGAAAACTGAGTGCGAGAGACTTGGGAGTTCTAGTGAGTCCGGACCTTGAAACCAGGAAACAGTGCATTAGCGCAAGGAATAAAGCTAACAGAGCATTAGGTTTCATTGCTAGGGCGGTAACAAATAGAAGTGCAGAGGTAATTATCAAACTCTGTCTAGCGATATTTAGACCCATCCTTGACTATGCGGTACAGTTTTGGTCTCCGTCCTATAGAATGGACATCAATTCACTAGAATCAGTACAGAGAAAAATGACCAAAATGATACTTGGACTCAGAAATTTGCCTTACAAAGAGAGGCTTAGGCACCCTAATTTACACTCTCTGGAAAGACGCAGAGTGCGGGGTGATCTAATAGAGGTGTTCAAGTGGACCAAAGGCTCTAACAAGGGCGATGCAAACAAAGTCATTATATTAAAACAACAGGGCAGGATTCGCGGTAATGGATTTAAGCTGGAAAAATTTTAGATTTAAGAAGGAAATAGGCAAGAATTGGTTTACTAGTAGGGTGCTCAATGAATGGAATAAACTTAGTAACCATGTAGTAAGCGCTGAGACTATCAGTTGTTTTAAGAAACGGTTAGAGAACTTTATGGATGGGGATGACAGGTGGTGATGGATATGGAGCTGCCTAGTGTAGGCCTTATGGTCTCTTGCAGTCTCTTACATTCTTATGTTCTTAATTCTGTCCCCAAGGTTGTTGAGGTCACATGTCAAAAATTCTTTGGCACAGCCCAAGGCAGACCATCTTTTCTTTTTTCTATCTTATTCTATTTTTTTTTTTTTTTTTTTTATCTTTATCCACTTTTTTCTATCTTTGAGTCCAGGTCTAAATTTGGAAGCAAATTTTTGAAGGTCTTAAAGAAAGAAGAAGAAAGAAAATGGAGGAGGACGACGAGGAGGACGAGAAGGACGAGGAGGAGGAGGAGGAGGAGAAGGAGGAGAAGAAGGAGGACGAGGAGGAGGAGGAGGAGAAGGAGGAGGAGGAGAAGATGAAGAACAAGAAGAATGAGAAGAAGAAAAAAGGAGAAGTAGATGAAGAAGAAGAAAAAAGAGGGAAAAGAAACAGATGAAGAAGAAAAGGAAGAAAAAGAAGAAAAAGAAGAAAAAGAAGAAAGAAGTAAATTGAGGAAAAAGATGAAGAAGAACAAGAAGAATCAAAAAGAAAAATAAGTAGATGATGAAGTAGTAGAAGCAAAAGAAAAAGTAAATGAAAAATGAGAAGAAAAAAATTCAGTCATGACTTCCTGTGGGAATCATGCACTGTTTGGGAATTCACCCCCTTACGCCCCTGTTGCATTCAAAGCCCTCAAGGACACATAGAGAGAGGCGAATTAAATCGTCTGGCGTCAGCTTGGAAAAGGACCAAAAAGTTATATTGCTGATTGAAGAGTGAGAATGAGATTGAGTTAACGAGGGGAAAAGGTTCTCCAGAGGCGATTAAAATTATCTGGCGTTAGCCAGAATAATACTAAAATATTTGTTGCCAATTATAGTGATTTTTTTTTTCTTTGAGAGCGAGAGAGAGAGATGAAGACACCCCTGGCAAGAGTGGCTAAGTCACATAGTAACAGAGACAAACATGAAAACACGTGATTGATTAAATATGTTCTTGTTTTTTTTATTTCGTTTGGAATATATTTTTGTTTCCTTGTGGCGTCAACATAAAAACGAAACAACGAGAGGATAACTGGTTCATACCAATTTGACCTAAGATCAGTAAGTCAGAAAGTTAATTAATTATTATTGTGTACGAACATACGTATGTATTTACTCAGTCGTAGTATACGGGGTTGTAGCAGTGCACATGGGGCCCCGTCTCTATGCCTCCATTCATCAAACTTTATCCTAATGTTTACGTTTGTTCATACATACACACACACACACACACACACACACACACACACACACACACACACACACACACACACACACACACACACACACACACACACACACACACACACACACACACACACACACACACACACACACACACACACACACACACACACACACGCACACACACACACACACACGGCTCAAAGGCGCAATGGAACAGTTCAACATTGCTAATTCAGCGGTCTGAGTTCGATTCCTGCCCAGGGCTGAAATAATTTCAGTAACGCTGTATTGCAAGTTAGCGCTCAGACTCTCTTGGGCAAGTAGTTTTGTGTGTGTGTGTGTGTGTGTGTGTGTGTGTGTGTGTGTGTGTGTGTGTGTGTGTGTGTGTGTGTGTGTGTGTGTGTGTGTGTGTGTGTGTGTGTGTGTGTGTGTGTGTGTATGTGCAAGGTCACAGTACTACCTAAAGATCGGGCATATACAAGCTCTGGGCTCTCACCCGGGAGGGTAAGATATGTCAATCACGATTTCAACACACACACACACACACACACACACACACACACACACACACACACACACACACACACACACACACACACACACACACACACACACACACACACACACAAACACACGCATACGAATCATCCACACATTGCAAGTGATCCACTATTGCTTTTAGTTCAATTTAATGTTTTGTTCTGGATGACGCCAAACAATGTCCTTCTGTTTGGAAAAGTCTCTTCTTGGGTTCCTCCTCTCCTTTCAGAGGAGGAGACGGCCGAGATGAAGTAAAGAAGTTGCTTGCCCGTGGTGAAAATTATCTCTGGGGTTGTGATGGTGACCTGAGATGGACTGGTCATTCCAGTCCAGAGCCACAGGAAAGGAAAAACAAATTTCAAACAGGTTAAAGAAAAACGGAAGTAAAATGAATAAATAAATAAATCAGTAAAACAATGAAAAATAACAAAAAGATACATACAGTATAAACAAAACATAAAGATAAAGATAATGAACAGATAACAAATAAACATAATATGAATAAAACACAGAAATGAAAATAATAAATATACAAATAGACAAGAAATAAATAAGCAATACAGAAGAAGACAAACAAATCAACAATAAATAATGAACAAATTAACATATGATAAATAATATATATATATACAAACAAATAAATAAATGAGTAAATATATAGATGAATAAATAAACAAATAAAAGTTATGAAAAAAGAAAACACTTACGAAATGGTCAGCCTACAGGAAGACTCGGGTTTGACCAATTCATTTCATATTCAAATTTCATCTAAATTCAAATGTCGAGGAACAATAAAAGGATAGCGGGTACTGCGTAGCATTAGTAGTGCAAGGGCTCTTGCAGGCTCGTGAAAGCAAACAGCAGACAGGAATGGGACAAGGCAATGGGCACTGAGGCAGACAGTGTCTGCAGCGGGAGGTAGAGGTGAAGGAGGAGGGAGGAGGGAGAAGAGGAGGAGGAGGGAGGAGGGAGAAGAGGAGGAGGAGGGAGGAGGGAGAGGAAGAGGGAGGAGGGAGAGAAGAAAGAGGAGGGAGGAGGGAGGGGTGTGGAGGGAGGAGGGAGGGGGAGAGGAGGGAGGAGGGAGAGGAGGAAGAGGAGGAGGGAGAGGAGAAGTAGGAGGGAGGAAAGAGAGGAGAGGTAGGAGAGAAGAGTTGGCACCGAGCGAGAGGAAGCCAAGGAAGAATGGCGTACAAGAGAGAGAGAGAGGTAGATGGGAGAGAAGAGAGATGAGATAGGAAAGAAGAGGCTGAAAGGATCAATAGGAAGAGGTAAAGAGGGAGATAGAAAGCTGTGAATGACAAGGGAGGAGAGGAGAGAGATATATAAAGGGGAAACAAAGGAAACGAGGAAGAGATAAGTTCCAGTCACAGAGAAAATGAACTTGCAGAAGAGGAAGTAAGGGATAAGTAAGAATGAATAAAAGGAGAGATGAAAATAGAAGGAGGAGAGTAGGGAAAAGAGGAAGAGGGGAACTGCGTGTGAAGGGGAGGCGGGTAAATGAAATGCCTTTAGTAGGACGGAGAAGTTAGGTGATAAACTAAAGACGGTGAGGGAAGAGGACATAAGAACATAAGAATGGAGAAAACTGCAAGAGGTCATAAGGCCTACACCAGGCAGTTCCATGTCCATTACCACCTGTCATCCCCATCCATAGAATTATCTAATCTTCTCAAACAACCAAGAGGGAAGAGAAAGGTAAGAGCATGGGGGAGGTGTTAGGGAATAGGAAGAGTCATTTTAGAAAAAAAAAAAAAAAAAAAAAAAAACATAGGACGATACCATAGTGCCGGTCAAACGCATGGGCAGACAGACAAAAATATTAGACACCTTTACCTTACTTCCATCATGAACTCTCCTTCCCTCCCTCTTCTCCGAAGTCAGAACTTCTTTTAGACCTCCGAAAACTTTTTCTTTAGTCTCTGGAAGCGATTTCCAGGAGACCCTGAACCCCTGGAAAGCAAAATAGAAAGAAACATTAAACATTTACCTCCATCGTTTGCTCTCCCGACCTACCTCCCTATTTTCCGAAGTCTCTGGACTTTCGGACCCCGAATACTCATCTTTAAGTCTCAGGAAGTAATTTCCAAGAACACCTGGAAAGCAAAACAAAAAGAAAAATGAGACATTTATACCCATCGTGGGCTCTCTCTTCCTTCCTCTCTCCTTTCCGAAGTCTCAGCACTTCCAAAACCCGAAGATTCTTTTTTTAGTCTCTGGGAACCATTTCCGGTAGTCTCTAAAGTCCTGGAAAGCATGAAAGACATATCAGACACCCTCACTCATTCCCAAAGTCTCAGGACTTCTTTCAGGCCACGATGACTTGGAATCAATTTTGAATAAGGATTATTGGTGTCATCATCATAATCACAACCCAATATAATATCTGAGGACCGTCATAGAGTTGACCAATTTGTTCACATCATACACACACAAACACACACACACACACACACACACACACACACACACACACACACACACACTCCGTTATGTGTAGTCATCAAAGAAGAAGAGGAAGAAGAACAAGTTGAAGAAGAAGGGGAAGAAGATGAAGAAGAAGAAGAGGAACAAGAGGATCAAGAGAGAGGAAGAAGAGGACAAAAAAGAAGAAGAAGAGTAAAGAAGAAGAAGAAGAAGAAAACAGAACCATGATGCAACACAAATGAGAACAGGCTGACGTACGTTTTCTATAAGTTCTTTTCCGAAAATGCACGAGAAGAAGAAGAGGAGGAGGATTTCGCCACGAAGTGCCGTGTTCTAAAATGCGTGATACTGATAACCAGCTGATCATTAATAAGATGAAACTCTCAGACATCAGATCCGAAAGCGTGAAGAACTTATTGCGTAATAAAATTGTACTTATATACATATACCCAACGAACTTTTCCACCTTATATGAGGTGGGATAGCAGCATGTACTCATCCTACATCTTTTTCATACTCATTTCAGCATTTCGTAGATGATGGGTCATCCCTGTATCCCGGTAGAGTGCTTAGGTTAGAGACGTTGCAGGAAGACACAGCACTTCTTCAGCTAGGCCAGACAGCTCCGCAGAATGGCCACAAAATGGCGGCATGCCCAGTTGTTGCAATTTTGTATGAAGGGAGTGTTGGTGCATCTGAATGCACAACAACAACCCGGCACATTCAGTGAACATAGACAAAAGTTTCGAACAATCAATAACAAGAACAGTAAGCACGAGCGAAATTTTATTTGGCCACAAAAAGGCTCCCTGGGTCACGTGACTAATATCTATCGCATTGTCATGTCGCAATTCTATATATAAAGGGACTCTAAGCCAGACTCAAGGAAATGTTTTTTTCCCACCATTTCATTATATGACATGATATCATCTCCCTTTGTTCCCTTGTGACCTCGTTTATTATCCTCTCTTTTCTTCCTCTCCTTTTGTTCCCTTCCCTGTTCTGTAAATTTGGGAGTCTTGAGTTTAAACACATGTACTTCTTCCTTATTCATCATTACTTTTTCTTTCATCTTCATTTATCATTATCATCATTATTACTATATTTTATTTTTTTATTTATTTATCTTCTATTTCTATTTTTCTAGTTATTTATCTATTATCTTAATTATTATTATACTGTTATTATTTATCTATTATTTTATTGAGTTGGGAAGAGTAATTGTGTGATTTGATTGTGTATTTTGATTCGGCCACCTACCTAGGAAAAGGACCCTTGATACAATCATATGTAAATACACATGCATATTTTTTTCTTTCTCAAGGGGCATTGCCTCTACCTTTTCCCTTTAAACCTCTTATCAACCAGAGGCCGCGCGGTAGCCCACTGGATACCTATTGAATTCATGAGCAGGTGATCGTGAGTTCGATTCCCGGGATTCACTGCAGGCTTGCTGCGTTAGTTGCCTAAAGCCCTGGCCGGGCAGGGAGGCGACCCAACGTCGGCTATAAAAAAAAAGCTTGCCGCAATTAACAGGGCTTTGTCCTACCAAAGATTTCTCATTTCCCATCACTGCCTGGGAGTGGGATGGTGAGGTGGGTTCTTGTCAACCAATCATTTATCTCCCTCTTCTCCCTTCTACGTCTCCTCTTCCTTTTGTTTACAGAGGAAGTCTTCCCCGACTACCAGCACATTTCTCTTCTTACTCGCCTCTCTTTTCTCCACCAAGTTTATCGTCTCTCTTATCAACTCATCACCTCTTCCTCGCCGTCCCTCTATTTTCCTCCTTCCTCTCTCCTCCCTCTTCCTTTTCCCACAAAAAGACTTCTGCTTTAATCTCCCATGGCATCTTTCTCTTCGAGCTTCTCTCCTCCCCTCTCGTTGTCCAATGGCCGTCAACTTCCAAACGTTTCCATCAGATATGGACCAATAGCTGGTCTCGGTTCCATAACATCACGCCGGCCTGTCGCTCTTCGGCGTCGTCGATGCACTTCAGGAGGGGCGCGGGGGTGTGGGGGTTAGGTGTGAGGGCTCTCTCTCTCTCTCTCTCTCTCTCTCTCTCTCTCTCTCTCTCTCTCTCTCCCTCCAAAACAACGATAGCTTTGTCTGCATGAAGGAAGTTGTTGGAGGGATCTGAAGGCATGCCCGTTCATTATTATTTCTTCTTCTTTTTATTTATTCATTTTTTTTGTCTGGTGCGAATGCCTTCGTAAGTAGGCACAGGATTTGGTGATCTTATTCTATCGTACTTATTCATCTATTGATTCATTTATCTCTTTATTTCTTTATCTTTTAATGTTGCCCAGTGTTTCTGTTTTGCTTGTTAAAGGATTAATCCCGTCTTAATTTATCTATATACAAGTTGGTGCGGCTTTTGTTGACATTTTCAATTGACCCCAAACTATTTCATTCAACTGCTCATTATACTTTTATTTGTTTTCTTCAGGTTAACATGAGGCGATTCCGTTCGGCTGCGTAAGTGGGGGAGGGAGGTGGGGAGAGACAGACGAATTCTCAAATAATTGTTCTTTCACTCCAACTATGACAACCTTCGTTCAATTGGTCGTTGAACTTATATTTTGATGATGACTGATTCGGTCTAACGTCGCGAAATCCCTCTATCAGGAGGTTAGAACGATATCCCTTACAGAAGACTTTGTTACGTGGACTTCAATGGTTTACCTCGCTCGCGGCAGGGTTCGAACTCCCATCACCTCGACCTCCGCTCGACCAGCAATCATCCATTAATCTATTTATTTGATATTTCTTTCTTCTCTTCGTCATTTCATTCCTTTATGTAGAAAATTCCTTCTTCCCCACCCCTCCTCACATATCCTCTTTTCTTGCAGCCTCACCTTTATGCAAAGAGTTGCGACAACTCCGCAGAATGGCCACAAAATGGCGGCGTGTCCGGAGTTGCCGCAACTCTCTGTATAAAGGGGCTCTATATAAAGGGAGTGTTGATGCATCTGAATGCACAATAACAACCCGGCAATAGCAAGAACAAACGGTAAGCGGGAGCGAAAATGATTTGGCCACAAAATGGGTCCCTAGGTCATTTATCGTATCGTCATGTCGCAGATCTCTGTATAAAGGGACTCTACTAACTGTAGATCCTCCCTTTCTCCATCACCCTGTCTCCTCCATCTATGTCCCCGTCTCCTGTATCACTCCCTCCCTCCCTCCCTCCCTCCCACCCATGCACTTCTGACCCTCGACGGCCAGGTCACCCTCCAATCTCTCTCCCTTTTCTCTCTTGCCATCTTCGCCAACGTCGATGATCTCATTACCATCACTTGGTTGATATATCAACTTGTTTTTCTTCCAACCACTTAATCACGAAAATCATAAATATTTTATATACCAGTGTCATGTTTATACTCCTCCTCCTTCCCCCCCCTCCTACCTCCCCCTTGCCTCCCTCCAACTGTGCGACCTTCCCAAATCTTACCCTCTTATCCTCCCCGCTTCCTTTCCTCCCACCTTCTTTATACTCGTATTCCAAACTCCAAATATTCAAAATTCGCGCCTCCTCGACGTCATCGTCACTAATATTTGAACCCACCAATGTCAAACTTTTTCGCTCATGACATTTTCCCAACTACACACACATAAACACACGCACACACACACACGCACACACACACACACACACACACACACACACACACACACACACACACACACACACACACACACACACATATATATATATATGTGTGTGTGTGTGTATAATATCTTAATCCTGTGTTCGCTTGAAATCTTATCAGTGTAATATGTCGTTATCGCTCTCTTGAGGTCGATCCTCAAGCCGAATGAAATAATCTGGCCCTGACCTGAGCTGACCTCGAGATCATACGTCATTATTCTTTTGGAGGGGCGTTGTACTTTCACATGATGACCTACCTACACGACAACGCCTCCAAATACTCCAAATATCGTAAACTTTACCAAAATTTCTCCAAATCTTTAATTTCCCATCTAAGCAGTTCAACGCTTTCCAAATACTCCAAATGCTTCCAGTTTACTCAAATATCTTTCAAATACTCCAAATCCCTCCACACGGTCCAAATACTTCCAGTTTACTCAAATTTCCTTCAAATACTACAAACCCCTACACAACCACCCCAAAATCCCTCCGAAAACACCCCCAAACACCTCCAAATAACATCCCTAATCCCTCCAATAAAAAAACACCCTTTCAAAAACACCCTCCAAAGCCACGCTACATGGTGGGCGCCGTGCGGGTCCGGCTCCTACTGTCCGGGAGCGAGCGAGCGCGCGGGTCCGGTCCGGTCCTGACCGGCTGGTCGCGCGCAAGAGGGGGAGAAGGAGAGAGAGAGCCCCAGAACCGGAACGCTGGCCGACCAGTGGATCGTGCCTTTTGTTACGAAATTTATAGTTAAAACGTGCGCGCGGAATAATGCTTATCGGGCGCATAAACCCGTGCACCGGCCCACCACCTAAATGCGCTTCGTACAGCTACTCTTGTTCACTCCTCTCTCCCCCCACCTCCCGTCTCTCTCTCTCTCTCTCTCTCCCTGTCTCTACCATTCTCTCTCTTCCCCCAAAAACCGTAATAGGGTCTCCATCTTCCCACTTTTCCTCTTACATTCTTTTATTCATTTGCTTATCTCCTTTTGTTATGGTTTCCTCCTCCTTCATCAATGATATCCATTTATTGTCTTCTTCACGATTCTCCTATTTCTTCCTCTTCTGCAACTCGTCCCCTCCTCCTCACCCATCCTTTCTCCCTCCTCCCTCTCCTTTCTCCTTCATCAACACTGTGGTATTCGTCAACACTCTTCTCTAAGATTCTTCTCCCACCCCCCAACCCCCCCACACTCTCCCATCCCTCCCTGACTCCCACACTTCTCCAAACTCCCACACCTCCTCCCTCTCCCTTCCAAACCACGG
>NC_134787.1:37434182-37436682 GCF_046742065.1 Oratosquilla oratoria
TATCTCATGTTTATCCTTTAGTTTTTAATTTATATATGTAGAAGAGTTTAGGTTGATCCTTACATTTGTCTATAATATCTTTTTCGTAGTTTCTTTTTTCTTTCCTACGTATATTCACATATTCGTTCCTAAGTTTTATATATGTTTGCCATTTGGATGCTTTTTTTTTTTCTTTTTTCCATTTTTCCAGGCTTTGTCTCTCCTGTCTCTAGCCTCGCTACACCTTTTGTTAAACCAACACTTTATATAAATCTCTTTTCGTTTCTTTCTTGGTACATATTTGTTAATTCCTTCCTTGTACTTTTCTTTGAATATGTTCACTTTGTCTTCCATCTTTGTTTCCTCTTTAGAGAATTTATCCCCGTTTGTGTTTTGGATTTTTTTTCTCAGTTTTACAAAATCCGTTTTGTTGTACATTAATCTTCCTTCTCTATGTTTATCATTCCTACCTACATTGTTCTTTTCTTTTAATTCAAACTCTATTAGTATATGGTCACACTTTCCAATTGGTGTTTTATAC
Source organism: Oratosquilla oratoria (assembly GCF_046742065.1). Lineage (NCBI taxonomy): Eukaryota > Metazoa > Arthropoda > Malacostraca > Stomatopoda > Squillidae > Oratosquilla > Oratosquilla oratoria. The sequence continues at coordinate 37,434,703 of NC_134787.1, forward strand.
TTCATTTTGGTCACAATATCTGGTTCAGAAGTTAATATTAAGTCTAGTTTCGACGGTTCCTCATTGTTTCTATATCTAGTATTTTCCTTAACCCATTCTGTTAGGGTGCATTCGATGGCCATATCCAGTAGAATGTTGCTCCAAAGTTCTTCTCCCCCTTTTACGATTTTTTCTTCCCAGATTATTTCCTTTGCATTAAAATCGCCTATGATTACTATGTTTCAACCCTCTTTCAGCAACTCGTTTATCACATTCATTGTGTCCTCCAGTAATTTAGAATGTTCGCTATCCGACCAAGCCTGTGTTTTTGGTGGTACATACACTGCTACAAATTTTCTGCTTTTCATCTTTTTGTTTACAATATTGATCATAATTAATTCTACATTTCCTTGGTATTCATTAATCTTTGTCACATTTAGACCCTTTTTGGTCAATATCATGACACCTCCTCCCTGCTTGTCTGTTCTATTTTTCACCCAGTGGTTGTATAGACCTTGTCCCCCTATGCTTGTTGTTAGAGGTCCTTTCAGTTTGGTCTCTACAATTCCCATGATGTCAGATTTTTTCTATTTCTAGATAGTTATTTAGTCCACTGATTCCAGAGATCATGCCATCGATATTTGTGTATGCCACTTTTAGTTTCATATTTTCTTTTCTTTTTTGGTTTAAGTTTCTATTTTCTTTGATGTACCGTTTTTTCAGTCTCAAATCCAGCACTCTCTCTCTCTCTATCTCAAAAACAAAAAAAAAAAAAAAAAAAAAAAAAAAAAAAAAAATCCGTCTCTGTTCTTTTCTCATTTCTATCATTGGCTTCAATTCTGAGAGCTTTGTCTTTCTCTTTTTCCTCATCACTCATTTCCTTTTGTATCCATATATGTTTGAATTTCTCGCTGTTTGCTTTCGATAATACCTCCTCGGCTATCATTTGAGTTCTTAGCTTTATTTTCAGAGGTCTATGTTGTTTTTCTTTTGAATATTTGCCTATCCTGTGGATTTTGTCGATTTCTTTATCAAAATTTTGCTCTTCAACCTTTCTTTCAAAATTTCCTTAGCGATTTCCTTCTCCTCCTTTTCTCTCTGGTATCTATACATATCATGCTTTTCCTGAATACCATGGACCACAATGCACTTACCATTGTCAACTGCATCTCTCACCCAATTTTCCTTTTCTTTAATTACTTTCATAACCGTTTTTGTATTTTCCTCCATCTGCTTTTGTAATATTTCTCTAAAAGATATATTTTTTTCCTGTTCTTGTTTCCAATGATTTTTTATTTCAGTGAGGTGTGTTTCTTTGATTGACTCTTCCACCTTTCCGGTCACTACTTGTAATTGCTCTTTGACATATTTTTTCAGTTCTTCATTTTTATTTTTGTCCTCATTCTTCATTCTTTCGTTTTCACTTTTGAGGATTTCAATTTCGCTCTTTAGGTCACTTAATTCTTTAATCGTTTGCTCATTACTCTTACGCAAAGTAATCAATTCCATAAGTATAGCTCGGTAATCCAATTTTAAGTCTATGATTTCTTCCATTAAGTAATTTACTTCGCGATTTCTTAATTCATTACTATATCTAATTTCTCTATCTATATCTAAGCTTTTACCTATTTCACCTGGGTTTTTTTGAAACCCTGGAAAAATTTTATTTTCCCACCTTAGGTTTTTCCTTGGAGTATCTATCAAACAATATCTTTTGGGGATGACACCTCTTAGACTTTCCAATATGCTTATATCCAGTCCTCTTTTCGTTGGTCCGTTTATTATTCTTTCTTCTTTTTCTTTCTCCACTTTACCAAAACTATACTTTTTTCAAGAACTGGATTTCTTTTACCGGTCACCCGAACCACAGCTTACCCATCCCGTACAATAGCAACTGGTTTCCTTCGTGTTCGGTGTGTGTGTGTGTGTGTGTGTGTGTGTGTGTGTGTGTGTGTGTGTGTGTGTGTGTGTGTGTATGTGTGTGTGTGTTATCATATGCCT
>NC_134787.1:37441682-37454182 GCF_046742065.1 Oratosquilla oratoria
CATACATTTATATTTCTATATATTTGTGTAGCGCGGAAATATATTATGTTTAAGGCACATTGAGTTATGTGCGATGCAAATTTGAGCTGTAATGATTTTTTAATTAAGATTTTCAAGTCTTCTGAAGATATCTGTAATATATAGAGGCAATGAAAAAAATAAGTTATCGGTAGAAGCCATCTAATGGGTGCAACAAGACACAAGACATTTTACCAACACAATTGTAACAGGTACAGATAGAATAAGGTTATAAATATAGAAATATAACTTGGAGAATGTACATATTGATAGTAGGAGAGATCATATAGAAGGTGAACGTTAGTGTGGGCTAGAACTGGGAGAGGATACATTTTGACTGGGGAGGGTAACACATGAATACTGGGAGATGGACATATTAAACACTGGGAGAGGTTTGCTGCAAGTGACCATTGCTATGGCCTGAGCGTCCGTTGCGGGGTTGGTTTGTGTAGTTGTTGGGGCGTCTGGTTTGGCAGTTTCTGAAGGGTTTGAGACTGGGAAGGATAGTGGGAGCTTCATGTTGGGTGTTCATTGTGGACTTGCTGTACTTGATGTGAAGGGCTTCAAGGAGGGCGAGGCGGCGCTTGTCACTCTGTGTATAATTTTGATATTTTTCTCTAAAACGGATCTGGTGATCGGGGTGTCTCCTGGAGGTGCCGTTTAGGGCCTCCACTGTTGAGGTGGTACGTCAGACGTCTGGAGAGGCGAGTAGTGGTGAGTCCGATGTAGGAATCTTGGGGCGTACAGTCCCCAAATGGACATTGTAACTGGTACACCAGACTTACACACTCGATGTCGGTAGGATGCCTTGCGTGGGGAGCTGATATTTTTCATAATGAGGTCCTTGGGTCTCTTGTTCTTTAAGGAAATCGAAAGTTTTATGCGGTCTCTCACGTTGTCTTTAACAATACGGAGAAGTGCCCTTTCATCCTCCTTATATGCGCTTGACATGTAGGCCCTGTAGAATAAGGTAAAGGTATTGCCTTCTCCTACAGGAACCTGCTGCCCCTCGTACCACTTGTTCATGACGGTCCGCAGTACACGTTGGCAATTGTTGTTTGAGTGACCATTATTGACTAAAAGAAGTGTAGAGCGATCAATCTCGTTCTGGGTGGAGATCCAACTGGAGCAAAGGGTGAGGGCCCTCCTATAGGATGCGATGGAGTCCTTATATCGCTGGAGGCACTCACTGTCTCCGTTCAAGCACAAACCAGGGTTAGTTGGCTTGGTGTATACTGCTGTGTGGGTGCTCCCGTCGGCGTTCTGGGTGAGGAGTACATCGAGGAAGGGAAGGACGCCGTCCGTCGCCGCCTTCGTGGTAAGCTGGAGGCCTGACATTTCCTGGAGGAGGCAACGGAGACGTTCACGTTCCTCAGAGTCGGTGGTCCTCACGAAAATGTCATCTACATAGCGCCCGTATATCAGCGGCCGGGCGGAGCGATTGAAGACCTCTTCATGAGATCACTGGAGAAAGAGGTCTTCAATTCCTTCTCCCTCATCTTCTTTTCATTTTACGTTTTCACCATCTTTCCTTTTTTAATTTTCTTTTTTCCCCACATTCTCATCACCATCAAATGCTTTCTTTATCTCTCATCTCCTTCAAACTGATCATGATATGACAATCTTATGTTTCTTCTTGGCTATACAAGAACAAGAAGTAAAAAATGAACACAATAAACAGGAAAAAATACACACAAGTAAAAAAATATATATAGAAGACACAGAGGAAATGTCCTACTTTTATTTTCTTTATCCCCCTTTTTTCTTATCCTTTTCAAGATAACAGAAAAAAAAATCCATCCCTTTTCATTCTTCACTAACTTTCGCCTCTTCTCTAAAGTTTCAGATTCCCTCTTGCTCCTATCCTTCTTCCTCCAATCCAATCTCTATTCCACCTTGACAACTAAAATAAACGGATAAATGAAATAAAGAAAAAATCAAAATTCCCACATTATCTCTCTCCTACACACCCCGAATCTCTCCTTATCTCCCTCCCTCCATCCCTCCCACAAGTATATCAACTCCCATTCTTCCCTAAACTTAATCTTCATTCTTCTTGTTCTGTTATTTCCTCCAACGAGCACGTACGTCTGTTGTCCTCTTTTCACAAAACCTCTTCATATTTTCCTCTCTTCTATTCTTCTTCTTCCTTTGTTTGGTTATCGCCCTTTCCCTCACACCCATCACCCCCTCCCTCCCTCCCTCGCTCGCTCGTTATTGCAGGAACTCGTTACAACACCGAAAAGGACTCGTTGGGAGCGAGTTTACGACCAGGAGCTTCTTCTACAAGAGCTTCGGAGGCTCCTGCTGTCCTCGACTCCAGTTCGAGAGCTCCTGTCCCGATCTCTCTGGATTCTGTCTCGATGGACAAAGTTCATGATCAAGTTAATAATTATATAGTAATTAGACTGATAATTTTATGAATAGAAAATATAAAGAAAAACCGACAAAAACTTAATGATAATAATAATAATAATAATAATAATAATAATAATAATAATAATAATAATAATAATAATAATAATGATAATAATAATAATAATAAAATAATTATAATGATGATGATAATAATAAATAATAATAAAAATAATAATAATAATAATAATAATAATAATAATAATAATAATAATAATAATAATAATAATAATAATAATAATAATAATAATAATAATAATAATAATAATAATAATAACAATAATCTCTGGATTCTGTCCCCAATGACACAGTAATTGATTAAATTAATAAGTATATGGTCATTAGATTAATAACTTCATAAATTTATATGAAAATTATTAGTAAAAGGGCAAAAATTTGGTATTGATAATGATAATAATAATAATAATTGCAACAACCATATTGATAATAATAAAAAGTCATAATAACATTAAGAGCAACAACAACTGATAATAATAACAAACATCAACAACAATAAGAGTGATAATGATAACAATGACAACAATAACAATAACAAAACAACCATAATAGAAATAACAGTAATAATACGAATAATAGAAACAACAACAACGACAATAATAACATTAATATAATTAAGAAGATCTGAATGAAGAAAATAAAAACGACTTTTGTAATATCAACGCCGGTAGGGGTACCTGCGTCAGGTGCCGATGGGTTATGCTTAAAGATATTCCCCATACCAACCACTAACCCCCCCCCCCCCAAACCACTCCCTAACACCCACCAACCACCCCGGACTTCGACCTCTCTCGTTCGACCTGCCTCCCATGCAAGGTTTTGTAGTTGTTGTCAACCGCAACTTGCTGCAGAACACAGGGGAAGCTTCAACCCGTTAGCTGGAAGAATAAAACTATGACGAAGACGAAGACGGAGACACAAAAGGTGAAGAAGACGATGACGATGATGATGAAGATGAAGACGAAGATGAGGATGAAGACAAATGCAAAGAAAAAATACGAAGACGAAATCGAAAACCAAGACGAATACAAAGACAAAGATAAAGACAAAGCTGGAGACGAAGATGATGACTAAAAAAAAAAAAAAAAAAAAAAAAAAAAAAAAAAAAAAAAAAAAAAAAAAAAAAAAAAAAAAAAAAAAGCCGAGGAGGAAGATAAAGAAGACAAAGATGAAGAGGCAGAAAACTATTACAAAGAAAAATACGAGGACGAAGACGATGCGGAAGAAGACGAAGATGAAGATGAAGACGAAGATCAAGACTAATGCAAAGAAAAAGACGAAGACGAAGACGTAGATGAAGAAGAAAAAGACTAATACAAAGAAAAAAATATGAAGACAGAGGTGAAGGAGATTAATGAAAAATATTAAGACGAAGACGAAGACGAATTTTAATAAAAGAAAAAAGACGAAAACGAAAGTGAAGACGAAGATGAAGACAAAAACAAAGATTATGACGAAGACAAGCCCAAAGACTAAGACTAGGAAGAAACAGAGGAAAAAATAAGAAGTAGAAAGAGAGGTAGAGGAAGGAGAATAGAAAAAAAGGATGAGAAAACGACAAAGAAAAAAATGACGACGAGGAAAAAGACATAAAATGACGAAAAAAGGAAAAGAAAATACAGAAGAAAACAAACATGAAAATGTAAACAGTGAAAAAGAAGAAAAAAAAAGGCGATGAATAATAAGAACAAAGAGGCAAATAAAAGAAAAAGACGAAGGCGAGGACAAAGAAGAAGTTAAAGAAAAAAGTAAACAAATAATAATGATAATAATAATAAGTAAATAAATAAATAATAATAATAGTAAAAATGTAAAAAAAAAAGTGGTAAGGAGAGTACGTTAGTATATGTGTATGTGTGCATATGTGCGCGCTCGCGCTTGACCGTGGTCCTGGATTAAGTGTTGGACTCGTCATCGACAGCTATTATCCTCCCGGATGAGAGCTCAGAGCTCGTATGTGACCGATCTATGGGCACACACAGCTCCAACTTCTTGCCTACAAGAGTTGGAGTGCCGGTTCGCAGTGCAGCGATGATGAAATTATTGTAGAACTTGGCGGGAATCAAATTCGGATCGCTGGAATAGCTGTTGCGAACAGTACCACTGCGCCGTCGAGCCGTGTACGTATGCGCGTACGCATGTGTGTGTGTGTGTGTGTGTGTCTATGTGCACGTTTGTGTGTGTGTGTGTGCATGTTTGTGCGTCCGTGTGCATGTTCTTACATTAATGTATGTGTGTTTACATGTGTGTGTGCTTCCGTGTCTGTGTTTACATGTGTGTGATACACCATGGTCTTGGATCATTTGTTGGACTCGTGATCGACAGCTATTTCCCTCCCGGAAGAGAGCTCAGAGCTCATATATGACCGATCTATGGGTAATGCTGTGACCTTACACGCACACACAACCCCAACCTCCCGCCCACGAGAGTTGGAGTAACGACTCGCACCTCGCACTAGATGCGACCAGGAACACCTCGGCGCCTACGTGCCCGACGCCTGCTCCCTTCCCCTCCTCGACCACCCGCGAACATAACGAACAGTGTGTGTATGTGCATGTGTGTGTGTGTGTGTGTGCGTGTGTGTGTGTGTGTGCACGCGTGCATGTGTACACGTTTAAGTTAGTATAGATAATTCTTTTTACTGAAAATCACTAGACATTTCTAGATGCCAGAAACCTTTAACAGTAAATTCTAGAAAGTGTGTGTGTGTGTGTGTGTGTGTGTGTGTGTGTGTGTGTGTGTGTGTGTGTGTGTGTGTGTGTGTGTGTGCACGCGTGCATGTGTACACGTTTAAGTTAGTATAGATAATTCTTTTTACTGAAAATCACTAGACATTTCTAGATGCCAGAAACCTTTCAAGTAAATTCTAGAAAGTGTGTGTGTGTGTGTGTGTTTGTGTGTGTGTGTGTGAGAGAGAGAGAGTATGTGTGTGTGTATACGCGTGCAAGTGTAAGCTTGTACAGATAATTATTTTGTTGGAAATCACTAGACAATTCTAGACGCCAGAAACCTTTCTAGTAAATTCTAGAAAGCAGCTTTCGTTCCGAATTACGGGGATATCAGAATTAAAGAGATATTCATACTGTAACTCTTCTTTCACACGTATCGACTTTATGTCGTACGCCGTCTACGACACGACGTCGTGCTCTCTAATAAGATGGATGTCAATGGACACTTTCATACCTCATGACCACGACCACGTATGAAAGCGCCAATAAACACCCATGGTTATTTGAGACCACGACGTCATGTCGTGGACGTCGCACGGCGAAAAGTCGATAAGTATAGCGAGAGAGGCGAGTCGGCCAACAATGACATCGTAACGAATAACGAGGTCTTATAACTGTTGATCGTATATTTACGATATGAATCCCTAGTGTTTCCTAGCAATGCTAATAAGTATAATCAAATCAATCATTTACTTGGTTGGATTTTAACAACCCCCCCCCCGAAAAAAATAGGATCAATAAGTAAATGAATAAATAAATAGACGGTAGATCAAATTTCATATAGTGTAAGTAACAGAGCACTAACCATGCGATTATTTGCAACATCACATATCACACACACACACACACACACACACACACACACACACACACACACACACACATATATATATATATATATATATATATATATGTATACATATATATACATTTATATATGTATGTATATATATATATATGTATATATATATATATATATTTATATATAATATTTATACGAGTATATAGTGTGTGTGTGTGTGTGCATGTAGGCATGTATGAGCTAGTAAATGTCTGTAAACACTAATACAAAAAATAATCAATAACACGCATACAAACAAACACAACAGAAAAGCAAACACTAATCAACAGACAACCATAAAAATATCCTTTTCTTATAATCCTATAAAAGACACACGCACACACAAACACACAGGTCCGTGCTCATGAAGGCACGCAGTGCACGTACGAAGTCTCTCCCCCCTCCCCCTCCTCCTTCGGTGCCACACGACTCTGGGATCCTGTGTGACCTCTGGACTGATCCACGACCCCAAGAAGACCGTTGGCAGAGTGAGGGGCACCAGCGTTCTTCCTAGGTACTCTCGACCTAGTCAACACAAAGTACTCTTGGCAGTATGTGCCTCTGACACCTTTGGTCATATTATCTAATTATTAATTTTACATTTTTTTTTCATTATTAATTGTTTTATTCTTATTTCTTTATTTAATCATTTATTTATTGGTACATTTACTTTCATCTATTTATCTACCTATTGGTACATGATTTAACTACTCATTTTGTATTTTCATTTGATTACTTATTCATTTGATTTTAGTTTACTTATCTATTTATTTATCTATTACTTTTTTGTGACAACTAGGAGTTTTATCTTTTGGGTCAATATCACACTGAAGAACAGGAGTCATAGTGATGGTACGAATAAAGGAGAGGTTTAAGTTAAATTGCAGAGACAGGATAATAGAAACGTAAAGGTTATCGTCATTCTTTTTTTGAGTCGAAATTAGTCTCCAACGGCAAAAGAATGCCAAGTGATTCTGGTCTGTGGGGGTGTTAAGCCCCTAAAATAACTTTAATACGTCGTACGGGGATTAGTAGATGAAATACTCCAAAGAATTTGTTCTGGGTAACGCCTGATTATATCATTTAATTGAAGAAGAAGGCTTCAGGGATTATCACATTGGTCGATTCTTCCTTCAACCTCCGAGTTATCGGCGATACCGCCAACATCCTGAACTTTTTCCGCCGAAAAATCACTTTGGTAAATTATTTTGTTTTCTCGACAAAAGTACATAGAATGTCATTTGATACGATGGAGGAAAATTATTTTCCTCCAGCACATCAGATTCCTTCCTGAAAGCTTCGGTCTTCAAATTTGCTCCAACAGTCGGAGGAAAAATGGCCCAATGTGATAACACCTTCAGGAAACAATTAAGCTTTGAATGGATTACAATACTGACCCCCCCCCCCCACACCTGACTGAAATCACATGTCTCCACCGGAATAAAGTTCGTCAAATATGGCACTGCACTGATGACGTCGACAATGTTATTACAAAAACCTCAATTTCAGAGTTATTTTTACATTGATGAGTTTAATAGTATACAAGTATAGGGGAGACTTTCCTCCTCGACACCCTGCCTTTGAATTCGAACTTGCTTTCCTCTCTGCACTGTTATCCATTGCATATGTGGATGTAGTTTAGAATTAATAAGCGGCCATCTTGTAAGGGTCATCAGGAGCCTATGAGATCGGAAGTCTTTCATGCTTTGTTATTCCCCTCTCAATTAAAAACACACACACATACGTGCACACACACACACACACACACACGCACACACATACGCACACACACACACACACACACACACACACACACACACACACACACACACAAAGTCTAAAATTGTATACTCTGGCGCCACACACACACACACACACACACACTCCTCCCCTGTATCCTCTTAATTGCTAGGATGAAAACATGAGCGCTTAGGCATCTGCAATGTAAATGGCTTCTTGAACTGGAAGCAAACAAGCTTGTTAAGGGTCAGAGCCTTACCAATTTTGTGACTTAACCCCCCCCCCTCCTTATCCTCCCCCTCTAATTCCCCATCCCCGAACTCTCTCCACTCTTCCCCGAACTCTCCATCCCCTTTACTCCTTCTCTCCTTCCTCACCGGACCTCATAGGAATGTCTTTGCACTTTGGTTCTCTTTGGTTCCCCTAAATTGGATAGAATCTTCACCTGCGATGATTTATTTCCCATTGTTACTCTGTAGTGTTATATATATCCTCACCTTGCCTCCTGCATGATTAACGACAGGTTTATATATACAATTAAGTGGGTTATTAGCTATGCAGTTAGACAGCGGTCTTGTTTATTTGGTCCGCTTCGGGCCTTTGTAACTGCTTGTTAACTGACTAATTTGCATGTTGGACTGAAGCTTCGTTTCAAGGTCAGCTCGCCTGAAGTGCCCTCTTTCAGAACTTCAGAACAGACTTCATTGTTCTTCTTTTGAACCCTCTTCTCCTGTTCTCTTCTTCCTTGTTTCTTTCTTACTATGTTATCTGTTGTTGTTTACGTTGCTTTTGTTACCGGTTTCGCAACTGTCGTCTTCAGCTTCTGTTGTTGTTGTTGTTGTGATTGCTGATATTGTTGTTCCTGCTACTGACGGTGCTACTGCTGCCGCTGTTCTTCCTGCTGACAGCAACAATTTCCGACAGTCTCTGCTGAATCTGCTGACATAAGTAACGGCTGGTGTTGCCGCAGCGTCATCAGTATAATGAGACTATTGCTGACATATCACCATCTACACTTGTATCTCTCTTCACATAATGCATTGTTATGGAGGCGAAGACAGTGCGATAACTGTTAATGGGACTCCAAAGTGATGATTTGCCTATCTGTACTCTTTCAGCCTCTTTTATTGTATTACCGGAAAGAGTTACATCCTTACAATATTTCTTAAGTCGCAAAGTCTGTATTGACTAACTTAACTAATTTTCTTAGTGCCAACGCTTATTCACTAACTTGAAGGTGCTTACAGAAATATAGATTTAGACTCTAAACTATACTAGATTATCTGACGTAGGTTAGGAAAGATAAAAAAAGCTTAAATTAACTACTAATACTGGAATACCTTATGGTGATGATGATCACGGTTTCTCCAGAGGTGTTTCAAACCTTGTCTAAAATACTTACACCACTTACACCTCTAGTAGCACTTAGCCATTTAAACCATGAGTGGTGCTTGTCAACTAGGAAATACTTTTGAAGTACCTTGGAGGTACTCGTTTGAAGACTGTGGAACTATTCAGCGACGACGACGAAGACAGTTACAGAATGTCCGGGTCTTTGGCCATAATTAAAGGTTAACAGGCCGGGTTGAGGTCCCTTTGCTGGGTTAGATAACATGGAGATAACCAGGTACGGTATGCACGGCAAGAGGACAGTCTTATGCGGACAGGTGAAGAACACTATACTACGTCTTCGTCTTCCTCTTCATTTCTTCCTTTTTTTTCAGACTGTTTTTTTCCCCTTCTTCTTCTTTCTCCTTTTCTTCTTCTCTCTCTTTTTCCTCTCTTCTTCTTTTTTTTCTATCTTCCATTCAGTTTTCTTCTTTCTCCTTCCTTGCTACTCTTTCTACCTCTTTCTTGTATCCAGCTCTGTTATGCAACAAAAACACTTTCGTGGGAAGAAGTTTCCTTTTTATTTCCATAGAATTTGTAATTGACCACAAGCAATTGGCCTCTTCGACCTCACTATTGCTCATGTTGGCGACAGACGATTTCATTCAGTTAAGAGTCTAACCCCTTTGCACACGGACGAAGAATGGTTTCCGCGCAGGTTTAAAAACTATTGATCATCTTGTTTGTTTTATTATGTCTGGCGCCGGGCGATTTTATTCCTGATGAGAATGACCCCCGTGGGCCGGGGTCCTAAGAGATCCTGGAGTAGGACTTGAGACGTGGCTTTCCGCCTCAGGTGATTGCGAAGTAAGTTTTCTGACGCTTTTCGTTAGGTTAGGTTAAGTTAGGTTCGGTTGGGTTAAATAAGGTTAGGCTAGGATAGGTACTACCAGATACCGACAGGGATTTTCTAAACGACTTAGTGACAGCGATACTGACTGATTATAGTGAGTTGTTTATATAATGACTTTACATAGTCGCTTTAAGTGGACGATATCATCATCATCTTAATCTATTGCCAGGTGTTGCCTCTCGGTCGTCCAGTGCATCTCATCCCTCCCACGCGGTGTTAACGCGCTCCCGGGGTAATAATCCTCTTTGGGAGACTTTTAACACCTCTCCTTTGATTTATCTCTATTTAAATATTCGCCCATTGGCATCCGGTAGGCACTCCAAGCCACACTCGTTCGAGCATAGTGAGGAGTTGGGTTGGATTCCAAAGGAGCATGCCTTGCATGTATAAGACCATTTTGATATCTTGTGTGCTCGTGCTTGTTCTCGAGCATTCCTCACTCACACTTTGCTGCTCGCAAACTCGTTTTTGTGTGGTTCTCGTCTGCATACAAGGCAGTGCATCGGTGCCTCCGGATTCCTTGCTGAAGGTTCTGCGTACGGACTGTCAGTAGAGCCAAAACATGACTTTATCGTGGCCATCTTTATTCTATGCATACATGTATATACGTATATGTGTATTATATATATATATATATGTACATATATATATATATATATATATATATATATATATATACAGGCACACACACACACACACACACACACACACACACACACGCACATACACACACGCACATATATATATATATAATATATATATATATATATACATACATACATATACCAAAGGCTTTTTTCCCCTTACAAGGGAGGTAGCCAAAAAACAAAGGCATATAAACCACTCCCACCCATTCCATCCCCTAAATACTCCATTCCCCTCTACCCTCTTCCCTCCCTCACATCTTGGCACCTCCTGAATGACGGGTCATCCCTGCATCTTGTCCACTGCCCTGCGTCGGAAGCAATGTCGCAAGACACAGCATATCCACAACAAGGCCGCTTCATTAAATCGGCGCCCCCCCCCCCTCTCCGTCCCCTCATGCAGAAAAGGAGAAGACAGGGAGAAATCCCTTCGGGTTGCGTCAATATATTTCTCATACATACTCCCTCACCCCCCATCCCCCACCTACTCCCCATCATGCATCATAGCATCAACCATACACAGCCATTCTCCATTCACACCTATCTTCTCTCCTCTCCTGTCCTTCCTCAACAGACATTCCCCTCTTTCCCAATGCCCCTTTTACCCCATCCATTCATCTCATCCTAGGTCGACCCCTCATGGTCACTCCTTCCACCTCTGCCTTCCACACCTCTTTTACTAGTCTTTCCTCATTCATTCTTTCCATGTGTCTAAACCATCCCAATACTCTTTCATCAACCTTATCTTCCAGGTTCCTTTCCACTCCTCTTCTCCTCCTCACCTCCTCATTTCTCACACTATCTAGCCTAGTAACTGCTATTATACTTCTCAGACACCTCATCTCAAACACATCCAAACTCCTCATCTCTTCCTCTCTTATGTTCCATGTTTCTGCTCCATGCAGTGCTGTCGGCACAATCACTCCTTCATACAATGTCCTCTTAGCATCCATTCCCAAATGTATATATCTCATTACACTTTTTAACCTCCCAAGGCATTTACTTGCTTCTCTCAATCTACATTCTACCTCCAGCCCTACTCTCCCTTTTCCTGTCACATTCGCACCCAAGTATCTAAAACTATCCACTTCCTCCAGTCTCTCTCCCTTAATATTCACTTCAAGTCTGGTGCCACTCTCTCCCCCTGTACATCTCATCAACTTACATTTACCCACGTTTCGTTTATCTTCAACTTCCTTCTTTCGCACACCTTCCCAAACTCTGTCACTAACTTCCTCAATCCCTCTTCTGATCCTGCCTACACTTAAGAAACTGATCCCTCTGAAACTACTACGCTCACACATGTCCCATTTTCCCTTGTAAAGTGGAACTATACAGGCACTCCTCCAGTCCTTCGGCACTCTACCCTCTCTTAAGCAAACATTAAATAACCTCACCAGCCAGTACACCACCACTGTACCTCCATTTTTCAGATATTCCGCATGACATCCATCCAACCCAGGTGCCTTATCTACTCTCATCATCTTAACAACTGCCTTCACTTCATCTTTCTTTATTTCTCCTCCATTTTCCTCACTCATCACGGTCATTTTCTTTGCGCTTCCCACTGCAACTACCTTTCCCTCCCTATCCTCCTTCACATTTAGCAACTCTCTAAAATACTCTGCCCACCTTCCTCTCACTGCCTTCTCTTCCATTATCATCTCTCTATCTGCAACTTTTACAATTTCTTCTCTAGCTGATTTGCCTCCTCTTCCTCTTTTAATTTCCTTCCAAAACATCTTTTTATTACTTTTAAAATTTTCTGTCATACTCTTACCCCATTTCACATCTGCTCTCCTCTTTGCCTCCTTTATCTTATGCTTTACTTCTCTTTTTTTTCTGTATCTCTC
>NC_134787.1:37469182-37474182 GCF_046742065.1 Oratosquilla oratoria
CTCCATGTCCTTCGGTCCTATGCTGCTTCCATCCAAGTTGCTTTTTTTATTCCTCTTCTGTCCATCTCCGCATCCACACCGTCCATCCATCTCATTCGAGGTCTCCCTCTGGGTCTTCTTCCAGGCATTCTACCCATCACAACTCGTTTTGGAAATCTATGATCCTCCATACGCGCCACATGTCCAGCCCATCTCAGTTTTGTTCTACTTATAACATCTGTTATTTTCTCTTGTTTAGTTATTTCTCGCAACTCATTATTGTGTCGCCCTCTCCATCTATTCTCATTTTCATCAAAAATTGGTTTTGCCTCAATATTGTATTCTCAAACACCAATAGTCTTTGTTCCATTTGTTTTGTTAAGCTCCATGTCTCACTGGCATATAAAACTATAGGCCGTAGGATTGTATTGTAGATTCTTAATTTTGTATTTTTTTATATACTTCTCTTCTTTAATATTGGTATAAGGCTAAAGTAACATCTGTTTGCTGAGACGATTCTTATATTTATTTCTGTCTTCATCTTGCTTCTATTTGTTACTGTTGCACCTAGATATCTGAAACTCTCTACCTCTTCTATTCTCTTGTCTTCAAAAACCACATCCTCTACGTTCCTCTCCTCTCTGCTCATACACATTAGTTTGGTTTTATCAAAATTTATTTGCAGCCCAACTTTCTCTGCTGTCTCTCTTAGGGGGGTGATCAGATCTTTCAAATCATCTCTACTCTCAGCAATTAGGTCCACATCATCAGCGTATGTTAGATTATTGACCTTAATGTTGTCCACTTCACATCCTCCCTCTCTATCTATCATTGTCCTAGATATTTTCTCCATCATCAAGATAAACAGCATACAAGATGATACACATCCTTGCCTCAAGCCATTCTCGATTTCGAAACATTCCGAATACCTTCCATCAACCCTTACTACGGATTTTGTTCCTAAGACAGACTTTTATTAAACGTATTATCTTGTCCGGTATTCCAAATTACTTTAGTATTCTCCATAAACTCTGTATAAACTATCGTACGCCTGCTTGAAATCAATAAACAAATGGTATTGTATCGTATTATACTCCCATATTTTCTCCATTACTTGTTTTGATATGAAAATATGGTCAATCATATATATATATATATATATATATATATATATATATATATATATATATATATATATATTACACACACACACACACACACACACACACACACACACACACACACACACACACACACACACACACAAACACACACACACACACATATATATATATATATATATATGTATATATATATATATACATATATATATATATATATACATATATACATATATACATATATGTATATATATTATACACACACATACACAAACACGCACACACACAAACACACACACACACACACACAAACACACACACACATATATATATATATATATATATATATATATATATATATATATATACAAACATATATATATATATACATATATATATATATATATATATATATATATATATATATATATATATATTGTAATCCCCTTGATGACTCGCCATAATATGCCATTGAACAAGGGCATTAGAAAAAAGAATTCATGAACATAAAAACGACATAAAAACACATAGGACATCTAATTCTTTAGTAGATCATGTGGAAAAATTCGATCATTTATCAAACTGGAGAGGAGCTGAAGTGCTATAAAGGTTGTGATAAATTCACTAGAAAGATTGTAGAATCAGCGTATATTTCAACTAATAATTCATCAAACCATCGAGGAGGGTTTATCAATTTAGCTAAACAAACTAGTATTTTAATTCTAGAACACGCCAGGAAAACGACCTTTCCCAAGTATCCGAAAAGATATTTAAGTTTAGTACATAAACTTCAATTACAGTTTTCCATACACTCTCTGAAGAAGTTCTACTCGAACGAAAGGTGTTTAGGGTTCCAAGCCTTCCCCTGTGTTTATGTTCTCCATCATCCAAATGTATATATATATATATATATATATATATATATATATCAAATCAGCCATCCTGAGTCCAATGCTGAACCAAAGCCTCCTTCATAGCATTCCGTGATTTATACGACAGCGCCAACCTCTGCCATGTCAATCTTGCAAACTTCTCAATCTCTTCCTATCTCGCGGCGTCCACTTAGTAACACACTTGCTCCATCGCTCATCAGTCGTTCGTATTCATTTACCTGCCCAATTCTACTTCCTCTCTTTTACCGCCTGTACAATATATTTCACTCTAGTCAGCTCTCTCATCCAACTTGCTCTCTTTTGGTCACTCAGCGTTATTCCCATCACTAATCTCTCCATTCTCCTTTGTGCAGTCCTTAGCTTTGTTTCCATCACCTTCGCCAGTTTCCAAGTCTCACACCCATAGATTATTGCTGGCAGAATGCAATGATTGTAAACTTTACGTTTCAAACATAAAGGTAGACAGCCTGTCACGATTCTATTATACCTACCAAACAATTGTAATACGTCTTTTTGTTTCATTATCATGATCTTTTGTCACTTTTGCCATCTGATCTAAATAATTATACTCTTCAACTTCTTCAAGACTCTCACCATCGATTATAATCTCTTTACATTGAACTTTCGTGTTGAACATTACTTTAGTTTTACTCTTATTAATTTTTAAACCTACTCTGAGACTTTTCTTATTCAGATCACTCAGCATATCTTGCAAGTCTTCTGCTCTTTCTGAAATAAGAATAATGTCATCCGCAAATCTTAGGTGGTTGAAATATTCGCCATTAATCTTCAAACCTTTCTTTTTCCAACTCAACCTTCTGAAAAGCTCTTCCAAACATGCTGTAAATAATTCGGGCGAAATGGTTTTGCCTTGCCGTACTGTTTCCTCTATCTTGATCTTCTCTGTATATTTATGTGGTCGAATTATGGTGGTACCTTTTGCATAAATCTTTCCTAAAATTCTTACAATCTGTTCGTTTGTATCCTGATTGCGTAGTGAGTTTAGTATTACTAATTATTCTACCGAGTCAAAGGCCTTCTCGTAATCGACAAAAGCTAAACAGAGAGGTATATTGTATGCTGTTGTTTTCTCGATTAGTTGGTTCATCGCTTGCAAATGGTCTAGAGTCGAGTATCCGCTCCTAAAATCTGCCTGTTTTCTCAGTTGGTTTCCATCTAAAACTTGACTAGGCCAGCTCAGTCTCTATTCTAATTTCACCGAGTCGCAATGGCACACAATGGCTCGCCATAATAAAGACTCGGTGAAATTAGAATAGAGACTGAGCTGGCCTACTACCGTCGAGGAACTACCAGGTCATATATCAGGCCGTTCCTTTTGTACGGCCTGGCTGGCTCAAAGCTATCGTCTTTACTTCATAATAAGCAGTCGTTAAGGCAAAGGTTCGAGTCCTTTCGGTGGAGCTTATTTCCATTTGTCACAATGACACACAACTTGTCGGATGGCTCACCATAATAAAGACTCGGTGAAATTAGAATAGAGACTGAGCTGGCCTGGCACCGTCGGGGAACTACCAGGTCGTAGATCGGGTCGTTCCCTTTGTGCGTCCTGGATGGCTCAATGCTATCGTCTTTGCTTCATAATATGCAGTCGCTAGGGCAAAGGTTCGAGTCCTTGAGGTGGACCTTATTTCCATTTGTCACAATGACACACACACACACACACACACACACACACACACACACACACACATATATATATATATATATATATTATATATACACACACACACACATATATATATATATATATGTATATATATATATATATGTATATATATATATACTTTTATCACAGTGTCTATCAGGTGATAGTTATTTCTGTTTTGTTTATTTATTCATTCATCCATTCATTTATTATGCTTATTAATTTACTTATATTTCCTTTTTGTGCTAATCATTGGTGATTCTAGGTCGCCTTCTTCCTCTTCTTATGTGTTTTAACTTACAATATGTTATATAATTCTGCAATGAACAACGAAGGAAATTGAATGATAAGTTAACAATTTGTTAAATAACATACAGAACCCAGTGAATAAATGGATAAATAAAAAGAAATAAAGAAATATACAGACACTATTTAAATAAACACAAAATAAATGAATAAATAGTTCTATTACCAGAACCCGCTGCGGGGGTGGGTTCATGACGGCCATGGCCAGGTGGGGAGGCGACCCAAACATCGGCCAAAAAAAAAAAAAAAAAAAAAAAAAAAAATACAGCGGCTTGCCGTAACTGACAGGGCTTTGCCCTACCAGGGGTTTCTCACTTCCCATCCCTGCGTGGGAAATGTGATGGAGAGTTTCAGTCTAAAGAAGGAGTTTGTGGACGGGATATGCCAACTTGATGTTGGTATTCAGACAGTCTCCTTGCAGTCTACCACCACCTCCACAGCCACCTCCTCAACCTCCCTACCTCCACCCCCCCAACATAAATCTTCCCTTCACTTGCACTCTCTCCAACATTATTCTTTTCCCCGTCAACTTCCTCACCCTCTCCCCCATCTTCTCCCCCACTGCCACCTAGATGCACCCACAATGGGGGAACCAGCCATGTGGACCTCCTATCTGACTACCCCTCCTACACCACCAACACCACCACTACACCATTATCATTATCGCCACCACTACCAATTCACTCTCATCACCATCAGTACCAACACCTTTACACCACTTCTATCACTAATATTATCATCGTCGTCGTTACAACCAACCTTACCACCACCGCTACCACCATTATTACTATTAACACCATTACCACCATCACCACTATTGCCTCCATTACCCTCATCACCGTTACCACCAAACCCACCACCACCATCATCCCCACTGCCATTATCACTATCATAATCACCACCACTCCCGTCATTATCCACGAATATTGGGTGGTCATCACCCTTCCCCACCTCTCCCTCCCCCCTCATCACGATCAACCCTCAACTCCCTCACGGAGAAGCCAATCTCACGTCACGGCTTCCTCTCCCTCCCGT
>NC_134787.1:37479182-37486682 GCF_046742065.1 Oratosquilla oratoria
GCGCTACCTTACATAAATAGATAGATAGATAGTCAAATAAATAAATAAATAAGTAGATGAATACATGAATTAATAATAACTAGTAAAATAAAGACAATATTAATGACAATAATAATAACCAACAAATAAGATAAATACATTTACCAGGTTTTTCCCCCCCTTACAAATGAGGTACCCAAAGCCAAATGCAATCCAATCCCACCCATTTCATTTCCACATACTCTACTCCCATTCACCCTCCTCCCTCACTCTTTTCTTGGCTCCTCTTGGATGAAGGGTCATCCCTGCATCTTGCCCACTGACCTGGGTCAGAAGCAATGCAATGCAACAAGACACAACACATCCATGGCAAGGCAGATTCATTTAATCGGCGACCCCCTCTCCGTCCCCTCATGCAGAAGAAAGAGAAGAAGAGGAGAAACCCCTTCGGACTGCATCAAAATATCATTCACACATACTCCCTCACCCTCCATCCACCATCCACCCCCTTCCATGCATCACAGCATCATCTATACACGACCATTCACCACTCACCCCTATCTTTTGCTACAAGCGCAGTGTCGTCAGCAAAAAACAACTGGTTTATCTCCCATTTTCTAAATTTTCTTTAACCATCTCCAATTCCCGGGCAATTACCCTTACATTTACCTCTCGCACCACCCCACTCATATATAAACTGAACATCCACGGCGACATGAAACATTCCTGGCGAAGTCCCACCTTTACCTCAAACCACTCACTCTCACCATTTCTAATTCTAACACAGGGTCTACTGCTCTCGTAAAAACTCTTGGCTGCTCTTAACAGTTCTCCTCCTATCCCATATATCTGCAATTCCTCCCACAGTGTCGTCCCATCTACCCAGTCATAAGCCTTTTCCAAATTCATAAAGGCCCCAAAAACATCCTTACCTTTTCCTAAAGCTTTCTCACATATCTGCCTTACCACAAAAATTTGATCCACGCAACTCCTACCTAGCCTGAATCCACAATGTTCCTGGCCAATTACTCCCTCTGTTCCTCTCCTAATCCTCTCAGTTAAAACCATCCCATAAGCCTTCCCAACTACACTTAACAAACTGATCCCTCTGAAACTACTACATTCACACTTGTCCCCTGTTCTCTAGTAAAGCGGAACTATACATGCACTCCTCCAGTCCTCCGGCACTCTACCCTCTTTTAGGCAAACATTAAACAACCTCACCAGCCAACCCATCATCACTGTACCTCCCTTTTTTTAGACCCTCCGTATGACACCCATCTAACCCAGGTGCCATACCTGATCTCATTATTCTAAAAACTGCTTTCATCTCATCTTTCCTTATTTCTCCTCCATTTTCCTCACTCATCAATGTCCTTTTCTTAGCGCTTCCTAGTGCAACTACCTTTCCCTCCCTATTCTCCTTCACATTTAACAACTACCTAAAATACTATCCCCATCTTCCTCTTACTGCCGTCTCTTCCATTATCATCTCTCCATCTGCACTTTTTACCTTTTCTTCTCTACTTGATTCAACTCTCATTCTTCTCTTAATTTCTTTCCAAAACATCCTTTTATTACTTTAAACAATTTCTGTCATACTCTTACCCCGTTTCACCTCTGCTCTCCATTTTGCCTACTTTATCTTATTATCATCTCTTCTCTTTTCTTTGTACCTCTCATATGATTCTCTCGTCCTATTTTGCAACCAATCTATGAATGCTCGTTTCTTCTTTTCTACAACCTTTTTTGCTTCATCATCCCACCACTCTCTACTCTTTCTTCTATTTCCTCCCGTCCTCCTTGTTCCACACACCATCTTTGCACACCTTGTGATTCACTCCTTGAAACATCTCCATTCCTCCTCCACATCTAGTTTTATTCTATCCTTCACTCTCTCCCACTCTCCTCTCAGCTTTTTCTTATATTGCTTCTCCTTTTCTTTCTCATTTAAGCATTTTACTCTAAATACCTCCTTACCTTCTGTCCTTTTCCTCTTTCTCCATCTATCCTCCACTCTCAACTTACCTTCTACCAAAAACATATCTGATAATCCCCCATTCTCTCCCTTAAGAACATATACACCCAAAACTCTTCCTGCTCTAAGGTAATTTCTATATCTTATTCTAAATTTCAACCTGGAATTTTGTTCATCTGGGAAAAGACCCGAGACTGAACGAGGGAAAGATTCCACATCTCGAGTACTTCCAGGGAGCTTTCGAAGTTACTTTGTTTGGTCCCTCGAGGAACTCCCTTCACCTACGTATACATACATACATACACACAAAACACACGCACACACACACACACACACAGACACGCACGCACACACGCACGCACACACACACACACGCACACACACACACACACATATATATATATATATATATATATATATATATATATATGAATATAAATATGTGTACATGTGTGTTCAAGCACACACACGTACATGTTCTTATAAAACATTACTACCCCTACATTTTTCTAAAATAAATAAATAATTAGATGAAAAATAGAATATAAAGAGAGTACTGTGAACGAACAATGGTCATCATCATCTTCGGTCTTTATCATGACCTTATTTCTTCTTCGTGCCGGAATCCGACACGGAGTCACTGGCTCATTAGCCTGTCCATCCATCCATCCGCCTCAACCGTGGGGGCTATCCACTTGCCACTCCTCGCTGCAGACCCTTTTATCAACTCCCTCAACTTCTTCCTTCAGTGCGGAGGAGACCTACAGTCGGGTACCTAAAATCGCTGACGGTTTTAAAGTGACCTAATCTACTGTTGAACATCACCAAAGGGGATGACTTTGATGAAATAATTAAATTAATAAACACAGAAATAGATAAATAAATTTATAAATAAATAACCAAATAGTAATAGAATGCTAATTTTCTATGTTTTATTTATTCTAATTTTTATTTTGATGGTTTACTTTTATTCTTTTTTTATCTTTTCTACTTATTTTACTTTTATTCATCTATATTTTATTTTATTGTTTTATTCATTTTCATCTTATCATTATTATTATCAGTATTATTTATTTTTTTCCAATATGGTAACAGTGTAATATTCAACGCCGAATGCTGTAGTACATATAAGTGACGCCAATTGTACATGTTACTGTACTATCTAATAACCGACGATTTTATTCAGCTGAATCTGAAGAAAATAGGGAGAGGGGTCGGATCAACTGAGGTTCTTACGGACCCCACCCACGATACGTTCTGGTCTTGAGGCCGCCGGACAGATCTGGTCGGATCCGACCGGATTGGATCGTGTATGTCGGTCGGACAAACCAAAACCAATCTGGTCAGATACAACCAGATCTGTCCGTCGGTTTCAAAACCAAATCATACCGTGGATGGGGTCCTTCTTGTGTTAAACCAGACTCACCAATAATATGCTCCTATTTCTTACCCACCCCTCACTCACTCACTCCCCCTTAGACAACATGGGAGGGGGGGAGGTTGTATGTCCGACATATGCAACGTCCTCTTTAACCTTGTAGAGGTGTGGAGGGTTTGTTCCAACGCAGCAAACATGTATTCGGTTCTTTTTCCAGGAGACCTGTGACCCGTGGGTAGCGGATGCTTTCTTCATTTCCTGTGTTCACCACCCGATTTCTTTTATAAATGATTAGATACAATGGACGAGTATATGAAGATATCATAAGGGCCACTACAAATGTTTCTCCAGTAAACGAACTAACAAAGAGAATGGTGAATAAATAAATAAATAGGTAAATAAATAAAAATAAATAAAGATAATAAAATAAAAAACAAATAAATAATAATAAATAATGAATATATAAATAAATGAAACTAATAGGGAAAATAATAAATGAACGAAACAAGAAATAAAGCATATAGTTAAAAATAATAATAATAATAATAATAATTTGTTTTGCCTCACAGCCACACACACTATTCTGCCCAGATCAATCAAATTAGCCATCCGGAGTCCACTGCAGAACAAAGGCCTCTTCACAGCATTCCATGATTCAAACGACCGCGCCAACATCTGCCACGTAATTCCTGCAAACTTCTCAATCTCATCTCTCCACCTTCTGTCTGGTCTCTCTCTTCCACGCTCCCCATCTCGCGGCATCCATTCAGTAACACACTTGCTCCATCGCTCATCAAGTGTTTGCACTAACCTGCCAATTCCACTTCCTCTCTTTTACTGCCTCTACAATATCTTTCACTCTAATCTGCCCTCTCATCCAAATTGCTCTCTTTCGGTCTCTCAGGGTTATTCCCATCATTGATCTCTCCATTCTCCTCTGTGCAGTCCTTAGCTTTGTTTCCATTGCCTTCGTTAGTTTCCAAGTCTCACACCCGTAGATTATTGCTGGCAGAATGCATTGATTGTAAACTTTACGTTTCAAATATAAAAGTAGAGAACCTCTCAGGATTTTATTACACTTACCAAACACTTTCCAACCAATTGTAATGCGTCTTTTTATTTCATTATCATGATCTTTCGTTACTTTCACCATCTGCCCTAAATAATTATACTCTTCAACTTCTTCAAGACTCTTACCATCAATTTTAATCTCTATATTTTGAACTTTCGTGTTGAACATTACTTTGGTTTTACTCTTATTCATTTTTAAACCTACTTTCAGACTTTCTTTGTTCAGATCACTCAGCATATCTTGCAAGTCTTCTGCTCTTTCTGAAATAAGGATGTCATCCGCAAATCTTAGGTGGTTCAAATATTCACCATTGGTCTCCAAACCTTTCTTTTCCCAACTCAACCTTCTGAAAATATCTTCTAAGCAAGCTGTAAATCTTTTGAATGAAATTCTATCGCCTTGCCGTACTCCTTTCTCGATCTTGATATTTTCTGTATCTTTATGTAGTCGAATTATAGCAGTACCATTCGCATAAATATCTTTTAAAACTCTTACGATATGTTCGTTTATACCCTTCTTACGTAGCGAGTTTAGTATTGTTATTTGTTCAATCGAGTCAAAGGCTTTCTCGTAATCTACAAAGGCTAAACACAGAGGTATATTGTATTCTGTTGTTTTCTTGATTCGTTGGTTTATCGCTTGCAAATGGTCTAGAGTCGAATATCCGCTTCTAAAGCCTGCCTGTTTTCTCAGTTGGTTCCTATCTAAAACTTAATTTAATTCATTTGTAAGGATTTGGAGAATACTTTATATACATTTGATAGCAAGCTCATCGGTCGATAGTTACTAAGGTCCTTCTAGTCTCCTTTTTATGAAGCAAAATCAATATAGCATTGCGCCACGATTCAGGAACACTTTCTTGACGTAAGCACTGGGTGTACAACTGAGCTATCTTAACATGAACTTTTTTCCCTGCGTCTTTCAACAGATCTATTGATATACCATCTTTCCCAGGTGCTTTACCTCGTTTCTTATTTTTTAGGATAAATTCTAATTCATTCTTTGTAATCTCTGGTACATCACTAACGTCTACAGATAAATTTACTTATTCAACTACGGTCTTCGACGAGGAAATCTTTTGGTAAAATTCTTCTACTCTTTTTACCATTCTGTCTCTGCATTTAATGATTTCTCCATTTCTATCTTTCAAACATATCATTTGCTGTCTTCCTAAAGCATGTCTGTGCTCGGTCCCTTTAATACTTCTGTCTTTCCGAATAGTTTCCTTTATTCCATTCATGTTTCTCTTCTTTTCTCTGATCTCTGCCTTTTGTTGATAAGCTTCTTAACTTCTACTCTTTCTCTTTCGTCTCTTCTGCTTTTAACCTGCATGGTCCTTCTTATTTCTAATTAGGTCATTTGTACCTTTGGAGTATTTGTTTTCTCTAATACTATTTGTGCTTCTTACTTTCTCTGCCGATTCCTTAATGATGTTCACTAAATTCAAATTAATATCTTCCACGGTGTACTCGTTAATTCTTAGAGCTTCGAATCTATTTTTAATTTCTAACTGATATTTCCTATTATTATCCTTAACCTTTGCAAGGCATATTTTCTTTCTTAGAACTAGTTTATTTCTCTCGGCTCTGAAATTAAATTTAAATGTGCAACCTACCATTCTATGGTCACTACCTATGTTAACTTTATCACCGTAACATTGCCAACGCTCTTGCTCTCATCTCCTAATATGTAGTCTACTTCGTTCTTTGTTGTTCCCTTTGGACTTCTCCAGGTCAATTTACGACCTACACCCTCTTGGAAGTGTTCATTATCCTCATGTTGTAGTTCTATGCAAAATTGACTAACATCTCACCTCTGTCATTTCTTTCACCTACTCCAAACTTCCCAAGGCACGACTCATCTCCCACCTTCTTCCCCACTTTAGCATTAAAGTCGCCTATTACCAACGTGTACTTACTTTTTTTATCCATTACTTGACTTAAATCATCATAGAAGGACTCAATTTTATCGTCTGAACTCTGTGAAGTTGGAGCATAAACCTGATCTATTTTTAGAGTGTACCTTTTACATAGCCTAATCACATTCCAAGCTACCCTGTCTGATAAACTACTGAATTTGACTACATTACCAGCAACCTCTAGGTTTATCAAGAATCCTACTCCACTATACTTGGTGCATCGAAAACTGGCCATTAGGGCGGAGCACGGGGATTCCCCCTGTGTTGCCACATATAATTATTTATAATTTTATTTTATTTTGAATTCTATTTCATAGTTTTATAATGTTGCCACATATAATTATATTAATTTTTTTTGTCACAAACCACCACTGAGGTAAAAATCAAAGCAATGTTTTCTATACAAAAGTTTCGTTTCCTCGAGTCGTGGACATGGCATATGAGCGAGAGAGAGCGACGTTGCCACTCCATCCCTTCTCAGGCCATGCTCACACACTGCATTCAGAAAGGATTGCATCCACACACACGTTCTCGCCATGGATAAATACAATATATTATATATATATATATATATATATATATATATATATATAAAGAGAGAGAGAGAAAGAGAGAGATGTCCCAAGAGAATGTGAAAAGTCTGGGGTAGCTAACGTTACTCCCCATAAAGGAAATTCAAAAAAGGTGACAAAAAGAAGCTAGCTACCAAATAACTATAGGCCTATAAGTTTGACTTCGATCGTAGGAAAAATAATGGAAACTATCATCAGAGATGATATCGAATATCATTTAGAAAGTAACCGTTTGATAAATGATAGCCAGCATGGTTTCAGACGGAAACGTTCTTGCGTGACTAACTTACTCGAATTCTACAACACAGTTATCTCGAATTATGACAAAAGAAACAATATAGATTTAATATATCTAGACTTTGCAAAAGCTTTTGATACCGTCCCACACGAAAGACTACTTACTAAATTAGCTTTGCATGGAATAAGTGGTAGCCTATTAGGTTGGACTAGTAATTGGTTGAAAGGTCGAAAACAGAGAGTTGTTTTAAATGGAAAAACTTCTGGATGGAAAAATGTTGCAAGTGGAGTTCCTCAGGGTTCCGTTCTTGGGCCACTTCTATTCATAGTATATATAAATGATATAGACAATGGACTAAAATCTAC
>NC_134787.1:37496682-37499182 GCF_046742065.1 Oratosquilla oratoria
TTTTTTTCAGACATTCTGCATGGAATCCATCCAACCCAGGTACCTTGCTTGCTCTCATCATCTTAACAAAGTTCTGCCTTCACTTCATCTTCCTTTATTTCTCCTCAATTTTCCTCACTTATCACTGTGTCATTTTCATAGCGCTTCCCACTGCAACTACCTTTCCCTCCCTATCCTCCTTCACATTTAGCAACCCCCTATAATACCTTCCCACCTTCCTCTCACTGCCTTGTCTTCCATTATCATCTCTCCATCTACACCTTTACCTTTCCTTTTCTACTTGATTCGCCTCTTCCTATTACTAAAATAATAATAATAATAATAATAATAATAATAATAATAATCATAATAATCAATCATAATAATCATAATAATCATAATAATAATAATAATCATAATAATAACAATAATAATAATGATAATAATAATGATGATAATAATGATAATAATAATGATAACAACAACAACAACAACAACAACAACAACAATAATAATAATAATAATAATAATGATAAATAATAATATTAACTATATATGACAATAATAATAATTATAAATAATAATGATAATAATCATCATCATAAATAACAATAATAATAACAATTAATAATAAATAATAAGTTATATTAATAATGATGATAATGATAATAATAATATTGATAATAATAATAGTAATAATGATAATGATAATAATAATAATAATAATAATAATAATAATAATAATAATAATAAAAGCAATTAAATAAATAAATGAATTTGATTTTTCTTTCACAACGCATCGACCAATTACATTCAGGGTCATAATTCAGATCACAGACTTTATCGAGCGATGCCGTTGTCCCACGTCTCATCCTCATCGGGAACGATAAAACAAAATTAATTCAATTAAATTAATTCATATTATGGTAATATACTCGTAGCTAAATGTTAGCTTAATCTAACATCTCAATAGACGGTGAGAATACTCAGAGCAGGGCTGAGGATCTAAGCCAAGTAGTGATAAGGCAAGAAATTTAAGGGCTGTCAGGAGCAAATCATTTGATATGCTATTCTGCTTACTGTGAACGAGTCTACAACAATCTGTTTCGATAAGTAGTGACGGGAGTTACATGTACAATGTGTTTCAGCGTGTTTGAAACGTACATAGAGGTCATCTCATATTTTTCTTATTATCTTTCTCTCTCTCTCTTCCATAACCAAACAAAACATTTTCTGAGTTAGGACACTATTAGATAATTTATTTTCCAAAGATGTTTAAAGTTATTATAAAAAGCGCCAACTACTGACACGTCACTCCTGTAAACCTCTCAATCTCTCTCTCTCTCTCTCTCTCTTAAAGAATTGGATGCCAATGGCTTCCACACCCAAACAAAACGTTTTCTGTGTTAGAACACTACTAGATAATTTTTTTCAAAGTTATTATATAAAGAGCCAACCACTGCCACGTCACTCTTGTAAACCTCTCAATCTCGTCTCTCCATCTACTGTCTGACCCCCCTCTTCCACGCTTCCCATCTCGCGGTGTCCACTCAATAACACACTTGCTCCATCGCTCATCAGTCGTTCGTATTAACTTACCTGCCCAATTCCACTTCCTCTCTTTTACGACCTCCACATTATCTTTCATTCTAGTCTGCTCTCTCACCCAAATTGCTCTTTTTCGGTCTCTCAGCGTTATTCCCATCATTGATTTCTCCATTCTCCTCTGTGTCGTCCTTAGTTTTGTTTCCATTGCCTTCGCCAGTTTCCAAGTCTCACATTCCTTAGATTATTGCTGATTGTAAACTTTACGTTTCAAATATAGAGATAGAGAGCCTCTCACGATTTTATTATATTTCCCAAACACTTTCCAATCAATTGTAATACGTCTTTTTATTTAATCATTATGAAAATTTGTCACTTTCACCATCTGGCCTAAATAACTATACTCTTCAACTTCTTCAAGACTCTCACCATCAATTATAATCTCTTTACTTTGAACTTTCGTATTGAACATTATTTTGGTTTTACTCTTATTAATTTTTAAACCTACTTCGAGACTTTCCTTGTTCAGATCACCCAGCATATCTTGCAAGTCTTCTGCTCTTTCTGAAATAAGAATAATGTCATCCGCAAATCTTAGGTGGTTCAAATATTCGCCATCGACTCTAGACATTCCTACGCTAAACGTTGATCGAGCTACCTGGGGCAACCTCAACATGTCTCCAGCGGAGATGGCCAGTGGCCATCCTCTCGTATGCGGAATGGCCTCTTAAGCCAAGACCACTTTAAGAGGGGAGATTGTACAAACCGCGACAACCACGTGGTGTGGAGCACATGTTGTCTCGCCCACACGAATAGACCTGACGCGTCTATGACAGTGCGACCATGCCTGACCCGACCTAACCTAATTCAGTACAGTTATGTAATTACGCACAACGGGTGACTACCCACGCGGTATATATATCGGCTCCTGGCCGCATGTGCAATCAGTTCAGTTTTACCTTATAAATAAAGGAGA
>NC_134787.1:37504182-37506682 GCF_046742065.1 Oratosquilla oratoria
ATCATAGTCTTTCTTAAGCACACATATTGAGCAAATTAATCAACACACAACAGTACTTTATGTAGGTAATCTAGGGGATTTTCTACCTGCAAAAACCCATCGTACCTTCGAAAAATCGCAACTTGAATGATCGGTAGAGAAATGGCTGTAAAGAGGTTAACTTTACATAGTACCCCTAACCCGCTTATCGACAGTTGGTTTTCTTCAAAACACAAGATAAATAACACAAACATGGAATAAAAATACATTTGTATATTCTTACTACAGGGGTAGCTTTACCACAATCTTAATGAAATACCATTCGCTAATGTATAAAAATTAAACAAAAAATTATAAACTTAGAAAGAATAAAAATACAACTTCTGATGCAGTTACCGTGTGTGTGTGTGTGTGTGTGTGTGTGTGTGTGTGTGTGTGTGTGTGTGTGTGTGTGTGTGTGTGTGTGTGTGTGTGTGTGTGTGTGTGTGTGTGTGTGTGTGTGTGTGTGTGTGTGTGTGTGTGTGTGTGTGTGTGTGTGTGTGTGTGTGTGTGTAGGTGTGTGTGTATGTGTGTGTGTGTATGTTTGCGTGTGTGTGTGCAAATGTGTTTGTGCGCGGATGTGTGTACGTTCATGTGTGCTCCAAACATACATGCATATACACATAATACATACACAAATTCACTCACACGTACATATTTAGAATTAAAACAGGTTTAGGTATAAAGTCTTCTTCTAATTTTCCTCCGTAATCTTTGGTTTTTCATCTCCACTTGATTTTAATCTTCTTCCGAGAATTCTACCCATAAGTCGCATTGAAGGAAGTTCTTATTTATATTTATTTTCTTCGCTAGAAATCTAGAAATGTCGCGATGTCTGACGCTTTCGTTTCCAGTCATAGGCGACACCAAATATTCCTCAATGTAGCCAAACTGTCTTTAATCTAACACTTGGCTGCACCGATGCTATCTTCCTAATTCATACGCGACTCCGCTGAACTTGGCCATTACCAAAGAAAAAACTAATTTCTTATTCATGTTCCCGCTTCTGAATTAACGAAGCTTTATCGGGATCTTTGATTATCAGATTTCCGAATGACCAAAAGAGGAAAGCATAAATTTCATTTTCTCGGATTTCTTCCAAAAGCGTTTATCATTATGCTTATCACCGGAGATACGATACTTCCATTTATTATTATTATTACTATTATTATTGTTTTACTAATCTGGGAGCTATTGTCAAATATTTTGTTGCATAATATGATTATGATCACCCTAGAAGAAGACATTGTATATATATTATGTATATATATATATATATATATATATATATATATATATATATATATATATATATATATATATATATATACACATCCTATACTTGGGGCGCAGGTTCTCCTTGATACACACTGAGTTAAACACCACAGCATTGTCACAATTATTTATCTTCGTCCTAATATTTTCAATTCTCCTCATTATGATTCTGACTCTGAGAGGGTGATCGTAAACCAATTGTCGTAAACCAATTGTCCAAATTTATCCATTATAATAACACAATTTGACGTTTCGACTTGAACTCGAAACGTCAAATTGTGTTATCAAAATGGATGAATTTGGACAATTGGTTTACGATCACCCTCCCAGAGTCAGAACTATAGTGAGGAGAATTGAAAATATTAGGAAGAAGATAAATAATTGTGACAATGCTGTGGTGTTTAACTCAGTGTATATATATATATATATATATATATATATATATATATATATATATATATATATATATATATATATATATACATATATATATATATATATACATATGCACACATATATATGTATACATATAAACATAAATATATATATACATTATATATATACATATAAATATATACACACATATATATATACATATACATATATATATATATATATATATGTATAACACACAGGAACCCACAGTCGGAGAAAGAATAAACTTCGAATAAAGAAGTACTTTCCTGAAGAGGGCTACAGTTGATAGCCGAAATATAGGATTATTCTTTATTCGAAGTTTATTCTTTCTCCGACTGTGGGTTCCTGTGTGTCATTTACAAATGTGCTACTACATTTCTGTTTAGATATATGTATATATATACATATATATATATATATATATATATATATATATATATATATATATATACATATATGGGGTGGGGGCTTCCAACTACAACACCTATGAAATGGATAATCAACTCAAACATTCAAAGTTCTAATCGAAATTTACTGACATTTCGTATAATTTGCCAACTCTGGTCACCTCCTTAACTCAACTTCCTTTCCTCTTTTCACAGCTCCAACCTAATTCAGCAACCCCTCAGTTTTCCAAAACCTGTAAGTGTATCTATGTGTTTACCAACCCAATACACAATCTTGCAGTGGTATTCTCCTTTATCTATCTTCTTTTAAAAAATATGTTAATTCTTCATTCGTTTATAGTATTCACAGATCGGCATCAGCCCAGACATTGACCAGAGTGAAC
>NC_134787.1:37516682-37524182 GCF_046742065.1 Oratosquilla oratoria
GTCGGGGAAGTGGATCTGTCACATTTCTGAGGGAGCCAATAGAAATGAAATGTGTATTGCAAAGTACAGGCGGACACAAGCTCTCTCTCTATATATATTTCTACCTTCCTCTCTGTCGACCTGTCTATGAGGGAGCTACAAAAGTATAAAAAAACAAAAAACAGAAGCAATTGCACAAATTCGAATTAATAAACAAATAGATTATTTTATTAATAGATAAAGAAATTTAAAGAAATGCCTGAGTGGGTGAATTAGGACAAACCCTCTTCCATCAGACAGTATCAGTAAGCAATGAGGAAGCACCCTGCACCCTAGCACCTCCCACCCAGGTCGCAGCTCCTCCCATCAAAGTTGTAGCTCCACCCTTCCTAGTTATAGCTCCTCCCACCCAAGCTTTAGTTCCTCCCACCCAAGCTATAGCTCCTCCCACCCAAGTTGTAGCTACTTCCAAGTTGTAGTTGCTCCCACTAAATTTGTAGTTCATCCCACCAAACTGTAGCTCCTCCCAATCAAGTTGTAGCTCCTCCCAGCCAATCTTAATACCTCCCACCCAAGCTGTAGCTCCTTCCATTCAATTTGTAGCTCCCCCCATTCAATTTGTAGCTCCTCCCATCAAAGTTGTAGCTCCTCCCACCCAAGCTATAGCTCCTCCCATCCAAGTTGTAGCTTCTCCGATCGAAGTTGTAGCTCCTCCAACCCAAGTTGTAGCTCCTCCCATCCAAGTAGTAGCTCCTCCCATCCAAGTTATGGCTCCTCCCACCCGAGGTGTAGCTCCTCCTATCCAAGTTGTAGCTCCTCCCAGCCAATTTTAGTTCCTCCCACCCAGGCTGTAGCTCCTCCCATCCAAGTTGTAGCTCCTCCCATCTAAGATGTAGCTCCTCCCATCCAAGTTGTAGCTCCTCCCACCCAAGCTGTAGCTCCTCCCATCTAAGTTGTAGCTCCTCCCAGCCAATTTTAGTTCCTACCACCCAAGCTGTAGCTCCTCCCATCCAAGGTGTAGCTCCTCCCAGCCAATTTTAGTTCCTCCCATCCAAGTTGTAGTTCCTCCCACCAAATTTGTAGTTCATATCACCAAACTGTAGCTCCTCCTATCGAAGTTGTAGTCCTTCCCACCCGATTCATAGTTCCTCCCACCAAAACTGTATCTTTATCCACTAAGTTGTAGCTCCTCCCATCCCAATTGTAGTTCATCCCACCCAAGTTGTAGCTCCCCGCCCCAGCCAATATACTGCTTCTCCCACCCTAATTGTAGTTTATCCCACTTAAGTTTAATCTCCTCCTAGCAAATTTGTGGCTGGTCCCACCCAAGTTGTAGCTCCTCCCACCCAAACTGTAATTCCTCTCAATCAATCTGTATCTCCTTTTATCCAAGTTGTGCTCCACCCACCTGACTTGTAGCTCCTCCCACCCGAGTTGTACTTCACCCCCAACCCATAGAGCGAGAGACTTTACCTCTATTCATTCAACCTTGCGTGGGATTCCTTCCTCCTCCTCATCTCACCTCATCTCAACCCCAATTAGTAATTTTGTAAGTTTTCGGAAATAACCAGCGCTTCTACCCATGGGAACACTATAACACTGAAGAGGTTGAGTCACAGAGATGGTCAAGGGAAGACTTAAGAGGGAATATTTGCAGAACGGAGGATAGTAGAAATCAAAAGTGATCAGCATTAATTTTTGGCTGGAAACTGGTCTCCAGTCATAAAAGAATACAGAGTGACTCTGGCCCGTAGGGGCGTCACTAAAGTCCCCCAATACCCCAAACTGAATTGGGGGTGAAGGCTCAATCAGTCCCAAACATAATCATTACTTATCGATTTCTTATTCAATTAGACCCTTGCATACTTGATGCTCCTTTTCTTTCCCTTCTGATTGTCGCCAGGCTATTATGTTCAACTCCGCGGCGGTAGAAACAACGATGCTCAATACTTATATTTTTACTATTAGGTAAGGCCATAATAATGTAGGAGACTGCAAGAGACCATATGGCCTACACTGGGCACTTCCATTTCCCTTACCACCTGTCCTCTCTATCCATAAAGTTATCTCATCTCCTTTAACAACTGTTTCTGTATGAACTACATAGTTAGTAAGATTATTCCATTCGTTAACTACTATGTTGGTAAACCAGTTGTTACCTATTTCCCTCTTCAAACTAAATTTGTCCAATTACTATCCCCTGCCTTCATGATTACTATCCACTGATAGTGCCTACCTGCAAACACCACCACTATGCATGCCTACACACACACACACAAATCTTACTAGACGCACACACACCTCAGACACGCATGCGCGTATGCACATGCATTGCTGGGTATGCGGGTTCTCTGCTAACCACACCACCTTAAAAAAAAAGAAGAAAAAAAAAAAAAAAAGGTTTTACAGTCTGGAGACAATTTCGGATGGATTTTCCGCCAATCCCTTTTTATTGTGTTTGCAGCTCGTGGTGCATACAGGTATGTATATGTCATGACCTGCCTGTGCAAGGTTTCTTATCAATCGTCAACTACTCAACGCTTCTTATTCTTCTTCTTCTTCGTCTTTTTTCTGTCGCTACTTGCCCCTTTCAACACGGTGATTTACTTTTTCTTTCGTATGAAGGATGGTATCTACCCACTCAACTACAAAAATAAATAAATAGATAAATAAATAAAAAAGTAAATGAATAAGAAAATAAATGGATAAATCAATAAGCAAAGAAGTAAAAACAAATAGATGAATAAATAAACAAAATGAAGATAAAGACAGACAAATAAGACATGAAAATAAATTATATATATATATATATATATAGATCATATGATATTGTATAAATAAAACGCGCTTTTATTTAACCAGAATAAAGACCTTTAACGGATTACTCTTCGAAAGATATTGACGTCTCCATACCTTTGAAGGTTTCCTTCCTCCTCATATCTTCCACATTTTTTTCCGTAGCCCTCCTTCCACCTAACATTTCGTTTCGTAACCCACCCTAAGTTTAATCTTCAGTAATCCACCCATTTTCTTTCCCAACCCTACTACTCTCTTTTCATATTGTTATTCCCAATCCTCCTTCCGCACATTCTATATCTATCTATTCAATTATCTACTTATTTTTCGTAATTGTCCTTTTTTTTGGAACCCTCCCTACTTCCCATTTCTCTTCGAAACTCCCAAACCTCACTCTCTCACCTTTTCCCTCTGAGAAACCAACTCCCACTTTCCATCTTCCCAACACCTCCACCATCACGTTTTCCTTCTGACTCTCCATCCCACTTCCCATTTTCTTTCTTGTCCAACCCTCCCCACTTCCCATTTTCTTCGGTTACGAGCGCCTCTGTCCGAGGAGATGGGGTCATCAGGGGCCGGAGAGGGTCATCCGGCGTCCCACGGGGGCATTGGGCGGAGGCGTCAAGATGAATCCGATCATAGACTCTTAGGTCCTTATTGGGTGATAGGTTCATTCCTTCGTAAATACAGATGCAAAGAAGAAGAAGAAGAAGAAGAAGAAGAAAAGATTTCGCAGGTGGGTGTTCTTTCAGTGAAATAAAAGTGAAAATAACATTTGTCGGTTATAGCAATGTAATTACTATATATATATATATATATATATATATATATATATATATATATATATATATATATATACACAGTGTGTGTGTGTGATGATAATAATAGAAGCAGTAGCAGTGGGGCCAGCAACACCAGTAGTTGCAGTAGTAGTAGTCATAGTAATATTAGTTCTCCTCACCAGCGTCAAAATAGAATACCAGGCCAAATAAATCACCTGATGGCAGCAGAGGGAAGAAGCGAACATGTGATGGGAACATCAAGAGTGGGAAGATTGGGCCTAATCGGGGCGTGCTGTGACTGGACCAATGCTGGAACCTTTAACCCCATAAGGTTGCTTATGTGACGATTCTAGGCAGCTGTTGATCTCAAGTCCCATTCCATTGGCCTATTACCCCAAAACTGGTCTAGGTGGTGTCAATAGGAGGTTGTTGACATACGTTACAATTTTCTAGTATTACGCCGTTTGTATTTGAGCATTGCAACAAAGATGAAGATGGGGATGGGACGGGTATCTATCTGGGAAACTCTCCCAGACTTCGAGGAGGACTGGTGGTGTGGGTTGAGTGCAGCTAATGCGATGTCGAGGTGAGATTTTGGAAACAGAAATACAAAGTTGATGACATCGATGGCTTATTTCGAGGGCAGATTCTTTTTTTTCCAAGAGAATTATATTCAACTGAGGTGCGAGGCCCGGGGGGTTGGAGATGGACCTCTTAGCTGATGAAGTCAACGAGGAGCTGGAAAATAAAACGGAGAAGCGCAACACTACGAGTAACCCCCTTCAATTTAGTGGCGCACATTATTGACTATATTCTGGCCAAGGAAAGGCTATCTTATTCAGTTAAGGGAGCCCAGCAGTCGTCAGGAAGGGCCCGTTGATCACCTGAACTCGGCCTCTCGGCTGAATAAAATCGTCTGTCTTTATCCAGAACAAAATGCATAATGTACCTCACTGTGTTGAAAGGGTTAAGACAGATAGAAAGGCAAATGAAGGAGGGAGACAGACAGGGTGGGAGGAAAAGGAACAGGAGTTGAATATTTCAATACGGCAAAATTGAAAAGCTTACACCGGGAGGTACTTAGCTTCCCGAGGGACGCAGGCGGTCACGATATATGTCAACCTTGAACGGCGAGGTATCGAGGTAGAACTCGAGAAAGAGACCGTCGATTGGAACTTAGGAAACGTAGTTAGGAGCCTATATGGACAAGGAAGAGTTCTTGGCGGCGGGGAAGACAGTAGCTTCGAGGTGAAACTCCGAGGTGCAAGACGGAACCTTTGGGTACAAGGGCACGACGTCAAAGTGGCAGAGATCGAAAGGGAGTTGAGGTGAGAACGAGGGAGGAGGGAGTGTGATGATGGGAAAGGGCGTAACAGGGAGATCCCGTGATGAAATGGGTGGAGGAAATCAATGTTTAGTGTATTGGGATGGGAGGCAATGGCGATGCAACGTTGATAGAACTGTAGACAGTGGAAGAGGCGTGAACTCCAATCTGTATGAAGGGGAAGGAGGAGAGTACGGTGCACTATGTACATGAAGGAGAGGGAGGAAGGGAAGGAGGAAAGGAATGAAGAGGAAGAAGAGGAGAAGAAAGAGGAGAGGAAGAGGAAGAAGGCGAGAATGAAGAAAGGGAGAAGGTGGAGGAAGGGATGGAGAAGAAAAAGATAAAAGAGGAAAAAAGGGGGAAAGAAAGATGAGGATGTGGAGGAAAAGGAAGAAAAGGAGGAGGAAGACAATTAAAAGCAGTATAAGATATATAGTAAAAAAGAAATATAAATCTGTTTCTGGTCACAGAATAAAACATTGCTCACCAATCATATAGTGTAATGCAAATATTGAAAAAAAAAAACCGAATGGAAGAATAGATATATAAACAAATAACTAAGTAAACAAATAAAAACATAAATATATAAACAGATAAACAATAATAAAACAATACATAAATAACGTTCCCAATACGACATTATCAAGCAAAACGCTTCGTTATGCAAGGAAAAGGCTGTCAGCGAAATAATTGCTAACAATCTTCGTTTTACAATAACGAAACACGGTCACTAAATGACATTCTATAAAATGAATTAGAACACAACATTGGAATTGTAAGAGGCATCATCGAGCAAAATACAGCTGAAAAAATAAAATATCGAAAATAAAGTAAAATAAAATAAAGTGAAAAGATAAAATAGAATACGATGAAATAAAAAATTAAATGGATAAAAGTAAAATAAAATGAAAACAAGATAATGAGATAAAATAAAAACGAAGTAACGTAACTGTGAAAGAGACGGGGAGGGAGAGATAGATATATATATAGATAGATGGAGAGAGAGAGAGAGAGAGAGAGAGAGAGAGAGAGAGAGAGAGAGAGAGAGAGAGAGAGAGAGAGAGAGAGAGAGAGAGTGCGTGACAGAGAGAGAAAGAGAGAGAGAGAGAGAGAGAGTGCGTGACAGAGAGAGAAAGAGAGAGAGAGAGAGAGAGAGTGCGTGACAGAGAGAGAAAGAGAGAGAGAGAGAGAGAGAGAGAGAGAGAGAGAGAGAGAGAGAGAGAGAGAGAGAGAGAGAGAGAGAGAGAGAGAGAGAGAGAGAGAGAGAGAGAGAGAGAGAGGGAGAGAAAGAGAGAGAGAGAGAGATGAGAGGGAGAAATAGAGAGAGACAGAGAAAAGAGATACATAGGCAGAGAGAGGCAGACCGAGAAAAAGAGAAAAAGAGAGAAAACCCTTTCACATTTCCACAAGACGGGTTTGGCGATATTCATCATAATTTCCTTATCCTGATGGCGACAACGGGTCTCTGGTTCGATTCTCACATGCAAAATCTCATTCATATTCAAGCGAGCACGAGAGGCCTTCCTGCAAACAGGTGAATGGCAAGCAAAATCCAAAGAATTTCAAATCACTTTGTAATTTATGGTCGTGGTGGTTGACTGAAGAAGAAGAAGCCGTCACCTTCACCCTATGTGCTTGGAATGTTGGGGAAACGAACATACAGTCACTGCTGGGAATCGGAAAGGAGTGCGGGATTCGTACACGGGGTACAAGAACCGCACGCTAACGAATACGCCACCAACGCACATGTGGAGAAGACGAAACTAGTTCTAGTTGGTGCCTCGTACAGCACGATCTATGGGTAATGGTGTGACTTTACATGCATCATATCCCCGTGCTCAAGGGAGACAGTGACTGCTTGCAGTAATGTGATGCTTTTCAAACACCAAGGGGCGTTCGACCTTGGTTCCGTTGAGTTGGCAGGCAAAGGCGCTATCTGAGCCGCCACTCTAGCGCGCTTACTTTTGTGTAGTACGTCTCTTACTTTCTCCACTGTCTTTCAAAATTTTTATTTGTCATTCACCCTTTTAGTCGGTAGGCCCCATGCCTCCTATGCCAACTTATTCAAGTTCTGAAGGTCCTTTCCACTTAGTATGGTATTTTGCACTGTCGCTTCACTATATTTTCTGTAAAAGGGGAATGAAATGTTCAAGTATTTTCTTTTCTCTCTTGAATACCGGCTACACTGCGTGTTTCTCCTGGTACAATTTTGGAATTCCGTGAGAACAGGAATTGTTACGTCCCATGTAAGTTCTGCAATGACGTCATAATTTCTTTGGTCCAATGACCTTTAACCTCATATTCAAAATCCTCCCTTAAGGGCGCGATCTTACAATCGTTA
Source organism: Oratosquilla oratoria (assembly GCF_046742065.1). Classification (NCBI taxonomy): domain Eukaryota; kingdom Metazoa; phylum Arthropoda; class Malacostraca; order Stomatopoda; family Squillidae; genus Oratosquilla; species Oratosquilla oratoria. The sequence goes on from NC_134787.1 coordinate 37,523,905, forward strand.
ACCAATTGAATTTTCTCCTCCACCCTTTCTCCAATAAGATTCATTGTTACAAATCTATATGCAATATTGTTTACTTTAGCAATCCTGAATCACTGCATAACTTACTTAGGTTACATATCAGTAAAATACATCATACAGGCTCTTGACCATTTTTATGACTCAAGGTGAGAGCAAGCTTACGCAACCTTCACCTACGAACTGTTGTTTACTAAACATCAAACTCATAAAAACTAACCTTCATCACCTACCCCACTTTCCACCCACGTCTCTCTATCAGC
>NC_134787.1:37531682-37544182 GCF_046742065.1 Oratosquilla oratoria
CTCTCTCCCTTAATACTCACTTCCAGTCTGGTGCCTGTTTCTCTCCTTGTGCATCTCATTATCTTACTTTTACTCTACTCACCTTTATCTTTAACTTCCTTCTTTCGCACACTCTCCCAAACTCTGTCACTAGCTTTCTCAATCCCTCCTCTGATCTTGCTACAAGTGCAGTGTCATAGGCAAACAACAACTGGCTCACCTCCCACTTTTCACCATTTTCTTTAACTATCTCCAATCCCCAACCCACTACCTTTGCATTTACCTCTCGCACCACCCCATCCATGTATAAGTTGAACAGCCAAGGCGACATAACGCATCTCTGATGAAGTCCCACCTTGACCTCAAACAACTCTCTCCATTTCTGATTCTAACACAAGCTCTACTCCTCTCGTAAAAAATCTTGGCTGCTCTTAAAAGTTTTCCTCCTATCCCATACCTCTGCAAAACCTCCCACAGTGCCTTCCTGTCTACCCTGTCATAAGCCTTTTCAAAATTCATAAAAGCCAGAAAAACATCCTTATCTTTTCCTAAAGCTTTCTCACATATCTGTCTTACCACAAAAATATGATCCACTTAACCCCTACCTGTCCTAAACCCACATTGTTCCTCACCAATTACGCCTTCTGTTCCTCTCTTAATCCTCTCAGTAAAGACCCTCCCATTAGCCTTTCCATCTACACATAACAAAATGATCCCTCTGAAACTACTACACTCACACTTGTCCCTTTTTCCTTTCTAAAGTGGAACTATATAGTTACTCCTCCAGTCCTCCGGGACTCTACCCTTAAACAAAATTAAATAACCTCACTGGCCAGTCCATTATCACTGTACCTCCTCCTTTTACTTTTTTTTTTGACATTCTGCATGACACCCATCCAACTCAGGTGCTTTACCTGCTCTCATCATCTTAACAACTGACTTCATCTCATCTTTCCTTATTTCCCCTCCATTTTCCTCACTCTTCACTGTCATTTTCTTAGCACTTCCCACTGCAACTACCTTTCCCTCCATATTCTCCTTTACATTTAGCAACTCCCTAAAATGCTCTGCCCATCTTCCTCTTACTGCCTTCTCTTCCATTATCATCTCTTCATCTGCACCTTTTACCTTTTCTTCTCTACTTGATTCAACTCCCATTCCCCTCTTAATTTCTTTCCAAAACATCTAGAATACCAAATTTTAGTAAAGCTTAGTTCATAGGACTACGTCAGGAGCTTCAACGTACAGATTGGGAAGGAAAATTAAGCGAAAGACCTGTAGATCAGATGTGGAAAATATTTCAAAATACGCCTAATAAGATGATTCATACTTACATCCCACTTTAGGACAGACGCCTCCCAAATCAGGCTTGCCCAAAATGGCTCGACAAAGAAAATGAAAAAAGTATTGCTAAAAAGAGACAGCCTTATAATAGATACAAGTGCTCTGGTGCATCTAATGACAACCAAAGTTATGTGATAATACAGAGAGATTGAAAAAAAAAGACAATAAAAACGAAAACGACAATACAAAATGAATATCGCTGATAAATGCAAAGAGAATCGCAAAGAACTTTATAGTTACATTAGAGATAAAGAGGTTATTAGGAATTACATTGGCCCACTATTATCTGCTGACGGTCAATTTGAGTATTCAAACGATGTAATGTGTGATCTTTTAAATAACTATTTTAGTTCAGTATTCGTAAACGAAACACCTCAGAGTGAATTCCAAACTGAAACCTGTGAAAAGTCTAGGGTAAACTTACTACGGTAAATATAACAAAAGAAAAAATTAAAAAGTGCATAGAGGAACTCAAAATTAATAAAACACCAGGGCCTGTCGGTTGGCATCCAAGAATCTTAAAGGAAATGAAAAATGAAATTGTTGTTCCATTAGAAATTATTTTCAATAAATCCATCATATCCAGTGATGTCCCAAGAGAATGGAGGCTAGGTAAACGTTACTCCCATATTCAAAAAAGGTGACAAAAAGAAACCAAATAACTACAGGCCTATAAGCTTGACTTCAATCGTAGGAAAAATGGTGGACACTATCATCAGAGATGTTATCGAACTTTGTTTAGAAAGTAACTGTTTGATAAATGATAGCCAGCATGGATTCAGACGAAAACGTTCTTGCGTGACTAACTTACTCGAATTCTACAACACAGTCATCTCGAATTATGACAAAAGAAACTAGATTTAATATTAGACTTTGCAAAACCTTTTGATACCGTCCCCCACAAAAGGCTACTAACTAAATTAGCTTCACACGGTGTAAATGGTAGCCTATTAGGTTGGACTAGAAATTGGTTGAATGATTGAAAACATAGAGTTGTTCTAAATAGCAAAACTTCTAGATGGAAAAATATTACGAGTGGAGTTCCTCAGGGTTCCGTTCTTGGGCCACTTTTATTCATAGTATATATAAATGATATAGACCATGGACTAAAATCTATTGTCTCCAAATTTGCTGATGATACAAAATTGTGCGGAATGGCAAATGATCACTTAAATCGATTAGATATTCAAGAAGATTTAAATAAATTACATCAATGATCTGAAAAGTGGCTAATGAAATCTAACACAAGTAAATGCAAGGTTATGCACATAGGTAAAAATAACAGTAAATACAATTACAAGTTATTTGGAAATTCATTAACAAATGTGGATAGTGAAAAGGATCTCGGCGTAATTATCAATAACAATTTCATATCATCTAAACAGTGCATTTCAGCCTCTGAAAAACCAAACAAGATTCTAGGACTGATTGCGCGATCTTTTGAATTCAAAAGTTCATCTCTCATTAACAAGCTATATAAATCGTTAGTTCGTTCACCTTTGGAATATGCTGTTTCCGTATGGTCACCGAATCTCATTAAAGACATTGACAGATTGGAAAAGTACAACGGCGTGCAACAGAACTGATTCCAAATATAAAAAAATTAAATCATACGAAAATCTAAAGGGGATTGACATCAAAAGTGACAAAATTTTTACACTGAATTAGAATCCGACAAGAAATAATGGTCTCAAACTGTCAGGAAATATATCTAATTTAGAAGTGAGTAGGAACAACTTCGCCAACCGTGTAGTTAATGAACGGAATAGACTTCTTGCAGAGGCAGTGCAATGTAGTTCAGTTCGAAGTTTTAAGATTTGTTTAGATAAACATCTAAGCAATATTCTGTAATGACTGTCATTTATTTTATATTATTTGTTTATTATTGTCTGTTTATTTGCTTGGTTTCCATTTATTATTATTTATCTGTCAATTTATTATTATTTACTATTTACCTGTTTGTTTATTATTCAACCATACCTATGCATTTATTTATCTTATTATTATTTATATTATATATCTTTATTTATCATTATTATATTTTTTCGTATCCGACCTGGTTATGGATCAAAAGGTCTCCTGTCAGCTTGCTCCGCCTTTGTAATCCTTTGTAATCTTTTTATTACTTTCAAAATTTTCTGTCATACTCTTACCCCATTTCATATGTGCTCTCCCCTTTGCCTCCTTTATCTTATGCTTTACTTCTCTTTTCCTTGTACCGCTCATATGATTCTCTCGTCCTATTTTGTAACCAATCTGTGAAAGCTCGCTTCTTCTCTTCTGCAAACTTCCTTGCTTCATCATCCCACCGCTCACTACCTTCTTTCTACCAGTATTTCCTCCCGTCCTCCTTGTTCCACAGACATACATACACACGCACACACACACACACACACACACACACACGCACACACACATATATATATATATATATATATATATATATATATATATATATATTGGTAAACTCAGGGAACGTTCTCTTAAATACACTCTCTGTTAAATAGATCAGCAAACTTGGCACTGATGGTTTTTTTTTTCTTCAAGATTTTCAATTATTGTAGATAACTTTCTTCTTTGCGAGAAGATGGGGATGGGGAGAAAATATAACATTACCAATATAACTCGTGATTAAAAGGAAAATATATTGAAACAAGTTGCTCTCAACGTTTGGTCTGTTCTTCAGTTATCCTCAGGCAGTGACCTACTTATCTTAGTTAGATCAAGAAAGAATAATCATATTATGTAAGCGGTGGTGAGCAGTCTATGCCAGGAGAGGCTGGGTAGCTGCAGACGAAGCCGTCACCTTTGCCCTATTATGCGCTTTAGGGACTGTTGAGGCAGGTAACAGTCACTGCTGGGAATCGAAGAGAAATGCAGGATTCGAACCCACAACTAAGTAAATGGGAGACCAGCACGCCTCCGATTACGCCACCAGCGCACTTACATTATGCATGACACTTAGGGAAATGAAGTTATAACACACAGAGTGACGTGCTTAAGTTCCCACTGGAGCTCCTTGGGGGGCACTTCGAAACACCCCAGACTTCCACATATACTTTGCTTAATTTATGAACATAGGAACATGAGAATGGAAGAGACTGCAAGAGACCACAAGGCCTATACTAGGCAGTTTCACGTCCCTTACCACCTGTTATCCCTAACCAATTGTCTCAGCGCTCACTATACGATTACTAAGTCTGTTCCATCCGTTAACCACTTTCAATAAACCAATTCTTGCCAATTTCCTTCTTAAACCTAAACACTACCTCCAAACACCTTATTTTATCCAGACAATTACCTCTCCTCATTACCATAGTGTTCGATTTAATGAGGATAGATAGAAATAAGACTAGATGAAAGTGCTTGGAAACAGTGCTTATTAAGAATGATCTCCTTGATGTTAACAGTTAGCGAAGTATGTGTGGATTAATTATTAGAGATATTTGGGGCACCCGACGAAACTCCAAGAAGAGATTAGCACTCCAATTGCTTGGCAATTTCCTTCCCAAGTGCCACTGAACGATGTACACAAAATTTCCTGTACTAAATCAAACAATTCAATTTGTGCCTGAGAATGTCCGAAGCACAGTTGAAACGTTGTAAAAAAAAAAAAAATTCATCATATTTTCATTTAATCGTAGATTCTGTTGGTAATTATGTATTCTTTCCCTCACATCCTTCCCGCAAATAAAATGTTTGCTAGAAACATAAGAATCTTGAGAAAAGAATATATCAATGTTAAATCTGCTGTGTGTGTGAAAAAATGCAAATATCTGCTGGCTGTGCAGTCCAACGGCTTCAGTAGTAGCCAAAGATCAGGATACTTCCTTCTCCTTCTCCTGTTTTTCTCCTCCTCCTTATTTTCCTTTTCCTTCTCCTCCTCCTCCTCTTTTTCTCCTCTTCCTCCTCCTCCTCCTCTTTTTCTCTTTCTCCTTCTCTTTTTTCTCTGTCTTATCCTTATATTTTTCTCCAGCTCCTTCTCCTCCTCCTCCTCCTCCTCCCCATTTCGATTTCGTGATCGTGAAGTCCCGCAACCCATCACCCGCAGAGGCCGAGCGCCTCGACTTCGAAGACACCGCCTGCGTGAGTCCCTGCGGGTGGTGCGAGGCGTCTATCACTTCCCTCCGACGGCTGGGGTCAAACACGTACTCCTGAACCCATTGAAGTCTGGTCGTCACTAAACAAATCAGAGTCTGCCCAACGCCAGACGATATTCTTCAGTCGAGAAGAACCTCTCAGGCTCTTACATGATCTAGAAGACCAGTCTAGAAGAGACTCTCAGACTCAGGCTCTTACGTGATCTAGAAGATTAGTCCAGAGGAGGCTCTTTGGCTCTCACGTTATATAGAACGTTTGTCGAGAAGAGGCTGTCAGGCTCTTACATGATCCAGAAGATCAGTAGAGAAGAGGATTTCAGACTCTCACATTATCTAGATTTTAGAAAATTAGTCCAGAAAAGGCCCTCCGGCTCTTACATGATCTAGAACAAGGGTTCTCAATCTTACTTGGCCCATTCACCCCTTTCACCATTTGTCTGAATGTCATTCCCCCCTCCTTTCCAAGATTGCCTGTTTCAAAAAGTGCATTCTAAATAATATGCAAATATTACTAAAAACCCTTTTATTTTTTCCAAATTAGTATATATTTTTCCCATATTAGTATAATTCCAGCCCAGGTGACAGGCCAGTTAGGCCAAAACCTATAATTGCTTTCCTCACCGCGTAAACTGACTGTGGTCACAAATCACCCCCAGAAAACCCAAAATTCCCCCCTGGGGGTGAATTTCACCCCTAATGAGAACCCCTGATCTAGAAGATCAGTCGAGAAGAAACCCTTAAGCTCTTACATGATGTAGAGGATCAGTCGTGAAGAGGCTCTTAGACTCTTACATGATCTAGAAGAGCATATAGATGAGACTATCTCTACTTATTCCAGGTAGTACACACTCATAAACTAGGCCAACTCTAGACGATATTATTCACTCGAGAAGAAGCTCTCAGACTCTCAGGCTCTTTCATGTTCTAGAAGAGCATATAGATGAAAACTCTCAGGATCTTACATGATCTAGAGGAGCATACAGATGAAACTATCTCCTATTATCCTGGGTAGTACATAAACTATCTACTGAGTCTACTTACCATCTCGGACATTAAATTATTTAATTCACTGTCACAGTCTTCCTCGTTTGAAGAACACCGTACAACGTGAAGTAGAATGAAATTCACATCTCCACTTAACGTCACTGAATAGAAAAGAACTTGTTTATCAATAGAGTGGTTAAAGAATGACATAGACTTAGTAACCACGTGGTGTGCGCTGAAACAATTGGTTGTTTTAAGATAACTTTATGGATAGGGATGACAGGTGGTAAGGGACATGGAACTGCTTAGTGTTGGCCTTATGGTCTCTTGCAGTTTCCCCCATTCTTATACTCTTATAACAAATAAGTAAGAAAAATATATTAGACTTTTGCCCCAAGGTCTCAATTAACGGCCACGCTCACCACCACCGGCGTTTGCTTTCCTTGTAACAAGGCTAACCTCTAGGAACGAAAGATGTGTTTTTCCATCGCGCAGATGAAGGCGCTTGACAGTTTGCTTTGAGAAAGTGTGGTTCCTCACGGCATTGCATTCTCCACGGTTGAGGCGGCTACCGCGACCCATTGGCAGTGGCGGCGGCGGCCGAGGCCCCGGCCAGCCGCAGCAGCGCAGGCCCAACAAACAAATCTGTGGAACGCCACACTGACACCTCATTCAATTCTATCTATTTCCAACCCTTAGGAATAGCAGCTTAAAAAATGACCATGACAAAATAACAACAATAGTAACAGTAACAATGATAATACCAATAATAATACATACAATACATACATACATATACCAAAGGCTTTTTTTCCCCATACACGGGAAGTACCCAAAAGATAAAGGCATAGAAACCACTCCCACCCATTCCATCCTCTACATACTCCACTCTCCTCTACCCTCTTCCCACCCTCTTATCTTGGCACCCAATAATAATAATAATGATAATTATAATAAATAATAGAATAAAAAAAATAGAAAATAAAGACAAGCATAAAAGAGATATTAATGGATTACTAACGATTTTATTCAGCGTTGAAATGACACTCATTATGAAGAAACAGAATTACACACATACACACATGTATACATGAAAAAAATCGATAACATTTATCCTTTTGTTAAACATCTTGTTCCGATGGACACCAATTTAACTCATGTGAACTGCAGTCAAAGACTAAAGTACTACAACTCTCTCACTTGATATGTGATATGGTGATACACACTACATCTTATTTTGGTTGACGTCACAAGACGTAATTCGTTATAGAACGATTCTCAACGGGAGTGGGTAAAACAAATGTTTTATTTAGTATTTGCTAACCAACTGGTTTAACTTGCTGACATTCAGAGTTAAGCAAAGCATTTCCTACCCCCGATAGCTTCAAAGTACAATGAGGAAACCATACATAAGCATACAAAACACACACACACAAACACACACACACACGCACACGCACACACACACACACACACACAGCATCCGAAAAAGACATCAGTGATGTAATGATAGATGACAACCAAAGCTTGACTGATGGCCGGTTCTCCCCAACGAAGATTTAATGAATATTCTAATGGGATGTAAAGTCTTCCTTATCAACAGCTGGACCAGACCCTGGAATCCTATCACGTCGCTCGATTGGCGATGGTGATGGTGGTGGGTGTAGTAGTGGTCGTCGTTGTGGTGTTGGTGGTGTTGGTAGTGGTGACAGTGGTGGGTGTGGTAGTGATTGGTGTGATTGATGGTTGTGGTGGGTGTGATTGTGGGAGTGGGTGGTTGTGGTCAGTGTGGTGGTGGGTGCAGTGGTGGTTGTGGTGGGTGTAGTGGTGGTGGTAGTTGTGGTGTTGGTGGTGTTGGTAGTGTTGGCAGTGAAGGGTGTGGCGGTGGTTGGTGTGGTTGGTGGTTGTGGTAGGTGTGATTGTGGGAGTGGGTGGTTGTGGTCAGTGTGGTAGGTGTGATTGTGGGAGTGGGTGGTTGTGGTCAGTGTGGTGGTGGGTGTAGTGGTGGTGGGTGCAGTGGTGGCCGTGGTGGGTGTAGTGGTGGTGGTGGGTATAATGGTGGTGGGTGTAGTGGTGGTGGTGGGTGTAGTGATGGTAGTGGGTGTAGTGGTGGTGGGTCTAGTGGTGGCGGTGGTTGTGGTGGTGGGTGTAGTGGTGGAGGTGGTGGGTGTAGTGGTGGCGTTGGTTGTCATAGTGGGTGTAGTGGTGGTGGGTGTAGTGGTGGCGGTGGTGGGTGCAGTGGTGGCAATGGTTGTCATAGTGGGTGTAGTGGTGATGGGTGTAGTGATGGTAGGTGTAGTGGTGGCGGTGTATGTGATGGTGGGTGTAGTGTTGGAGGTGGTTGTGGTGGTGGGAGTAGTGGTGGCAGTGGTTGTGGTGGTGGGTGTAGTGGTGGCGGTATATGTGATGGTGGGTGTTGTGTTGGCGGTGGTTGTTGTGGTGGGTGTATTGGTGGCAGTGGTTGTGGTGGTGGGTGTAGTGGTGGCGGTGTATTTGATGGTGGGTGTAGTGTTGGCGGTGGTTGTGGTGGTGGGTGTAGTGGTGGTTGTGGTGGTGGGTGTAGTGGTGGTTGTGGTGGTGGGTGTAGTGGTGGCGGTGTATTTGATGGTGGGTGTAGTGTTGGCGGTGGTTGTGGTGGTGGGTGTAGTGGTGGTTGTGGTGGTGGGTGTAGTGGTGGCGGTGTATGTGATGGTGAGTGTAGTGTTGGCGGTGGTTGTGGTGGTGGGTGTAGTGGTGGTTGTGGTGGTGGGTGTAGTGGTGGCGGTGTATGTGATGGTGAGTGTAGTGTTGGCGGTGGTTGTGGTGGTGGGTGTAGTGGTGGTTGTGGTGGTGGGTATAGTGGTGGCGGTGGTTGTGGTGGCGGGTGTAGTGGTGGTTGTGATGGTGGGTGTAGTTGTGGTTATGGTGATGGATGTAGTGGTGGTTGTGGTGGTGGGTGTAGTGGTGGTTGTGATGGTGGGTGTAGTGGTGGCGGTGGTTGTGGTGGCGGTGGTTGTGGTGGCGGTGGTTGTGGTGGCGGTGGTTGTGGTGGCGGGTGTAGTGGTGGCGGAGATTGTGGTGTCGGGTGTAGTGGTGGCAGAGATTGTGGGAGAGGGGGTGGTTGTAGTGATGGTGGTGATGATGACATTGTTGGTTGTAGCGAGGTTTGTGGTTGTAGTCGTAATGGTTGTAGTGATTGTGGTTGTGTTGGTGGTGGTAGTAGTGGTGGTGTTGGTGGTGCTTCTTGTAGTGGTGTTTATGGATGTTGTGGTGGTGGTTACTGTGGTAGATGTAGTGGTGACGGTAGTGGTGGTTATACTAGAGGTTGTAGATGTGGCGATTGTGACTGATACTTATGGTGACAGTGGCTGTAGTGATGGTGACACTATTTCTAGTGTTAATTATGATAATTACAGTGATGATTACAGTGATGATTACATTAATGATTACAGTGCTGGCGCTTGTAATGACAGTGATGATAGTGGTGGTGGTAGCGTTGGTGGTGGTTGTAGTTGTGGCGATTGTGACTGATACTTATGGTGACAGTGGCTGTAGTGATGATGACACTATTTCTAGTGTTGATTATGATAATTACAGTGATGATTACAGTGATGATTACATTGATGATTTCAGTGCTGGCGCTTGTAATGACAGTGATGATAGTGGTGGTGGTAGCGTTGGTGGTGGTCACAGTGACAGTGGTAGGGACTATAGTGGTGATATTGGTAGTAATGGTGATAGCACTACGAATCAGTGCAATGTTCAAAGAGTGATGGTCTTGGTGTGTCCAAGGTATTGTTCAAAATGGTGTTAGAGGGGAAGGGAAGAAGTGTTAGGTGGGAGGGGAAGAAGTGTTAGAGAGGGAGGCGAAGAAGTGATAGGGAGGAGGGGGAAAGGTGTTAGGGAGAAGGTAAGAGGTATTAAGTGGGTAGGTGAAGCGGTGTTAGACGGGGAGGGGAAGAGGTGTAAGGGGGAAGGGAAGAGATGTTAGAGGAGAGGGGAAGAGGTGTTAGAGGGGAGGGGAAGAGGTGTTAGAGGGGAGGGGAAGAGGTGTTAGGGGAGAATGGAAGAGGTGTTAGGAAGAGGGAAAAAGTGGATAGAGAGGAGGGGAAGAGCTGTTAGAGGGGGAGGAGAAGAAGTGTTCGTGGGGAAGTAAATTTGTTAGGGGGGAGGGGAAGAAGGGTTAGGGGGAAAGGGAAGAGGTGTTAGGGGGAGGGAAAAAAAGGGGATAAAGAGGAGTGGAAGAGCTGTTACAAGGGAAGGGAAAGAGCTGTTAGAGGGGGAGGGGAAGAGGTGTTAGGGGAAGGGAAGAGGTGTTAGGGAGAGGGAAAAAGGGGTAAGAGAGGAGAGGAAAAGCTCTTAGAGGGGGAGGGGAAGAGGTGTTGGTGGGGAGGTAAATTTGTTAGGGGGAGGGGAAAAAGTGTTAGGGGGAAAGGGGAGAGGTGTTAGGGGGAGGGGAAAATGTATTAGAGGGGAAGGAGAAAGGTGTTGGGGAGGAGGGGAAAAGATGTTAGGGTGGGTGGGGAAGTGGTGTTATGAGGGCAGGGGGAAATATGTTAGGAGGGGAGGGAAAAAGGTATTAGAGGGGGAGGGGGAAGATGTTAGGATGGGAAGAGAAGAGGAGTTAGGAGGGGAGGAGGAAAGGTATTAGGGGGAGGGGAAGAGGTGTTAAGGGGGGAGGAAGAGGTGTTAGTAGGGAGGGGAAATTTTGTTAGGGGGAGGGGAAGAACTGTTAGAGGCGGAGGGGAAGAGGTGTTAGAGGGGAAGGGAAAAGGTGTTAAGGGGAGGGGAAGAGTGCAAGAAGGGGAGGAGAAAAAGTGTTAGGGGAAAAAAAGAGGGGTTAGGGGGAGGGAAAAAGTGTTAGGGGAGAAAAAGGGGGGTTAGGGGGAGGATAAAGGTGTTAGGGTAGAAAAAGAGGAGTTGGGGGAGGATAAAGGTGTTAGGGGAGAAAAAGAGGGGTTAGGGGGAGAAAAATGGTGTTAGGGAGAGGGGAAAAGGGGTTAGGGGGATGGAAAGATGTGTTACGGGGGAGGGGAAAAGGTGTTAAGGGGGAGTGGATGAGGTGTTGGGGGAGGGATAGATGTGTTAGGAGGGGAATGGAAAAGGTGTTAGGAGGTGAAGGGAAAAGTTGTTAGGGGGGGAGGGGAAAAGGTGCTAGGGAGAGGAAAAAGGTGTTAGAAGGAAGGAGAAGAGGTGTTATTGACGGTGATAATGTGTTAGAGGGGATAGAAGGAAGTGTTTGGGAGTAGGAGAACAGGTATTTTAGGAGAGATAAGGTGTTGGGCGAGGGGAAGAGGTGTTAGGGAGTAGGGAAAGAGGTGTTAGTGATTGTGATAAGGTGTTAATGGGTTGGAGAGGTGTTGGCTCAGCGTAAAGACCGAAGTCCTCTTCAACCTACTCCGCCTACAGGATACGCACGCCCTTCCTATCTTAAGCCCCAAAGGTTTCATTCCGCAAAGCCTCAACAGCCTTAACCTCTGAGCCTCAATGCTCCGAGCCTCGCCCCACCTCTCTGACCTCTCCCACCCCCTCTCGTCCCCTCGACCTCTCCCTCCCCTTCACCACTCCGTTTCTCCAACTTCTTCAATGTGGTAGTTATATATTCCTTATATTGTCGTTAACAATGGGTGATTTCTCTGTAGCTGTGTTATCACACTAGTATATATATATATACATATATATATATATTATATATATATATATAATATATATATTTGTATATATATATTGTTATGCAAGAGTGCATTTTTCTATGATAAACTATGTATTATGTAAATTATGTATTGTGTATGTATTATGTACTATGTATGAAACTATGTATTATGTAAATTATGTATTGTGTATGTATTATGTACTATGTATGAAACTATGTATTATGTATGAAACCATGTACTATGCAAGTTTATTGTCCGTTCGCCTTCAACGACTACTGTCGTCTGCTAGGTGATACGTTGTTCGAAGGTACGATGAATGTATTCCTTGTATGGTGGTGTAATGTGAATGCTTAAACGCACTAGTACATGAATAATTATATGTAATCGTCATGTACAGTCAGATATAAATTTGTATCTTGTAACAAAGAATGTGGATGCCTTTAGTTTTGCTTTATTGGTG
>NC_134787.1:37546682-37551682 GCF_046742065.1 Oratosquilla oratoria
ATATATATATATATATATATATATATATGACATGTTGACAGGTTGTGAGAGAGGCAGAGGGGAAAACACACAAATAGAACGAGAGTTTACTCTTTAACTAGTCTCGCACTATGGTACTTCTTCAGAAAGAATGTTACACTACAGAAGATACTGGCAATAAATACAGAAAATGGTCTGAGTTCAAGGAGGGTCTAACTTTTGCGTGTTGGTCGTACTGACACTCCGTGGGATGCTTCTGGTAATCATTCGTCCCGTTTTCTTCCATTCTTTTGCTGCGTACCGTCCTGTTGTCTCCGATAATTTGATATCACCTACTCTATTGCTCGTACATTTGTTGGTGGCTATGTACAGAGCTTCTACGATTTTTCTTTGCCTTTTGCTGAAATTATTATGTAGAATACTCGCTTGATCCCATTTAGGGAGATGTCCTTCTTCGTCTATGTGGTTCACAAGTGCGTTGGTATTGCGGTGGTATTGGACATCGACTTTGTGTTCTTTTAATCTTGTGATTAATCCCCTGTATGTTCCTCCTATACTTGCACTGTCACACCCCGAACATGGAATTTTATAAACTAAACTTTCAGTATTGTTATTTTCTATCTTTGGATTGATAAAGTCACTAATTTTCTTACCTGCGTCACAAGAGATGTAAATGTACGTAAGTCTCAGTTCTTTACTGAGAGCGTAGGCCAAGTCTGAGGTGGGGACTACTATGAACATTGTATTGTTCTTGCTTTGGTATTTGTCATTATTTCTCTCACTCATGGCCCTGGCTTTCTTCAAGGTTGCGGAGAGAAGACCAGCGGGAAAACTAAGTTTTTCGAAGGTCTTGGTTATATGTTGCAATTCGTCATTGAGGAATTCAGGGCTGCATATCCTGAGTGCTCGAAAGTAAAATCCCATGACTACACCAGTCTTGGTCTTTTTGTCGAGAGCATTAAAATAATGAATGTAATCATCTTTGTGGGTGGGTTTTCTATATACCTTGAATTTTACAGAATTATTTTCCCTGATGATGACGGTATCCAGGAATGGTAGGGATCCGTTGACCTCGTGCTCTACAGTCAGCTGAATTTTAGGGTATATTTGGTTGAGACGTGATAAGATGTTCACAAAGACACCAACATTAGTGACCTCTCTCATACACACACACACACACACACACACACACACACACATATATATATATTTATATATATATTATATATATATGTTGAGACATTCTGACAGGTTGACGTAAGCGGAATAGGAAACACAGGAGTCTTAGTCTTGAGTTTATTCCTGACTAGTTTCGCAGGTATGCTTTTTTGAAAAAGCATACCTGCGAAACTAGTCAGGAATAAACTCAAGAATACGACTCCTGTGTTTCCTATTCCGCTTACGTCATATATATATATGTATGTATATATATACACGTATAATATATTACAGGTAAGGTTATACAAAGAAAACCATGAGCCCATAGACACTTTTATGTTCAGGTGTGATCGCTGCCTCAATCTCTAATAAAAAAAAAGAAAAAAGAAAAAAAAAATGGGTGGAAGTAATGACCTCACACTAATCAGAGAGAGAAAGGCTTCCATCCCTAAGAAATCCTAGGATTCACAAAAGAATATAATGTTTCTATGAAGCGTGGAAGATAGAAGCAGAGGGTAGGGAGAGAGACAAGGAGAGAGACAAGGAGAGAGGGATGGAGGGAGAGACGGAGGAAGGTAGGGAGAGAGAGAGAGAGAGAGAGAGAGAGAGAGAGAGAGAGAGAGAGAGAGAGAGAGAGAGAGAGAGAGAGAGAGAGAGAGAGAGAGAGAGAGAGAGACTCGTTGCAAACTATCCCTTGACTTTAAGAGCATTTATCCTCCACTTTTTTTCCCTCTTTTTCTCCCCGTATAGAAAATTGGCTTCATAATTTGATGCAGTCGATACATTAGGATTTTTAGTGACACCCCTATGGACCAGAGTCACGCAGGAATCTTTTATGACCGGAGAATAATTTACACTTATGGAATATTTGATCACATTTAACTTCCTCACTCTCTCTCTTTCCCTTTAAGAATGCATCTGTGCGCTGGTGGCGTCATCGGAAGCGTGCTGGCCTCAAATTGGCTTAGTTCTGGGTTCGAATCCCGCACTAGTTCCCGATTCCCAGCAGTGACTGTTTATTACCAGCCCCAACAGTCCCCAAAGCGCATGTACATAGGGCAAAGGTGACGGATTCGGCCGCACCTATTCAGCGCCTCCTGGCGTAGGCTCCTGACCGTTTCGGCGCGATATTGTCCCCAAGGATAGAAGCGCTAGTAAATCATGGTCGACATAAGCAAGTGTCACTCTTTCTCTTCCCCACCTGTCTGTTTTCCTGCCTCCCTCTGTATATTTACCTCCTCAATTTTTCTTCCCATCCCACTCTCTCTCTTCCTCTTTCTGACTCTCTCTCTCTCTATTCCTCATCCTCTCTCTCACTTTTTCTTCCCCTCTCTCTTCCTCTTCCCATCCCCCCACTCTCTCTATTCCTCATCCTATTTCTTTTTTCCCCTCTCTCTTCCTCTTCCCACCCCTCATTCTCTCTCTCTCTCTCTCTCTCCCTGGGATGTAAGTCTCTTATTATTATCGTTGTGTTTCAGATTGCGACGCTAAAGTTCTCAACAGTATCTCCCTTATCTCCCATCCTCCAGTAATCGCCTTCCAACGAGCGGGTCTCCCTACAAGAATCTCCGCCCTGATAACCCAAGCATCTCCTCTTGTTAAGTCTCCAAGTCTCCTGTGTCCTAGCGGGTTACCCTCCCCCCCTCCTCCTCCTCTTCTTCTTCTTCTTCTTCTCCTTCTTCTTCTTCTTTCCTGGCTCTGGTCTTCTTCTTGCCACCCGTTTATTTCTCCTCCAATTTAAGGTTCCACCTCCTCCACCTTCTTTGCAACATTCTTCTTCATCAACATCTCCAGGACTTTGATATTATTTACAGGTTTCATTCTGAGTGATGTGAAACAATTTTATTCAGTTGAGAGAATAATTACCCCGGAAGTCGCGGTTCGGGAGATGAGGAGGAGGAGGAGGAGGACGAGGAGTGGGAAGAGGAGGAGGAAGTCGAAAGAGAGGGTGTAGAAGAAAGAGATGAGGGAAGGGGAGTGGGAGAGGAAGGAGGAGTAAGAGATAAGAGGAGGTGGAGGAGGTGGAGGAGAAAAGGAAGAGGAGGAGAAGGTGGTGGCGGAGGAGGAGGAGGAAGAGAAGGATAAAGTCAGAAGAGTTGGTGTAGGAGAAAGAGGAGATGAGGGAAGGGGAGTGGGAGGGGAAGGAGGAGGAAGAGGAAAAGGAGGTGGAGGAGGAGGTGGTGGTGGTGGAGGAGGAGGAGGAGAAGGAGGAGGAATAGGAGGAGGAGGAGAAGAGAAGGATAAAGTCGGAGGAGAGGGTGTTGAAGAAAGAGGATATGAGGGAAGGGGAGTGAGAGTAGAAGGAGGAGGAGGAGGAAGAAGAAGAGGAATGGAAGCGACTTAGTGTCGCGGTTGACAGAGCCCATCTTTTCCTAAACGTGACCCTCCAATGAACAAAATCTTCTGCTCATCAATTATTCAGCCATTCAGAGTCCACTGCTTAACAAAGGCCTCTCCCATCCACTGGCCATATAATTACGTCAACCTCTGCCACACTACCCCTGCAAAACTTCTCTACTTCGTCTTTCCACCCGCTGTCTAGTCCTCCTCTACCATGCTTCCCATCTCGCGGCGTTCAGTCAGTAACACGTTTGCTCCATCTGCCATCTCCCTTTCCGGTTATATGGACTGCTAATTCTTTTTCCATATTTCCACTCCTTTTCTGCCTCCACAATATCTTTCACTACATTATCCTTTTGTTACTAACTTTCCCATTTCCCTTTTTTTTAAGTATCACTCCCAGCTCTGATTTCTCCATTGCTCTCTGTGCATACCTGTGTCTCCATCTTCTTCGTCAATTTCAAAGTTTTACATCCGTAGATCATAGCTGGGATTATACAGTGATAACAAACATTTCATAAATATTTCTTCCCAGCCAATAGTGATGAGCCTTTTTTAAGTTTCTATCATATTGAGTCAATTTTAGCATTTGTTCTAATCATATTCTTCAACGACTTCAAGATTTTTACCATTTGTTGCAATTGATTTACTATGAACTTACAATTATTAATATAATTTTGGTTTTACTTTTATTCATCTTCAAACTTTCTTTGAGACTTTCCTTATTGAGATCGTTCAGAATATCTTTGAAATCTTCTGCTCTTTCTGAACTAAGAACGACATCCACAAATATCAGGTGATAATGTTGAAACTTTTCTCCTAAAACTGAAAAACCTTCAAGGCAAGTTCTACATAGGTTGGGTGAAACTTTATCACCTTAACATACTCATTTTCTATTCTGATTCTTTATATATCTACTTGCTGCTTAACGTTCTATAAAACCTTGAATTTCAATGTGTTCATTTGTACCCTGTTTACGCTTAAATTTTAGTGCTCCTTTTGAATAATTTTTGTTTTCCCGACACCAAGGCAATTTTTTGCGGTCAGCTAGCAAGCCGCATGCTTGTGCGGCGTGCATACCCAGAGTGGTTGACGTGGTTAGGTTAAGTCATGTTAGGTTAGTTTGAGTTAGGTCAGGTTAGGTTAACCTGACTAAACTTGAAGACTAAAAAAGAGAAGGGAACCATAAAAGAAAAGAGTGGTGTGGAGAAAACAAGTGACCCCTCCCATTTGTTCTACTGAGTCAAAGGCCTTTCAGTAATCTACGAAAGCTAAATACAAATAATATATACTATTCCTTTCTCGGTTAGATGAATAATTGTCAACAGATGGTCTAGAGTGGTGTAACTGAATCTAAAATCTGCTTGTTCTCTTTACTGGTTTGAGTGAGCGGGTTAGGGCGTTGTAACTTGCGGCGAAGGTCGAGGGGATGGCGCTCCGAACCCTGTTACCGGCGAACTGAAATTGAACCAAGGGCATAGTTCATTAAATTCTACGCTACAAAGTCCTCTGTAAGGGGTATC
>NC_134787.1:37554182-37569182 GCF_046742065.1 Oratosquilla oratoria
ATATATATATGTATATATATATATATTATGATAAAGTAGTAGCCTCTGTCTGTCTGACTGATTATTTATTTGTTTGTTTGTACACGAACTCCTCCTAGGGTTTTAGAGATAGGCCCCCATAACCATATATATTCTGCTACACAATCACTCCAGGTACTTGGATAACTATATTTCATTTCGAAAAAAAAATATTTTGGTTAGGGTTAAGGGTTAAAGTTAGGAGGCTTTATGTAGTATCCCCTGAAGTCGCGTAGTATTCTTTTTAACTTAAGAATTAATATGATTAAACAAACCATTGTATGTATCCATAAATATTATTTACATTTGGGAAATTAATGTTGCCACAAACCATGATAGCTTTTGTGAGAGGAAAGAATGTTTATGGTAAATGATTTTATAATTTTACCAAATATTTAAATAATGGTTATTTTCATTTAATTTTTGTGCGGGCGGAAATAATTCATTCACAAACTCCTACGTTGTGCAGATAAACACCTATAACTATATATATTCTGTACATAAATAAACTAGATACATTTCTTTACCTTTCAGCTGTAGACATTTATTGTCAATCCACACACACACACACATGCACACAAAAGAATGTGTACACATGATATTTGTGCTTGTGTATGTATGTATTTTTAAACTAGGGTTTACCAACTTCGGTAGGGGGGCGGACACCTGGAAGGGGGAGTATTTAAAGCTATATTTAATTAAAAATATATATATTTTGGTTAGGGTTAAAGGTTAAAGTTAGGAGGTTTATGGTGAGGGAACACGCCACTACTGTAGTCCCCCCTTAAGTTATTATTTTTGTAACATAATAATCAATATAATTAAACAAACCATTGTATGTGTTCATAAATATTATCTATATTTGTGAAATTAATGTTGCCACAAAACATGATAGCTTTTGTAAGAAAGAATTATGCAAATGGGTTGTATGATTTTACCAAATGTTGAAATATTGCTTATTTTCATTTCATTTTAGTGCGGCGGAAATTTATTATTTACAAACTCTTCCTAGGTTTTTCCAAATAAACCCCTATAACCATATATATTCTAAAGATAAATAAAGTAGATACATTTCTTCACATTTTGGCTGTAGGCATTTATTGTCAATCCACACTCATACACGCACGCAAAAGAATGTGCATATTATATTTGTGTTTATGTATGCATGCATTTTCAAACTAGGGTTTCCCAACCTTTGGGTAGGGGGGCGCACTATCTGGGAGGGGGAGTGTTTAAAGCTATATTTCATTAAAAAAAATATTTGGGTTAGGGTTAAGGGTTAAAGTTAGGTATGGTATGGTTAGGTTAGGGGCTATTCACGAACTCGCAGCAACGCGCGGGTAATTGGCTAGTATATATATATTATACAGCGATTGTCCCTCCGTTATGCTGTCCCCCAACCCCTTGCTACTGTCCTGTACCATTTCTCTGAGTATTCATTTCCATTTTCCGCCTACCCTGTGGTGGGGGAAAAGAATGCTGCCACCAAGTCTTCCCACTTGAGTCGTAAAAGGCAACAAAAAACGGGACGAGGGATAGAACTAGAAATCCTGCTACTTGTAGCCCCAAAGGGGACATTCCTAAAAGAAGTAAAGGCATAAGAGGGTCTAGGAGTTTTCCAACCAGTACCCTAAGGTTTGGGTCTTTTAATGTGCGTGGATGTGGTACAGATGAGAGTAAAAGGGAAGATATAGGCAGTGTGTTTGTGAGAAGAAAGATGGATGTGTTGGCATTGAGTGAAACTAAGTTGAAAGGGAGGGGCGAGTGCGAGTGGGAATGTAGTTGGGAGGTTCTCAGGAGTGAAGAGAGGACGAGGGAGAGAAGTGATAGCTATACTAGTACGTGAAAAGATAGGTAAGCATATAGAGGAGTGGAAGGTTTCTTCAAGGGAGATGTGTGTTTTTGTAAGTGCGTATGGGCCTGGTAGTGAGAAGAGCGTAGAGGAAAGGGAGGCTTTTTGGATGGACTTGAATGAGTGCATAGAGGGATTAAGGAGAAATGTCAATGTACTTGTATTTGGAGACCTTAATACTAGGATAGGAAATGAACCAATAGATGGAGTGATTGCGAAGTATGGAGTTCCAGGAAAAAATCGTTGTGGAGAGTTGATGGTGGAGATGTGTCTCGAGAGTTGATGATAGCAAATACAATGTTTAGGGAGAAAGTCAAGCATAAGTACACATGGGAGAGGGTGGTGGATGGAAGGGTGGCAGATAGAATAATAGGAAGTATAATAGGAAGAGTTAAGGATGTACATGTTCCAAGAGGAGAGAGTGGGAGAATATCGGAACATTTTTTGGTGGAAGGTAAGTTGAGAATGGAGACTAGGTGGACAAAGAGGAAAAGGACAGAAGTTATAGATGTAAAGAGAAGAGAAGTAAAACATAAGATAAAGGAGGCAAAGAGAAGAGCAGATGTGAAATGGGGTAAGAATGTTACAGAAATTTTTGAAAGTAATAAATAATGTTTTGGAAAGAAATTAAGAGGAAGAGGAGGCGAATCAAGTAAAGAAGAAAAGGTAAAAGGTGCAGATGGAGAGATGATAATGGAAGAAAAGGCAGTGAGAGGAAGGTGGGCAAAGTATTTTAGGGAATTGCTAAATGTGAAGGAGGTTGGGAGGGAAAGATAGTTGCAGTGGGAAACGCTAAGAAAATTACCGTGATTAGTGAGGAAAATTGAGGAGAAATAAGGAAAGATGAAGTGAAGGAAGCTGTTAAGATGATGAGAGCAGGTAAGGCACCTGGGTTGGATGGATGCCATGCAGAATATCTGAAAAAGGAGGTAAAGTTATGGTGGACTGGCTGGTGGGGTTATTTAATGTTTGTTTAAGAGAGGGTAGAGTGCCGGAGAACTGGAGAAGTGCCTGTATAGGACCACTTTACAAGAGGAAGGGGGACAAATGTGAGTGTGGTAGTTTCAGAGGGATCAGATTGTTAAGTGTAATTGGGAAGGCTTATTGGAGGGTCTTGACTGAGCGGATTAGGAGAGGAACAGAGGGAGTAATTGGTGAGGAACAGTGTGGGTTTAGGACGGGTAGGGGTTGTGTAGATCAGATTTTTATGGTAAGACAGATATGTGAGAAAGCTTTAGGAAAAGCGAAGGGTGTTTTTTGAGCTTTTATGGATCTGGAAAAGGCTTATGATAGGGTAGACAGGAAGGCACTGTGGGAGGTATTGCAGATATATGGAATATGAGGACAGCTGTTAAGAGCAATCAAGAGTTATTATGAGAGTAGTAGAGCTTGTGTTAGGATTGGAAATGGAGAGAGGGGGTGGTTTGAGGTAAAGGTGGACTTCGTCAGGGATGTGTTATGTTAAGAGTATTGGGATGGTTCGGACACTTGGAAAGAATGAGTGAAGAAAGACTAGTAAAAGAGATTTGCAAGGCAGAGGTGGAAGGAGTGAACATGAGGGGGCGACTTAGGATGAAATGGATGGATGGGTTAAAAGGGACATTGGGAAAGAGGGGAATGTATGTTGAGGAAGGACAGGAGAGGACAGAAGATATTAGCGAATGGAGAAAGGTTGTGTATGGATGATACTGTGATGCATGAGGGGGAGTGGATGGGGGATGGGGGGTGAGGGACTATGTATGAGTAATAAATTGACGTAGCTCGAAGGGATTTCTCCCCGTCTTCTCCTTTTCTACATCAGGGGACAGAGAGAGGGGGTCGCCGAATTAATGAAGCGGACTTGCTGTGGATGTGCTGTGTCTTGCGACACTGCTTCTGACCAAGGGCAGTGGACAAGATGCAGAGATGGCCGGTCATCCAGGAGGTGCCAATATAAGAGTGGGGGAAGAAGGTAGAGGGGAGTGGAGTACTTAGGGGATGGAATGGGTGGGAGCGGTTTCTATACCTTTTGGCTACCTCTCGTGTAAGGGGGAAAAATACTTTGGTGTATGTATGTATGTATGTATGTATGTATGTATATATATATATATATAATATATATATACATATATATATATGCTATATATACATATATATATATATGTATATACATATACATACGTGTATATATACATACATACATATATATATATATACATATATATATATACATATATATAATATATATAAATGTATATACATACGTGTATATATACATATATATATATATATGTATATATATATATATATATATATATATATGTATATATATATATATATATGTGTGTGTATATATATATATATATATATATATATATATACATACGCGTATATATACATACATATACATATATATATACATATATGTATATATATATATATACATGTATATATATATATATATATATATACATACGTGTATATATACATATATATATATATACATATATATAAAATGTGTGTGTGTGTATTTACCTAGTTGTAATTATACGGGAAGGGGAGCTATGCTCGTGGTGACCCGTTTTTGTATCTCGCAAGATCAAGTTTGTTCTTAAATTGTTGTATTGTGTTTGCATACACTATTTCTTCATCCAATTTGTTCCATACATCTATCACTCTATGTGCATTCGTGTGCATTCGTTCGTACATGCGTTTGTGCACGTGTGTTGGTTACTTTCCACACCACGGCCATTAGCGTCATGGTTTGCAAACTCTCCCACCGTTCTGGGCGGATTAGGAACCCGCGCCGCCTCTCGTCGAGTGTCCGGTTTTTGTGGCCGCGTCGCATGGCCGCGGTTCCTAATGGAGAAAATTACCCTTAACATGATTCATGATGAACTAAGCAGGCAAATAAATGAATGAACAAATAAATAAATAAATAAATAAATGAAATTATAATAATAAAATAAAGTAAATAATAATAGAATGAAAATAAAATAAAATAAAATAATAAATAAACAGATGAATAACTAAAAGAAAATAAATAAATAAATGAGATTAATAAGCTAATATACAAATCAAGTAAACAAATTAATAAATAAGAAATAAAATGTATGTATGTATATATTAAATGAACAAGCATACACTGTAGTGAGAAATAAAATAGAATAATAGATACATAAATAAATGACAAAAATATCAAAAGAACAATATAAAAGATATGGAGGCGGTCTTTAACCACTTCAAAAAGGTGACAATCTGCATATATTCTCTAGCCGCCAAGCGATTTTATTCTCGTGAAGGCCGACATGATATTCTGGAAGAAGCTTCAGGGGTCAAACTCGGGACCACGAACTTCCAATCCGCAGCTGTACCACTGGGCCATGAAGCTGTTACGCTAACTAATGACTAAAATCATCTAACCTGAGCCAAAACAAAATATAAGTCCCCCACCGTAATGACATGGTCGAGAAAGTTCAAAGCCCACAATGATTCGTTTGACAGAAAGCGGCCTTCTGAAACAAGTCTTTGAATCTTCCCCAACCACCCCCCCACTTCACCTCCCTCCCCCCTCCAGGTCCTCACGCTACCCCTTTCCCTTCCCTCCTCCTCCTAAAACGTATCCTAAATCCCTTCCCTTCTTACCCCCTCCTCCTCCTCCCCCCTCCCCTTCCATTCCCTCTTCTACCACCACCATAACCCTTTTCGTCTCCCCTCACATCACCCCTCGCTCTGCCTCCCACTTCCTCTCACTTAGCCTTTCTTCCCTCTTCGTTTCTTTCCCCTCCCCTCGCCTCCTTACCTCCTCTTCATCCTCCCCTCGTCTATTCTTTTTTTTTCCTTCGTCTCTTTCTCCTACCTTCCCTTGCTTTCTATCCTCGTCTCCTCTTCTTCCTCTCTTCGCGACCCCATCCTCCTTCCCACGCCTCTCCATCCTTCACCTAGTTTGTTTAAAGGTCAACTAAGAAGGTTTTCAAAGAGGTGGTGAATATTTGCTAGATGTATGGCTTAGTCACTTTTTGATCAAATAATGCAAAAATAAATTCTCGTTATTACGTAATGTGATAAAAAGGCCTATCAAAATATCGGTAATAGACGAACTTTTCCTTCGCCGATCTTCGGCTGTTCTCGTAAGGCTGTGACGTCACTTGCGCTGTTTACATTCTGATGGAAGTCACTATACCAGTGGATTCCAAACTTTTTTTCTGTCATTTCCCTCTACAACCAGTTTAACCATCCAGATTTCCTCCTTCAAGGCAAGACACACCGTGACTATTTACTAATTTATTTTAAAAATGTGCAAATTAACTGATAAACATCGTTACATAGTAAACTACACCGCCCATCTATAACAGGCATCTCCCTCAGGCATGAGAAAATCCATCTGATTGATATATATATATATATATATATATATATATATATATATATATATATATATATATATATATATATATATATATATATATATATATATATATATATATATATATTGCTAGTAGTGTAATTATTTCCCCCCTGGCAACTTCAAATTTCCCCCCAGGAGGAAATTTTCCCCAGTTTGGGAAATGTTGGACTATACGAGAAAAAGACTAGACAAAATTAACAAGGAAAAAGACATAAATAGCTATGGAAACACACAAACAGCTTAAGGTCATATGGCACAAACAAAACCACAAGTGATCCAGCAGTATATGATGAAAACAAAACCAAAATCAGTAAACAAGAACTACGAGAGAAAATTACAACTTTCTGGAAAGGCGACATGCAAACCTCATTGAAGATGCCTGGAGCCCAGAATTTGAATCCAATTACAAAAATCAACACTAAGAGGAAATGGAAAAAGGTACCATAGCCACAGACGTAGATCACACAGTCAACATCCCAGAAATTCTAAGAGAGCACTATGATTATGCCTTCATCACAGAACCAAATATCAAACCTATGAGCTCAGGGGATATCACAGCAGAAGTGCTAACTAAACAAATAAAAAAAAATGAAAAATGGTAAAGCAGCAGGTCCAAACGGCTTAAGCACTGAAATGTTTAAAGAAATAATAAAAGACACAGAAGCCACAACAAAACTCGTTACGGGCTACAACTCAATAATCAGACAAAACAGAGTACCTCAAAACTGGAAGACCTCAAAAACAAAGCTCATCCCAAAAACACAAACCCCACAAATCAATCACTTCAGACCAATAGCCCTACTAAACACATTATCAAAGAAAAACTGGAAAAACACCTCCACCAAAATCAAAACCTACTAGAAACACAAAATGGTTTCACATCAAAGAGAAGAATAGCTGACAACATCTTCATGCTACAATACAGCATCACAGAAAGTTACAAGAATAAAAAACCGCTGATCATCATTTCAATAGATTTCACCAAGGCCTTTGACAGTGTAAGAAGGGAAACCCTAATAAAAGCACTAAAAACTCAAACATCCACCCAGACATCATATCTACAATAGCTAACACATACCAAGGAGATACCAGAAAATGTGTAAAATACAAATCACCAGTGGTATCAGAGAAGGATGCAATGGCTGCACCACACTTTTCCTATTGATACCATACCTGATCATCAATTACTTAGATCTCCATTTAGAAGGCTTCAAAAACCACATCGCACAAATAACTTAAATCTTCTATGCTGATGACGGACTCCTACTAACAAATTCTGTAGATGAAGCGGTACAAGCACTCACATTGCTAACTGAGATTGGAGAAGAATGTGGTTAAAAAATAAACAAAGTAAAGAGCAATATCCTAACTTACAATCTAGCAGTCCCCAAAAGAAATTAGTGGAATAAAAGTCATGGACTACCAAAAAATATTTAGGAATAAAAATAACAAATAAGGGGAAATGCCTCAAAGAACACATAAATAACATCTGCAAAACACATTTGCTAATCAAACAGCCTCAATAACGACAAAAAGCTGCAACAGGATCAGCATCGGCAAAGTGTTCTGGGAAAATGTCGCCATCCTCAGTCTACGCCACTCGACTGAAGTAATCTTCTTCGCAAAAAGTGAACTCAACAGGCTGCAGATAATAGAGCACAAGGCATACAAAATAATATTCAGAGCAGAGATCGGATCTTCCTCAGCTTACACTAGAGATATGCAAAACAATTTCTCATACGCCAGACACATTATTGGAGATGGGGGGAACAAGTTAGTCATGCTCATTTTTCAAGACCTATCTGAAAGACAAGGAAGTTATTGGGCCAAGCAACGGGTCTCAAAACGATAAAAACCTCAAAGCCAGGATAAATGATATTGACACAGACGTATGGAAACCGAACTGGCAGTTAAACCCTCCTTATTGCACTACAGGCGATGGAAACCAGCATTTCAATAAAAAATCATGTAAAAAGCACAAAACTGGAGGTGTTGGAGTATGTAAACATCAATCGTTACGTCATCAATCGCCCTAGCGGTGGAAAATGTAACTGCGACGATGAAAAGTCCGTCTGCTGAGGCACCTTTAAGATCATGCTATTTGGATAAAATAAAGACTATAAAATGCTAGTAACGTGCATTTTAGTGTTCTAACTTCTAAGTTATATTTTCATACATGAAATAACAAAAAATAAAGAAATCTAAAACCTTCTCAGTTGACCTTTAAGCAGACTGGAATTTTCTTCACATATGTGTGGGTAAGTGAATATGTATTTTCCATGGTGTACTTTAGATATTTCATGCTGTTCAACACATTATTTTATTCAGCTTGAAGAAGCTCCTAGATCTGAAGAAGCTAACATCATCTTATTCTTTCACTACAATGACACACTTTACATATTTTATTCTGGTTAATGTTAGACTATTCTATTCGGCTTTGGAGGCGTCCCTTGGTCTGAAAGGAGTTCAAGTGAACATTTAAATTCGAATTCGAATTTCATTTTAAGCTGTTGCCGTCAGGCGATTTTATTCAGGTGGAGGCTCCCATCCCCCACCCCACTCCCTCCTCGGCCGCTTAAAAGCGCTATCACACTGGGCTATTTTTCCATCGACCTCCGATTCCTCGGCGGTACCGCCTACCTCTACAACTTTGTCCGTTGTAAAATCACTATGACGAACTTTTTCCCTCCAGCATATCAGGCTCCTTCGCGAAAGCCGCGGGATCCAAATCTGCCCCAACCGTCGAAGGAAAATTAGACCAGTGCGATAACGCCGAGGATGATGTATCCCAGCCAGATTAAGTACCCGTCCACGACACGACGCCGTGCTGTCAAAAACCATCGGTGTCCATAGACGCTTTCACACGTCACGACCACGTGTGAAAGCGTCCATAGACAGCCACGAATATTTGAGAGCATGACGTCGTGTCGTGGACGTCGCACAAAAGTGTGAAATACTTGATCGTGTTTAAGCTAAGGTTAACTTAATCCTTCCGCTGAGATTTTATTCAGTTGATGGGAGGCTTTCAGTCTGAAGGAGTGTTAGGGATTTTTTTTTCAGCATTTCATTGGCAATAACCAGCGATTCTATCCTAGGGGA
Organism: Oratosquilla oratoria; assembly: GCF_046742065.1. NCBI lineage: Eukaryota > Metazoa > Arthropoda > Malacostraca > Stomatopoda > Squillidae > Oratosquilla > Oratosquilla oratoria. The sequence goes on from NC_134787.1 coordinate 37,563,539, forward strand.
CAATATCGCGGTGATGTGGCAGAGTTCATGGAAGTAGTAAAGAAAAAAAAAATCAGCATTTTTTATTTTCATGTACTTACTTATCTATTTATCCTTTTATTTTATTTGATATTTTTACTTTTTTATTTATTTATCTATTTTTTTGAGGAGAGTAGTCTTCAATCAGAAATAAATAAATAGATAAATAAATAAAAAATGAAAAAGGAGAGGATGGAAGGAACACCTCGTTTGATTCACCACGTTTTTGGATCACGTGCCGGATTCGTGATCGACAGCTCCTCCCCTCCCGGATAAAAGCTTCATAGCTCATATAGCCCGATCTATGGGTAATACTGTGACCTTTTACACATGCCATACACCCATCCGCTTCCTGAAAGGGGACCTTAACGACTCGCGGTATTAGAGAAAGCTTTGCCACCGTGACCAGATCCTTGGGGACAATATCATGGAGGTGGTCAAGGAGAGATTCCAGGAGGGGCAGTGGAAGCATAGTGAATAGTGATAGTGGATAGTGATCAGCATTTTTTTTTAGTAGAGATTAATCTGCAATTATAAATTAATTCTGCGTGATACTCTGGTCCTTAGGGGTGTCACTAAAACGAAGGGAAAAAAAAGAGAAGAGGAAAATAAGACACAGAAGATTGCAAATCAATTGGAGTAAAAATGAAAAGATGCACGGGAAAGAAATAACTGGGGAGGGAAGGAGAGGAAGAGGTGAAGGAAGAGGAGGTAAAGGAGGAGGCGTGGGAGAGGAGGGAGGAGGAATATGAAGATCAGGAGAGAGGTGGAAGAGAGCGGAAGAAGAGGTAGAGAAGGGTGTTGAAGAAAGAGGAAATGGGGAGAGGAGGGACAGAAGGAGAAGGAAGAGGAAGAAGAGGGTGAGGAGGGGAAGAAGGAGGAAGAAGAGTAGGAAGGAGGGGGAAGAAGAGGAGCAAAGAAGAGGAAGAAGAAGAGGAACAAGAGGAAGAAGAAGAGGAAGAGGAGGAAGAAGGGGAGGAAGTGGAAGAAGATGAGGAAGAAGAGATGGAGTAGGAAGGAGGAAAAGAAGAGAAGACGAAGATGGAGGAGGAAGAAAAGGTGGAGGGTGAGGAGGAGAAAGAAGAGGAGGAGGAAGAAATAGAGCGTGTGAAGGAGGAAGAAGAGGAAGAGGAGTAGGAGTAGGAGTAGGAGGAGGAGGAGGAGGAGGAGGAGAAGGAGGAGAAGGAGGAGGGTGTGGAAGTGGATAGGGAAAGCAAGTCAATGTTCTGTTGTGAAGCCTTAAGTAATAATCACTATCCTCCTCCCACTCCCGTCCCTGCCTCTCCGATCCTAAATAAACAAGTTACGATTTTCCTTTTCAATTCGTTCAACAAAAACAGTTTTAGGACGAATCATGTACAGACTTCCAGCTTCGCGTGCCGACAAAGTCCCCTGACCGAAAATGTCGATTTTTTTTTTCTTTTTTAATGAAATCGCTCGGTGAACTTGAAGGCCGATATTTGGGTGTCTTTTTTTTTTTTTTTTTTGTACATGACGAAAGGAGTGAAACTTTCACAATTAACCTTTGGAAGATCCAGTCCTCTGGCCTGACGCTTCTCCTATCGCATTTGTATGCTGCGCAACCGACTTCAATTCGAACACGATCATCTGTCACCAACTTCGACTTCATACATCATCAATTAAATCTGTTATTTCGAGATTATTGTACTACTAGAATTTTATATACTGCATAGATATGTCTACTCTATTTAATGAAATTATATATAATTATTTTGTATTAGTGATTGTGACGTTTGGTTCAATAATGAAGCCCAAGTCGGGGTCAAGAATGCGGCATCTGAAGGAGTGTCGGTGCACCCTTTCCTCACCTGGGAATGTGTGCGTTTTGGTCGACGCCATCTTGGGATGTGCTCATCTTGCCGGATCCCATTCCATGTGCCCAGGCGAGCCAGGAATGACTCCCAGGGACTACGGAGGGAGTGAGAAGAGCTTAGGAGATGCACAAAGTAACGGACTCCCGAATGTACACGCACATGCACTCTCAACGCCATGCAAGTAGACTTCTGTATGGGAGTGTGTGTAGGAAGTTTGTATGTGTGGGGGTGATGTGGATCTTGCATGAAGATACAAAAGCGCGTATACACATACACACACACAAGCTGGAACAATACATGAATTCAAATCTAAGTATAATAATTGAAAAAATATAGCCCAAATTAGAAGAGAGTAAAAGACAGTACCCTATGAGCGTTGCTCCTTTCCTGTATACTACAATTAGGTAAATAGATTATAATTAAGTGAATATACACGCTTACACACACAGGGGCAGAAGTAGGAAGAAGATATTTAAGATGAAGAGAAGGAGGACGAGGAGGGAAAGGAGGGTAAGAAGGAAGTAAATGGGACGAATAGGGAAGAGGGTCAAATAGGAAAAGTCTGAGAAAGGTGATGGAAATGTATCTACAGAGTCAGAAGGACAATAGGGTGAAACAAGAGCACTATACGGTACAAGTGGAAATTGAATAAGATAGAAATGGAAGCAGTAGATATAGTAAAAATGTAAAATATGATATAAAAGACAGACGTGAAGAGACAAGTGTACAAGTAGAGTAAAACTGATGTGATCCCACTTCTTAACTGTAGATCACTGAAGCAAGTGGCAGACGACTTCATTATACTGATTCCAATCACTCTAAACCCCATTATTCCCATTCAACCCAACCCCAAAGTGAATAAGTTTCACATTTAATAACAATTAAGAAAGCTACACAACAAGTCACTGCATTTCACTACGACAGCCAATTTATATCTCAAGACACGCCTCAAGACTATTCTATTCGTCTAGGGGCCGATTCGCATTTCATCATAACTGTCTCCAGATGATTTTATTAATTTGGGGGACGGGGGGAGGGGAGGGGAACTCTGAGGTCTCAACACAATACTGCGACAATATAATAATGAATGAATGGAGCGAAGATGACGTACAATCGTTGGAGGCTTTCCTAAGTCGAAGACGCGAGCATATCGACGTTGTTTACAGCCACCGAAGTCACGACACTTACACCAACCGCCTCTTCCTCCTCCTCCTTCGTCTTCTTCCTCCTCCTCCTCCTCAACCAACTTCTCCTCCTTCTTCGTCTTCTTTCTCTTCCTCCAACTTCGTCTTTTTCTTCGTTTTCCTTCTCGTCCTCGACCAACTCCTCCTCCTTGTTCGTCTTCGTCTTCTCCCTTCTCCTCCAATTCCTCCTCCTTCTTCATCATCTTCTTCTTCCCTCTTCTTTTATCTTGTCTTCGTCTTCCTCCTCCTCCTTCTTCTTTTATTTTGCCATCTTTCTCCTTCTCCTTCTCCTCGTCCAAGTCCTCCTCCTTTTTTTCCTCTCCCCTTCTTTTATTTGACTTCATTTTTCTTCTCCTCTTCCTCTAATTCCTCCTTCTACAGCCCAAGTATCCCTTACTTCCTCCTTCTCATTTGTCTTCCTTCTCCTCATCTTCTTTTCTTTCCTCTATTCTTCCTCCTATCTATTAACCTCCCTTTTTCCTCCTACTCCTGCTCTTCATAATTTTTCTAACAGTTTCCTTTGTTTTCTTTTCCTCCTCCTCTTCCTCCTCATTCTCCTCCACCAGCTCCACCTCCACCTTCTCCACGACCTCCTCCTCCAAAGACTCGAGATGCCTTAACCATTTTTTTTCTCCACTTGGGAACATCACCTTTTCTTAGTGGAACCCTCAATCTCGAGAATAAATACCTCTTTTAATTTTGAGCAACAGACGACTTCATTCACTAGAGAACTTACCTTACGAGACGAGAAATCATCAAATCATTTCCTTTATTCTTGTGATGCACTTCAGATATTTTGTGCTGGCTAACAAAGGAGGAGTTTATTCAGTTGAAAGTCACCCTCTGACTAAAAGGGTTTCGACATCTAAAATCTGTGAGCCTATACATACATATACATATGAAGATACATACATGAACACACGTTATATCTTATATTATATATATATATATATATACATTATATATATATATATATATACATTATATATATATATATATAAATATATATGTATATATACACACACACACGCACACACACATACACACACACACACACATATATATATATATATATATATATATATATGTGTGTGTGTGTGTGTGTGTGTGTGTGTGTGTGTGTGTGTGTGTGTGTGTGTTTGTAAGGGTATATGGTACCACTGACACATTTCATTCTGGTTACCTCTAAGCTTTGAATATGACGTTAAAGAAAAATTATATATATATATATATATATATATATATATATATATATATAAATATATATATATATATAATATATATATATATATATATATATACACACACAAATTAAAATTGAATTATGAATCTGTAATCTGAATCTAAAAATCCAATCATGAAATGTGAATTGAAATAAATCGGCCACGGTCAAATCCACCTGGAATCGGTAATCCTAATTCGAAAGAGAGAGAGAGAGAGAGAGAGAGAGAGAGAGAGAGAGAGAGAGAGGTAGAGGGTCAATAAGTCAACATTAATTACATGTCAGCTGCTGACGTCACTCTGGTCTGTCCACGACACCTGGATGTCTGCCAGTGATGCTTGCGAGTCGCTCTGGGCATAGGAAGTAGTCTCATGACGTCATCATTACTTTCATGACGTCATCGATATCCTCATGACGTCATTGGTCACATGACGTTATCTTAATATATTACGTCATCGTTAGCTTCATGACGTCATCGATAACATAGCATCGTCGATGGCTACATGACGTCATCGTTAAATTTATAATGTCAATATTAGCTTCATGACTGCTTCATGACGTCATCGATCAAATGATATCACTTCTGTTGCCTTAAATGTGGGGCGAGACATTGTGGTCGAATTCTTAAACAAATTTACTGAGCCTGACGAGGTGAACTGCGGCATTTAACAACCTTATACTTAGTGAACATATGGACCATGGTTGCTTGTTACGATATTTGGCCTCAGAGAGAGAAAATAATAATAATAAAAAATAAAAATAAAATAATAATAATAATAATAATAATAATGATAATAATAATAATAATAACAATAATAATGATAATAGTAATAGTAGTAATAATGATAATAATAATAATAATAATTATGATAATAATGGTAGATTATGATTATGATAATGATTATAATAATGATAATAATAATAATAATAACAATAATAATGATAATAGTAATAGTAGTAATAATGATAATAATAATAATAATGGTGATAATAATAAATAATATAATAAGAAAATAAAGAGAGAGAGAGAGAGAGAGAGAGAGAGAGAGAGAGAGAGAGAGAGAGAGAGGCAGAAACTAACATCAACGAGCCCTTGAACAACGATGATGATCTAAATGATGAACGAGGTGGTGGAGGTGGGGAAGGTGAGGTGGGGATGGAGGGGTCAGGAATACATTCGTTACTACAAGGTGGAAGGGAGAGTAGGGAGTGGGAGAAGAAGTGGGGTTTGATTCAAATGACACACCTGGAGCGAAGTAATTGCTTCATTAATTGCAGTTACGAATGACAGCGCGTCCAATGCCGAACTGGACCGGTAACCGGTTAACGGTGACCGATTTCGACGTAAAAACAGATAGCAAATCCCCCTATCACCCTCTCTTTAC
>NC_134787.1:37574182-37576682 GCF_046742065.1 Oratosquilla oratoria
AATCTGTGCAGTAGTCCTTCCGGGTATCTGAGTTTAGTGAATACTTTGAAAATATATTTGATTTCATCCTCTAAAAATTCTTCGCTACAAATACGGTACGCCCTTAAGAAAAATCCTATAACCACTCCGTTTTTAATTTTGTTGCTATGCGCTGAGTAGAAATGAATCACATCGTCTTTATTGGTGCTTTTCCTGTAGACAGAGAATGATATCGTATTACCTCTCCTCCAAATCACCGTATCCAAGAAAGCTAGTCTGTTACCCGTCTCGTGTTCGATAGTAAACTGGATGTTTGGTTCGACCTGATTCAATCTACTCAACTTGTCATCTAATTGTACCTCTTTCGGAGCGATGACAAGGACGTCGTCCACATACCTCAGCCAAAGCGTGTCTCTACCCATTATCCTTATGAAATAATCTGTCTCTAAAACTTCCATATACAATGAAGCTAGAACCGCACTGAGAGGACTACCCATTGCAAGTCCTCGGTGTTGTCTGTATTCTTTCCCGTTGAACATGAAAGGACCAAACTTCACACATAGAGACACTAATTTCAAGTAATCACTTTTCCCCACTGGTAAATCAGCCTCATCCAAACTGTCTACCACCTTCTTTGCCGCTGCCAACGCTCCTTCTACCTCGACATTCGTAAAGAGCGCAGTTACATCATAGCTAGCCATCACTTTTTCTGAAAGATCACCATTCTTTAACCTCGTGATCAGATCTCCAGAGTTTTTTAAATGGGCATTACTTATCGAGCCTAGCCTCTGTGATAGTGGTTTGGCTAAGCACTTGGCTAGTCTGTGCGGGGCGCTCCCGATACCAGAGGTGATGGGTCTCATCGGGACGTTTGGTTTATGGGTTTTCGGAAGTCCCCGCATTCTGGGTGGTTTAGGGGCTTCCTCTAACAGACCCAGTAGCTTTTTCCCCCGGCTGGTTCTTGTGAGTATCTTCCTTGCTTCTTTCTTAAATTTCTCCCCTTCTAAAGCTGCGTGCCCAATATGTTTCTCTTCATATGTATTGGTGTCGCTGAGCAAGTCTAACATTTTTGTGTCATAATCTACCCTGTTCATGACGACAACTCCTCCACCTTTATCCGCACTAGTGATTACTATATCGTCGTCTCTTCCTAGTTTCTCTAAGGCTAATCTGAACCGTCTGGGTATGGAACATTGATTGATCGTGGCTAGAGCATGAAAGCATGTGACTAGACCTTGTTTGAAACCTTTTTCCACGTCACTGTCATTCCATTTGTAGTTCCTGTTTAAATAATCAGTATAACCTCTCTTATTCACACCGATATCAAATTTAAGACCAAGCGAGAGGGATTGTTTTTCTATAACTGATAATTGTCTGTCAGACAAATTCACAATCAGGTCGTCTCTACCTACTTCGTTCCACTCACTTGAATCACACAGGCGAGCTAATTTATTTTCTAACCTGCCCCTCTGCACAAGGTTTTCGTGTTCCAATTTCCGAGACAAGAACAGTGGTAATTTCACATTGTTAATACTATTACGTAGTTTGTCCACTTCATTTAATAGGTCTTCGCATGTCTCTGATAAGAACACTCCAGCACTTTCACTAAACGGTTTGCCTATTTTGAGCACCTTGGGTGTTTCTCTGGGTAGGACTTTCTCCTCAAGGCAATCTTGCAGGAATCTTCGGCGAAGTAGATAGCTGTCGATTTTCCGTCTTGTACGAAACTCCTTCCATATTGTTCCTGGTTTCTCACCACCACTCCCAAGGTGCTCAAAATAGGCAAACCGTTTAGTGAAAGTGCTGGAGTGTTCTTATCAGAGACATGCGAAGACCTATTAAATGAAGTGGACAAACTACGTAATAGTATTAACAATGTGAAATTACCACTGTTCTTGTCTCGGAAATTGGAACACGAAAACCTTGTGCAGAGGGGCAGGTTAGAAAATAAATTAGCTCGCCTGTGTGATTCAAGTGAGTGGAACGAAGTAGGTAGAGACGACCTGATTGTGAATTTGTCTGACAGACAATTATCAGTTATAGAAAAACAATCCCTCTCGCTTGGTCTTAAATTTGATATCGGTGTGAATAAGAGAGGTTATACTGATTATTTAAACAGGAACTACAAATGGAATGACAGTGACGTGGAAAAAGGTTTCAAACAAGGTCTAGTCACATGCTTTCATGCTCTAGCCACGATCAATCAATGTTCCATACCCAGACGGTTCAGATTAGCCTTAGAGAAACTAGGAAGAGACGACGATATAGTAATCACTAGTGCGGATAAAGGTGGAGGAGTTGTCGTCATGAACAGGGTAGATTATGACACAAAAATGTTAGACTTGCTCAGCGACACCAATACATATGAAGAGAAACATATTGGGCACGCAGCTTTAGAAGGGGAGAAATTTAAGAAAGAAGCAAGGAAGATACTCACAAGAACCAGCCGGGGGAAAAAGCTACTGGGTCTGTTAGAGGAAGCCCCTAAACCACCCAGAATGCGGGGACTTCCGAAAACCCA
>NC_134787.1:37581682-37586682 GCF_046742065.1 Oratosquilla oratoria
AATTGGCGAGCCCATGGGGGTCCTAATTCTGAGGTGGTACATCGTGTCTCTGTAATTAAAAAAGGTTGAGTCTAGGCATAAATTCACCAACCTCATCAATTCACTGGTGGAAAGTTTTTCATTGTCCAGGTAGCCCCGTGTTTCCTCCATCGCGGACAACACCGACCGCTTCACGAGGTCCTGCGGTAAAGATGTGAACATGGACTTCACATCGAATGACACCATAACCTCATCACTCTCCACTCTGAGGTCTGGCACACAATTAACGGCTTAACTTTACAGTTGCCGCTAGCTTTAGTGCAAAGCGCATGAGTAGGTCTAGCTTTCATAGGCTTGTGGCCGGGTAGGCTCTTTTCTTTCGCGGTGATAAACGTACACCTAGCCATTAAAAAAAAAAAAAAAAAAACAGTCCAGTTTCATCGCAGTTGAAAACTTGCTGCGGTATGTATCTTTTTTGAGCTACAAAAAATCCGAAAGTCTTTAAGAAATCTTCATCTGCCTTAACATCTGCACTGGATCTAATTACAGAGTCAATGCCTGTTCGTTTTTTAAATTTTTCAAACCATCCACGGCTGTCTTTACATTCCTCACCAACAGTACCTTCTGATGGTTCTCTCTCCTTCTTAGATGCATCACGTTTAAGGTCTTGGAAGATAGCAATAGCCTTTTCTGATATTATTGTTTCCGTAACAGAGTCACCAGCGAACTCCTTCTCCTTAATCCATATTAAAAATAGGGGCTCCATTTCATTATGTAGGTATGTTCTAGGCTTCGAAATAATGGTGACGCCTTTGGAAGGCTGCACCTTCTTTATTGCATCTTTCTGCTTAATGATCGTGGATATTGTTGATGCATTGCGTCAATATCCTTTGGCTAAGTCACTCACCCGCACACCACGCTAATATTTTACAATTATTTCATACTTTACCTCAATCGAGTTCATTTATATATATATATTTTTCTTTTTACTATCCTTGTCCTTATCATTGGGACCCACGGTTATGCACAAAAATCAAAATAATAATCCACAAAACAGGTACAAGTACGACGAACAACGGAGATGTAAACACACGAACTGAAGCGGCGAGAATCGTCGAGGGCCTAGTGAACAGTCTGCCTCCTACCGCTGGCGTTTCAAATTATCGCGCATCACCACATCGTATCTAAAAAATTTCGTCGTATCTTAGGGCGTAAAAAAAAAAAAAAAAAAAAAAAAAAAAATCGTATCTCCAACTTTTCGTGTTACAAAGGATTACAAAGGCGGAGCATGCCGACAGGAGACCTTTTGGTCTATATCTAGGTCGGATGCGAAAAAATCATAATAATAGATTAATAAATAAAAACTATAATAATGTAAATAACATATAAAATACATAAATAAATGCATAGGTATAGTTAAATAATAAACAAACAAGTAAATAGTAAATAATGATAGATTAACATATAACTAATAATACATGAAAATCAAACAGACAAATGATGATAAAACAAAAACAAATAACATAAAATAAATTATAATCATTACAGCATCTTGCTTGGGTGTTTATCTAAATGATTCTTAAAGTTTCGTACTGAACTACATTGCACTACCTGTGCAGGAAGTTTATTCCATTCATTAACTACACGGTTGGCGAAGTTGTTTCTACCTAGTTTCAAATTGAATCTATTTCCGGACAGTTTGAGACAGTCTGATTCTCATTCAGTATGAAAATTGTCACTTTTGGTGTTGTCAGTTCCCTTTAGAATCTTAAAGTCCTGCGTCAAGTCACCTCCGAGTCTACGCTTTTTTAGGGAAAACAGATTCATATGTTATGTTTTAGTCGATTTTCGTATGATTTATTTTTTATATCTAGAATCAGTTTTGTGGCTCGCCGTTGTACTTTTCCCAATCTGTCAATGTCTTTAATGAGATTCGGTGACCATACGGAAACAGCATATTCGAAATGCGTGATGGACTTTTGAAGTGAAAAGATCGCGCAATCAGTCCTAGAATCTTATTTGCTTTTTCAGAGGCTGAAATACACTGCTTAGATGATTTGAGATCGTTACTGATAATTACGCCGAGATCTTTTTCACTATCCACTTTTGTTAACGAATTTCCAAATAACTTGTAATCGTACTTACTGTTATTTTTACCTATGTGCATTACCTTGCATTTACTTGTGTTAAATTTCATTAGCCACTTTTCAGACCATTGCTGTAATTGATCTAAATCTACTTGAATATCTGATTGGTTTAAGTTATCATTTGCCATTCCGCAGAGTTTTGCATCGTCAGCAAATTTGGAAACAGTAGACTTTAGTCCATGGTCTATATAATTTATATATACTATGAATAGAAGTGGTCCAAAAACAGAACCCTGAGGAGCTCCATTTGTAACATTTTTCCATCTAGAATTTTTTCCATTTAAAACAACTCTCTGTTTTCGATCATTCAACCAATTACTAGTCCAACTTAATAGGCTACCACTTATTCCGTGCGAAGCTAATTTAGTAAGTAGTCTTTCGTGTGGGACGGTATCAAAAGCTTTTGCAAGGTCTAGATATATTGAATCTATATTGCTTATTTTGTCATAATTTGAGATAACTGTATTGTAGAATTCGAGTAAGTTAGTCACGCAAGAACGTATGTTAGGGTGTCGTATCTCAAGGTATAACTGTATATGAATATATATATATATATATATATATATATACACATACATATATATATATATGTATATATATATATATGTATATATATATATATATATATATATATATGATATACATACATATATATAATATACATACATATATATAATATACTATATATATATAATATATATATATGATGTATATGTATGTACAGTGTATATGTATATATATATATATATATATATATATATATATATATATATATATATATATATTGAAGGGGAAAAACGTGAACACCAGACTCAGTGGGAGGTTTAATGGCCGACGTTTTGGTCCTAGTGTGATGAGGTATAGTGCTCTGAGCTTAATATATTGGCCGTAGTTGAGACTAGGAGAGGTAGTCAGCACTGCCGAAACTACCTGGGCTCCCCGCTGCTCCTGCAGTTGCTACGAGAACCAGACAACTGGTCACAGCCTTACATAGATAATTGTACGCAATGGATCTCACTTATATCCTTGAAATTTAGAGAGAACAAATACAATAGGATATAATACATTAAATACGCACTTGCATGACAACTAAAAAGAAACAATTGATGGTCGTAAGTACCAAAGAATTGGTCACAAACGTGTACAGACAACTGTTCATAATAGTATTCACATACATTCTTAAATACACAAAGAACTAAATTGATATAAAAGAAGAACAAAAATACACATACGTTAACAGAAACAAACTAGCCACGATCACATACAAGATCAATTCAACCTTCTATACACATAAGCATACGCATATGTTTATCCACGTCAGACAATTGACCACAACCTTTCACAGGCAACTGCTTACCGTTATTTCTATTTGCATTCATAAAACTGAAGTGAAAACATGGAATACACACTTACATGCAAAAAAGGAAATAAATCCAATCACGTTCATACACACTGTGATCTTTGTTCACTTTGTGTTCTCTCACTCTTTTTATTAATGCTGGTGACACTTTATGTTGAGTCTGTCATCGTGTTCCTTGTGCCCAGGTAGATTGGGTTTAAGTCTATGCACCTATTTACGCTAACCTCTTTTGTCGTCCACACTTCTAGAAATAATATCCTTTTCTTCGAGTTGCCTCTGTGTACCACTGTCGCTCCTTCCCAGTCAATGTTGTGCTGTTGTTCGCTGATGTGTTTGTAAAGTGCTAACTGCCAGTTTGTGTTCTTCTATTCTGGGAGCGAGTTTCTTCTGTGTTTATCCTATGTAATCTGCATCACAATCCAAACAGCCAATGCGGTACACTACACACGCCTGCTGAGTTGGTGCCTCTGTGTCCTTGACCATGGTGAGGTTGTGATACAGAGTGTTAAGTGGCTTGTGTGTTACCTGTATGTTCTTGTTCCGGAGTATCCTGGCCGTTACCTCTGATGCACCTTTAAAGTATGGAATTGTGACCTTGTGTCCTGTGTGAGAAAATGGTGTCTCGGTGCGTCGTGTCCTCGTCCATTTCCGTACGGTCCGGCTCGGATAACCGTTGGTTCGGAAAACGTCACATAAGTACCTTTTGTCCGCCCTCATCGCGTAAGTCGTAGAGCAGATCTTGTCTGCTCGGTTCCATAAAGTGCAGATTAGGTTTCTCTTGTATACACTGGTCTTGATGTGGTCTTCTCGTGATACTAAGATGTCAAGAAACGGAAGCAACCCATTAACTTCCAATTCCATGGAGAACTGGATGTTCGGTTCTGTTAGTGATTCTAGTGAAGGCGTCAATATGTCTTGCATTGTAGCGAAAACATCATCAACGTACCTCACCCATAATTTCAGTGACAGGGGTGCTGTCATCAGTAGTTCGCCTCGAAGTGCTGCATGACCACTTCAGCCACTACAACTGAAATAGGTGAGCCCATGGGAGTGTCTTTTCACTGGTGGTATATGTGGTCTCTGAAGCGGAAGTAGGTTGAATCGAGGGGCATCGAGATACGTCCCAAGAACTCGCTCTCTAAAAACCTATAATGTCTTCCATAGTTTTGGATAATGCATTTTTAGCTGAGTCTTAAGGGATCGTGGTGAACATAGATTGGACATCAAAGGAAACCATGACATCTCCTTGGTTGAGTTTGACCCCCTTTATTCTATTGAGGAAGTCCCTGAATTCAGCAGCATGTGGGGGAATTTGTCACTAGGGGTCTGAGACGCTTGGAAAGATTTGCGGCCAAGTTGTATTTAAGGGATCCTAAGGCTATGATGATTCGTAGGGGGATGTTCTCTTTGTTAACTTTAGGAAGTCCATAGAATTTAGGAATGATGGAGTCCCCCGGTCTCATCTTCCTCCAGTCATCTTCATTGATCAGATGTTTATCTCTTAGTTCCTTCAG
>NC_134787.1:37594182-37604182 GCF_046742065.1 Oratosquilla oratoria
AGTTAGTTCATATTAAATTAGCTGAGTTGTACACCCAGTGCTTACGTCAAGAAAGCGTTCCGGATGCGTGGTGCAATGCTATAGTGATTTTGCTTCATAAAAAGGAGACCAGAAGGACCTTAGTAACTATCGACCGATTAGCTTGCTATCAAACGTATATAAAGTATTCTCCAAGATCCTTACAAATAGACGAAGTCAAGTTTTAGATGGTAACCAACAGAGAGAACAGGCAGGATTTAGAAGCGGATATTCAACTCTAGACCATTTGCAGGCGATAAACCAACTAATCGAAAAAAAACGACAGAATACAATATACCTCTGTGTTTAGCTTTTGTAGAATACGAGAAGGCCTTTGATTCAGTACAACAAATAGCAATACTAAACTCGCTACGCAAACAGGCTACAAACGAACAGATCGTAAGAATTTTAGAAAAGATTTATGCGAAAGGTACCGCTACATTTCGACTACATAAAGACACATAAAAGATCAAGATCGAGAAAGGAGTACGGGAAGGCGCTACAATTTCACCCAAACTATTTACAGCTTGTTTAGAAGATATTTTCAGAAGGTTGAGTTGGGAAAAGAAAGGTTTGAAGATTAGTGGCGAGTATTTGAACCACCTATGATTTGCAGATGACATCTTTATTATTTCAGAAAGAGCAGAAGACTTGCAAGATATGCTGAGCGATCTAAACAAGGAAAGTCTCAAAGTAGGTTTAAAAATGAATAAGAGTAAAACAAAAGTAATGTTCAACACGAAAGTTCAAAGCAAAGAGATTGTAATTGATGATGTGAATCTTGCGGAAGTTGAAGAGTATAATAATTTAGGCCAGATGGTGAAGGTGAGGAAAGATCACGATAATGAAATAAAAAGACGGATTACAATTGGTTGGAATATGTTTGGTAAGTATAATAAGATCCCAAGAGGCTCTCTACCTTTATGTTTGAAACGTAAATTTTACAATCAATGCATTCTACCAGCAATAATCTACGGGTGTGAGACTTGGAAGCTGATGAGGGCGATGGAAACAAAGCTAAGGACTGCACAGAGGAGAATGGAGAGACCAATGATGGGAATAACACTAAGAGACCGAAAGAGAGCAAGTTGGGTGAGAGAGCATACTTGAGTGAAAGATATTGTGGAGGCAGTAAAAGAGAGGAAGTGGAATTGGGCAGGTAAGTTGGTGCGAACGACTGATGAGCGATGGAGCAAGTGTGTTACTGAATGGACGCTCGCGAGATAGGAAGCGTGGAAGAGGGACACCAGACAGAAGATGGAGAGACGAGATCGAGAAGTTTGTAGGAGTGATGTGGCAGAGGATGGCACGGTCGTGTGAATCATGGAATGCTATAAAGGAGGCCTTTGTTCAGCAGTGGACTCAGAATGGCTGATTTGATTTGATTTGTTTAGTTCTACTCTTTCAATTTCGTCTCTCCTGCTTTTTATCTGCATGGTCCTTCTTCTTATAATTAGGTCATTTGTAGCTTTAGAGTGTTTGTTTTAATACTTTCTTATTTCCTACTTTCTCTGCCGATTCCCTAATGATATTCACTAAATTTGAATTCATATCTTCCAAGGTGTCCTCGTTGGATCTTAGAGCTGCGAATCTATTCTTAATTTCTGACTGAAATTTCTTATTATTATCCTTAACCTTTACAAGGCGACGATGATCCAACAGGAACGCCCGGTTTTATTTTGGTTGTGCTATTCATATTTGCTATGAAGGGGGGTTGGCAGTAATCTCACCTCCTTGCCAACTGGTTTCTGGTGAGATATTTCTCTTGTCTCATCTTATTCATTATATTCGGTGAAGCCCTATACCCATAGGATGCCCGATGGTCCACGCCGTCACTATGACGGTACCCCATAACTATGAAGAATTTCCCTGTTCGCCACCAGGGACGTGCCAGTTAACAGTGGGTCCTGCGATTGTGTGTGTGAGCTGCTCTTTGTCTGATCTTTATTACAAAACCTGTTCGATATGGGTGACCCTGCAGAGATTTCCTCTGTATTGACATAGCTTTTGTAATCATTAAGATTCTCAAGCCTATCCTCCACGTCAAGGTGTCAACTCTCGGATAGGTTCCATAGTTTAATTTCAGAATGGTTATCTAAGAATCATAATGATTTTTGATAAGATAAAATACGTTCACATTTTGAAATAAGATTATCAAAAACAAAAAATCTCTTAACTACGTTTGCGATCTAATAAAGCCAAAGTTACAGTAAAAATAAATAAATAAACAAATAAATGAATAAATAAAATAAATAACAATATGTTCTGAACATTGCTAGGGATAATCAGTCATACTAAGTGCTCGAGCTTCTGTATCATTACTATTCAGCTTTACTTGACTGGTCTAGCTGTATATACTCATACATGCACGCACGCACACACACACACACATATACACATACGCATACACACACACACACACACACACACACACACACACACACACACACACACACACATATATATATATATATACATATATATATATATATATATATATATATATATATATATATATATATATATATATATATATATATATTGTTATGAAGGTAAAGCAGATGAGTGGAAAACGTAGTAGAAAAACGCGGGTTGGAGCGAGAACATTATATTCCTGACGTTTCGACTACATGTCTTCTGAAGAAGAAGACGTGTAGTCAAAACGTCAGGAATGTAATGTTTTTGCTCCAACCCGCGTTTTTCTACCACCTTTTCCACATACACACACACACACACACACACACACACACACACACACGAACGACTCGGTGGCGCGGTTGGTAGATTGCTGGACTGGGAAGTACGGTGGTGCTCGCAGTACCCAGTTTGAATCCTGCCCAGGGCCGAAATTATTTTGGTATCGCTGTGCTTCGGGTCGTTACTCTGACTCTCGTGGGCGGGGAGTTGGGTGTGGGTGTGTGTGAAAGGTCATAGCATTACCCATAGATCGGTCATACGAGCTCTGAGCTCTCTTCCGGGAGGGAAATAGCTGTCGATCACGAGTCCAACACGTGATCCAAAGACCAAGGTGAAAAGTGAATACACACACACACACACACACACACACACACACACACACACACCACACAATATATATATTTTTCTTTGTATTCATACATATACGCATACGCAAGCATTTAAGCCTACAAATATACTAAGTGTTTACGAATTCCACTCAACAACCCCTGGACAACGATGACCGGAAGGAAATACTCCCCACCCCCCTCCTCCTCCTTCTCTTCTTCCCAATCCCCACTCATCTTCGTTATCGATCGTGTGTCTAAGGGAGAAAACATCGTCTTTCTTCGCCATTCACTGCAACACTGTCATGCACCGTCATTCCTACAGACTGACAGAAACAGTGAAATTGTTTGAGTATATAGAAAGATTGCGTGAGGAAAGACGAAGGAAATAGGAATGTGACAAGCAGATGTAAATGGAGTGAGCTTTGTAGGAAGACCAAGAAAGAGGTGAAAAGGGGAATGCATGGGGGAATGTCTGCCTAGCAAGGAAGCGAGATAGAGTGCAAAAGATAGGAGTGACTGGAGAGTAGTTGTAATTGGGTGAAGAAATGACGCGCCCCGATCCGTTTAGTACAAAGGGTCGCCATATAATGAAGAGGTGGTGGTAAACCAGTTCCAACGATCAGTCCCTGTTCTGGAAGCGCCGTTCGTTCGTTTCTCGGTGCTTTGCTGTAGACCCGAGCGGTGTGGAAGTGCGAAACCCCCTCCCATAAAAAAAAAAAAAATAAATAAAATAAAATAAAATAAAATAAAATAAAAGACAGACGTGACAGTTGGAGGAAGGATGGAGAAGAGAAAGTGGCGTAAAGAGACGAGTAGACAAGGAGGAGGAGGGGGGGAGAGAATAAAGAGAATAAATGTAAGTGGGAAGAGAAGAGTCATGGGAGGTCAAGGTGAGAGGATTGCCGGATACGGAAGAATAATCGAGCCAGAGAGAGGAGAGGACACAGAGAATAGGAAGAGGCGGCGAAAGGGAGGCAATGTGGGGTTAAAAATGAGGAAAGAAGAATGTGAGGCAGGGAGTGTGGGAGGAAGGAAGAAGGAAAAGAAATAAAGGAGGGAAAAGACAAAGGATAAGGAGGAGAAGAGGGGAGGAGAAGGGAGAGAGATACGAAGGAGGAGGAGGAGGAGGAGGATGAGGGAGAGAGATATGGAGAAGAGATTAATTATAGAAATAAGGCTCGTAATGAAACACTCGCAAAAAAAAAAAAAAAAAGAGAATCATAGAGGAAGAAGAAAAGAAAGAGACCAATAGAAAGAGAGCAAAAGAAAGAGAGAAAGAGAGAGAGAAGATGTGAGACGGGCAAAGCTGATCTTTTGTCCGTTAGAGACCTAAAAGGCTGTAATGAAAATATATGGTGATCGACGAGCACAGAACAACACCACGGAGCCCCAACTACATCAGCGAGCACTCGCAACAGACACAAAAGTTACAGAAGCAAAGCATTGTGGGTCTGCTGTCCTCAACAGTAAGCAACCCCCGTTCATCTCATCGTGTCAATGACTGCCACCAGGGTATTCTAGTCAGCTGATGGATGACCCTCCTCCACTCCTCCCTCCCCTCCCCCCTCTCCTTGCAATCGAAATATTCCCATAGCATGATCAATCAATTTACCAAGACTGTGAGTAGGGGCGAATGTTTGGACTAGTTTAGTGTTGCATTCTTTATCAAGCGGGCTCTACACGATCAATATCATTGCGCATTATTCCGTAGTGTACAATAGCATTGATAGTGTAGGAATGGTATTGAAGAATGACACAACATATTGAAGACATCAAATGTACAGCCCAAACACGTGTGCCTCTTCAATACCATCCCTACACAGTCAATAATATTGTACAATACGGAATATTGCGCAATAACACTGATTGTGTAGGGCCTGTTTTGATTGTGAGAATATTTTGTTAGCCTGGGAGAGAAACAATGAGCCGATTCTGACCAACCTTTGTGAATTTGAATAGCTAGATTACATTATTCTAGAATTCCCTAAGAACTTTTCAACATTATGTCTCACTTTTGTAAAGGTTTACCAAACTCCTAGTTTGCCATTTAATTTTTCAGTACATGGCGCAAAGATAATTTGAAATTTTGGATATTCGAAAAGTAGACGATTGTAATCGAGCCCGTTTCTATAACCAGTCGCCAAAACTCGACCTAGTGTGAGGCGACATTCATACTCATCCAAACACTTCCCCTCATTCCCCAGTCCTACTGACAACACTCAAAGACAGCATTAATACATTACCAACAAGATTAACAGAGTAAAGTGGATATTGAAGCTCTGTTTATGGTTATTAATGATGCCCACCCACCGTGAAAACATACTGCCAACATATATTGCCCTCGTTCTTCGTGGCCAATAAATACTGCACTAAATCTACTGACAAATATTTGGAAAATTGACAACAAGAATGACTGGATGAAGTGAACATTAACTTTATTATATGACTATCAATAAAGAGAAATATATCAATATATTGTTAATATATACTGCCCTCATTGCTTGGTGTCGATAGATACTACACCAAAAGTACAACAACACTTGAAATATTGACAACAATAATCACCAGGTCAAGGGAACATTAACGCTTCAATAAAGAAAAGTGTATTAATATATTGTCAATGTGTAATGACCTCGTTTATTGTTGTCAATGAGTAGTTGTTCTCTCTCACTGGTGTGCATCTGTCACTAAGCCTCCGGGAATAGCGGGTATTAAACCACTTTCCCACACTAACAAGTCGTGTCTGATCAATACATTCATAAATTTGCTTTTAATTCATAGTGTTATGCATTATTGTATATACATTTTACTTTTCTGTTTTGTTCTTCAGGGTGTGAGTCTTTATTTCTATCATGTAATATATATAGATATATATATGATATATATATGTGTAATAAAACCACTTGGAAAATAAAATGAAAGGCGACCGAACATTTTCGTCTATTTAAGACATCTTGAAAGTCTTAAATAGACGAAAACGTTCGGTCACCTTTCATTTTATTTTCCAAGTGGTCTTATTACACATTTTGTGAATCACATGTTTTTGTGATTTATTCGCATATATATATATATATATATATATATATATATATATATATATATATATATACATATATATATATACACACATACACTGCATATATTTCTGTGGATATGTATATTACTAATGTGTGATGGTGTTTATTTTTCTTTCATTCAGTGACAACCTAAAATAATTCTGTTTCATAATATGATCATTTTTATTTTCTCTCAGGGTATGATACAATTTTTCTTTAGCGTGCAATTTTTTATTTTTTATATATATTTTTTTTTATCTGGGGTGGGATAATTCTCTCTCTGTGTTTTATGGTGTGAGAACTTGGATTTTATTTCCCTTTATGTGCGATTACCACACTGTGAGAAGAGGTCATCAAGAAGTTCATGGCACAACATCTCACATCTGTTAGCTAAAGACTCCCATTCTCTTTTGCCACTAGTCCTGAACCGAGAACGAAACAGCTTTTTCTGAAATATTCTTGACTCGCTCATTTCCGTGACTTGTACACTTGTTCTGGCTGCTGTTAGGTGATTTAATTCAAACGTTGATGATCTTATCATCCACCCAGGAACATCCTTTCCCCCCCCCCCTTGTACATCGAAAGAGATACTGCAACCTCCTCCCCCTGCGGGCCGCCATATTCAATGTATTCTGTTCTGATTAAACATAGGGCTGTGAAATTAATGTAGCGAAAAAAGTGTATTTTACACACACACACACACACACATATATATATATATATATGTGTGTGTGTGTATATATATATATATATATATATATATATATATATATATATATATATATATATATATATATATATTATAGAACATATCAGTAGTACCAGCGATGTATTTTAAACAATCAGGCCCAGCTGTCACTAGATTTGAGTCCCTCACTCACTCACTCACACACACACACACACACACACACATACACGCATACACTGGGTTTTCTAAAGGATACTTGTATCCTTGTAGGAGATAAGGCAATGAACACCAAAACTGAAAAATAAAGCACCAGCTGGAAGGGAGAAGGGCACCTGTCCATTCAACTGAATGAAACCATCTGGTACAGGCACCCTTCCATTTTCCCTCCCTCCTTCCCTCCCTCCCAAAAAAGGGTCAAAAGGGTTAATTTCGCCTGCACACCAACCACACTCCAAAGTGTTAAACGTACGCTTATGTTTCCTTTTATGCACATTCCTTGGGTATTCTGCCTGAGTCATGCGTGCAGCATCAGCAGCAAATACAATGAAGCCTTGAAGGCAGTCGTCACAGGCTCAGCATGACGTCTCGCTCAGCATGGCGCCACGCTCCCATGACGCTTGTCACTACGCCATCTGTGAGTGACTTGGCGAACACATTACCGCGAAAACATCTTGAAATTAACCCCCAACCAAACCGGCAACACACCCTTGTGAAAATGCAAGGATGCAGTCTTTGTACGGTGAATATTCATTAAGTCTTTTCAACCATATAGACCATGTTTGGGTCACACTAAAGGTCCTGCAGAAGTCTACAGAACCTTAGGTAAGTACGAATAAACATAAAAAAAATTCTTGTACTATTTTTGCGGTAACCAGCGTTTCTAGCCTTGTGATCAATGTCGCACCGAAGAGACGGAATCGTAAAAATAAGGTGGTGAGACTACACCAGGAGGCGCTGAATAACTACGGCCGAAGCCTTTGTCCTATGATGCTCTTTGGGGACTCTTGGGGCAGGTAACCTCTCACTGTTGTTATTGGATAAGAGTGCAGGATTCGAACCCACAACTTAGCAAATGCTTCTGATTACGCCACCATCGCACAGCATAGAAATAAGGAGATATTTAATAAGAACATTCGAAATTAAAAAAAGATGACAGAAAGTAGACGCTAATTTCTAATCATGAAAGAATGCCGCGTGACTGTGGTTCATTGGGGTTTCGCTAAAGTTTTTAGAATACTGACTGGATATAAATTATGCAGACAACACACCCAAACGAGATATTAGAAGTCTGAAATTCTTATTTTTTCCACATATACTTGAGCGAAATACCTAGAATATTTAGTCTAAATGGTATAGAAAATAAAATCATATATGTCAATATTGAAAATATTGGTATTGTGTCCTGTATGGTGTATCGATTATATGTACTATGTGGTCGATATTCTATGAATTTTGAGAGAGAGAGAGAGAGAGAGAGAGAGAGAGAGAGAGAGAGAGGGGGGGGTATACGGTAGAAAGATATATAGAAAGAGATAGAGAGATAGAAAGAGAGATGGAAAAAGAAAGAGAGAGAGAAAGAGAAAGAAAAAGAGAGAAAGAGAAAAAGAGAACAAGAAAAAGGGAGGGAGAGAGAAATAGAGGGAGAAAAAAGAGAAAGAGAGAGGCAGAGAAAGAAAGCGAGAAAAAGAAAGAGAGAAAGAAAGAAAGAGCGAAAGAGAGAGAGTAAGAGCAAGAGAGAGAAGAAAATAGAGAAAGAGAACGAGAAAGAGCGATAAAGAGAAAAGAGCGAGAAAGAGAACGAGAAAGAGCGAGAAAGAGAAAAGAGCGAGAAAGAGAGAGAAAGAGAGAATAAGAGAAAGAAAAAGAGAGAGGAGAGATAGAGAGTGAAAAGAGAAAGGGAAAGAGAAAATAAGAGAAATAAAGAGAGAAAAGAGAGAAATAGACAGAGAGAATGGGAGCGAATGGGAAAGGGAGATTGAGAGGTGGGAATAGTAAAATGACAAACATGAGCATAGTAGCGATGTAAACGACACTCCAGATATCTATTTACCAGCGCACCAATTTGATGGGTTATCTTATTTTCTAATACCACGAGAATAATACTAGACCTCATTTTGGCCCATGTCTGCCCTATATCTGAATGAAATTGACTGGCATTAGCAAAAAAAAAAAAAAAAAAAAAAAAAAAAAATTTAATGACTTCACGAAAAGAACTGGAGTACATACATACTCACGACCAAAGCCATAAGGCTCTTCCTCAGTCATCATTCGTGCAGTACATTATATGAAAGCACCTTAGTACCCGCTCTGTATTTGGCGATCCACTTAAAGCTAGCATTACCGTCCCAAGGTCGCTGGCCATTAACGAACAAATGTTTTCCCTCCGTGTGATCTGCGAGCCAAAATCACTCATTATCAAGTTTGTTCGCGTAAGTGCCTCCGTCGTAATGGCTTGTGTAATGACAGTGTGCGCAAGGGCTTCAGGGTTCAATGATGATTACATTTTTCTTCAAGACCTGTTGGAAAGAGGGCGTTCGAAAGCTTGATGGGAAATAAGGGGAGACGCCCATGAGTTGGCTGGGAATGAAAGGGTCTTTGTCATAACGACGGATGGAAAGTAGAAACACACAAACGAACACAAGAATGAGTACATATACATCACACACACACACTATACACACACACACACACACACACACACACATATGTATGTATATATTATATATATATATATATATAATATATTATAATATATATATATATATATATATATATATATACATACACATCGAGAGCTTCCTTCCCCTTATAACGGAGGTACCCAAGTCAAAGGCACGTACCTACTCTCACCCATTCCACTTCCATCCACCACCCTTTTCCTCTTCTCATCTTAGCTCCTCATGGATGACGATCATTCCTGTATCCCGCCCACTGCCCTGGGTCAGAAGTAATGCTGCAGGACACAGTACATCCAGGGCAAGGTTGCTTCACTTAATCGGTGACAGCCCCCTTTCCGTCCCCATATGCAGAAAAAGAGAAGACGGGGAGGAATCCCTTCGGGCTCCGTCAAATATCATTCACATATAAGTATCCCCTGCCGCCCACCCCCACTCCCCGGCCCTCCCTTCCTTGCATAAGGGTATCATCTTTACACACTCTCCACTCATCCATACCTTCTGCCTTCTCCCTTCCTTGCTCAACAGACATTCTCC
>NC_134787.1:37609182-37616682 GCF_046742065.1 Oratosquilla oratoria
AGCACAAAGATACATGATCTAAAACTATAAGATTTATTCAAGATGTAGTTCGGAATGGTTTCCATGTTGTCAGTGATAAAAACAAACTTCCAGCTGAGGCAATCACATGTGCTGCAACTCAAAGCTTTAAGATTTTCCAGAGAGGAACGTGGGAGCAATATAATACAAAGCCTTTTCATTTACTTAGTTGTTTATTCATCTATCTATTTCCTAACATAATCTTTATGTATCTTATTTATTTCGTCTAGTCTTGCATCAGGGAAAGTTATAAACCCCAAAAGTATGTGGGTCTCAATCTTTATAGTAAAGGATTATATGATTATGTATATGTACACACACACACACACACACACACACACACACACACACACATATATATATATATATATATATATATATATATATATATATATATATATATAACACTATTTGAACTTATATTGGTGACCACAGGTACAAAGTATGCGAGTACATTCGCATGCGTAACTTATGTAGACAATTCCATGTTTTTACATGGGGACTCATTTGCAAAACTTTTCTGCCCTGATGTGCCAGCAGAATATATTGTTGGTATTATATACTTTTTTATTATCCTAAAGAGATTAATCAATGTTTACCTGAACATCGTTGCAGCATTAATTCGAGTTTGTTACGCTTTGACACGCGAAGGTCGGGCGTTGTTAATGTTATCGTTTTTTTTCCTCATCTCGACCACTAAAGCCTTTCTATTTTGACTCCCTCTAAGACTCCCCCCCCCCCAGTGGCTGAGTTTGTCTTACGGCTAATCTAAACCAGTACATTACACTTCTGTAAGAGGTGAATCTCCTCAGAAAACATTTGTTAGACGGTAAACTAGTTAACAGGATTAGATCAACACACACACCCATGTATACACAAACACACACACTTACACACACACACACACACACACACACACACACACATATATATATATATATATATATATATATATATATATATATGTATATATATATGTATATATATAATACTGATGACCCACTTTCGGAGAAGAATAAGCGAAGATATAGAGATCTTTATATTTCGATCACTTACTGTGATCCTCTTCAGCAGATATGAATTACAGAGTAGAGAACAATGTGTATTTATACTGAAACAGTGAGGTAAGCAAGAAGGGACGGTTTGTAAATTATTTGGATTTGTAAATTATTTCAGCATCGTCCCAATAATTTACAAACCCAAATGTAGTTTCAGAAGAAAAATGGTAGAATCCTCCCTAATAAACAATTTTCCAAATTATAACATTTCCTATGGTCAATGGTCACCAGATTGTATTTCTTCTTTTGCTATAAATAAAATGTTAAAATCTACATTAGCGGTGGACAAAAGACACCAAGGTTCACGCAACGCCGAATACGTGACCTGAGCCACCAAGGTCCACGCAATGCGCGCCGGACACGTGACCTGAGCCCCCGTCCCTTCTTGCTTACCTCACTGTTTCAGTATAAATACACATTGTTCTCTACTCTGTAATTCATATCTGCTGAAGAGGATCACAGTAAGTGATCGAAATATACAGATCTCTATATCTTCGCTTATTCTTCTCCGAAAGTGGGTCATCAGTATTATTTTACAAATGTGCTACGACATAACTTTGTTGTATATATATATATATATATATATATATATATATATATATGATATATACATATATATGTATATATATACATATATATATATATATATATATATGTACATATATACATACATATATATATATATACCTATACATATACATATATAAACATATATATACATATATATACATATATATATATACATATATGTATATATATACATATATGTACATATATACATATATGTACATATACATATATACATACATATATATATATATATACATATATAAACATATATATATACATATATATATATACATTATATATATATATATACAGTATATTATATATATATATGTATATATATGTATATGTGGATGTAGTACAGATGAGAGTAAAAGGGAAGAAATAGGCAGTATGTTTGAGAGAAGAAAGATGGATGTGTTGGCATTGAGTGAAACTAAATTGAGAGGGAGGGGTGAGTGTGAGTTTGGGAGTGGAGTTGGGAAGTGAAGTGAAGTGAAGAGAGGGCGAGGGAAAGAAGGGGTGGCTATACTAGTAAGTGAAGAGGTAGGTAAGCGTGTGGTAGAGGGGGAAGGAGGTTTCTTCAAGGTTAATGTGGATGATGGTGAGGCTGGGAAGGGAGACATGGGTATTTGTAAGTGCGTATGGGCCTGGTTGTGAGAAGAGTGTAGAGGAAAGGGAGGATTTTTGGATGGATTTAAATGAGTGCATAGAGGGATTAGGGAGAAATGTCAGTGTACTTGTATTTGGAGACCTTAATGCTAGAGTAGAAAATGAACCAATAGACGGAGTGATTGGGAAGTATGGAGTTCCAGGAAAAAATCGTAGTGGAAAATTAATGGTGGAGATGTGTCTCGAGAGTTGATGATAGCAAATACAGTGTTTAGGAAGAAAGTCAAGCATAAGTACACATGGAAAAAGGTTTGTGGATGGAAGGGTGGCACATAGAGCGTTAATGGACTATATAGTGGTAACCAGTAGTATAATAGGGAAAGTTAAGGAAGTACATGTTCTCAGGGGAGAGAGTGGGGGAATATCAGATCCTTTTTTGGTGGAGGGTAAATTGAGAGTGGAGAATAGGTGGAGAAAAAGGAAAAGGGCAGAAGGTAGGGAGGTTTCTTAGAGTGAATTGCTTAAATGAGAAAGAAAAGGAGAAAGAGCATGAGAGGAACTAAGAGAGGAGGGGAGGGAGTGAAGGATAGAGTAGAACTAGGAGTGGAGGAGGAATGGGGCTGGTTCAAGGAGGGAGTCATAAGGTGTGAAAAGATGGTGTGTGGAACAAGGAGGACGGGAGGAAATAGAAAGGAAGGGTAGTGAATGGTGGGATTAGGAAGCAAAGAAGGGTGTAGAAGAGAAGAAGTAGGTTTTCATAGATTGGCTACAAATTAGGACGAGGGAATCGTATGAGAGGTACAAAGTAAAGAGAAGAGAAGTAGAGCATGAGACAAGGGAGGCAAAGAGGAGAGCAGATGTAAAATGGGGTAAGAGTATGATAGAAATTTTTGAAAGAAATAAAAAAATGTTTTGGAAAGAAATTAAAAGAGGAAGAGGAGACGAATCAAGTAGAGAAGAAAAGGTAAAAGGTGCAGATGGAGAGATGATAATGAAAGAAAAGGCAGTGAGAGGAAAGTGGGCAGAGTATTTTAGGGAGTTGCTAAATATGAAGGAGGATAGTTGCAGTGGGAAACGCTAAGAAAATGACCGTGATGAGTGAGGAAAATGGAGGAGAAATAAGGAAAGAGGAATTGAAATCAGCTGTTAAGATGATGAGAGCAGGTAAGGCACCTGGGTTGGATGGATGCCATGCAGAATGTCTGAAGAAAGGAGGTACAGTTACGGTGGACTGGCTGGTGAGGTTATTTAATGTTTGTTTAAGAGAGGGTAGAGTGCCGGAGGACTGGAGGAGTGACTGTATGGTTCCACTTTACAAGGAAAAGGGCGACAAGTGTGAATGTAGTAGTTTCAGAGGGATGAGCTTGTTAAATGTAGTTGGGAAGGCTTATGGGATGGTCTTGACTGAGAGGATTAGGAAAGGAACAGATAGGGGTTGCGTAGATCAGATTTTTGTGGTAAGACAGATATGTGAGAAAGCTATAGAAAAAGGTAAGGATGTTTTTTGGGCTTTTATGGATCTGGAAAAGGCTTATGACTGGGTAGACAGAAAGGCACTGTGGGAGGTTTGCAGATATATGGGATAGGAGGAAAGCTGTTAAGAGCAGTCAAGAGTTTTTACGAGAGTAGTAGAGCTTGTGTTAGGATTAGAAATGGAGAGAATGAGTGGTTTGAGGTAAAGGTGGGACTTCGTCAGAGATGTGTTATATCGCCCTGGCTGTTCAACTTATACATGGATGGGGTGGTACAAGAGGTGAATGCAAGGATAGTGGGTCGGGGGTTGGAGATGGTTAAAGAAAATGGAGAAAAGTGGGAGATAAGCCAGTTGTTTGCTGATGACACTGCGCTTGTAGCAGGATCAGAGGAGGGATTGAGAAAGTTAGTGACAGAGTTTGAGAAGGTGTGTGAAAGAAGAAAGTTAAATATAAATGTGGGTAAAAGTAAGGTGATGAGATGTACAAGGTGAGAGAGTGGCAGCAGGTTGGTAGCGAGTATTGAGAGAAACTGGAGTAAGTGGATAGTTTTAGACACTTGGGTGCGAATGTGGCAGGAAAGGGAGGAGTGGGGGTGGAGGTAGAATGTAGATTGACAGATGCGAGTAATGCCTTGGTGGATTAAAATGTGTAATAACAAATAGACATTTGGGAATGGATGCTAAGCGATTGTATGAAGGAGTAATTGTGCCGACAGCACTGTGCGGGGCAGAAACATGGAACATAAGGGAGGAAGAGAGGAGTTTGAATGTGTTTGAGATGAGGTGTCTCAAAAGTATGATAGGGGTTACTAGGCTAGAAAGAGAAATGAAGAGGTCAGAAAGAATGTGGGGTGGAAAGGGAGTTGGGAGATAGGGTTGATGAATGAGTATTGGGATGGTGGTGTGGAAGGCAGAGGTGGAAGGAGTGAACATGAGGGGGCGACCTAGGATGAAATGGACGGATGGGGTAAAACGGGCATTGGGGAAAGAGGGAAATGTCTGTTGAGGAAGGACGGGAGAGGACAGAAGATAAGGGTGAATGGAGAATGGTTGTGTATGGATGATGCTGTGATGCATGAGGGGGAGTGGGTGTGGGATGAGGGGTGAGGGAGTGTGAATGAGAAATAAATTGACGCAGCCCGAAGGAATTTCTCCCCGTCTTCTCCATCTCTGCATGAGGGACGGAGAGAGGGGTCACCGATTTAATGAAGCCGCCTTGCTGTGGATGTGCTGTGTCTTGCGACACTGCTTTTGACCAGGACAGTGGACAAGATGCAGGGATGATCTGTCATCCAGGAGGTGCCAAGATAAGAGGGAGGGATGAGGGTAGAGGGGAGTGGAATATGTAGGGGATGGAATGGATGGGAGTGGTTTATGCCTTTGTTTTTTTGGTTACCTCCCTTGCAAGGGGGAAAAAGCCTTTGGTATATGTATATGTATATGTATATATATATATATATATATATATATATATATATATGTGTGTGTGTGTGTGTATACATATATTATATGTATATATCTATATATATATATATATATATAACATATTTTGATAATTCTTATGACAGTCGCATGTAGGATTCGATCCTACTGCTTCAGCCATCGGTAAGATAACCTTACAATTCCTTAACCCTCTCAGCCACCGAGGCTACAAAAGTCTTGTAACACGGAATCTTTCTGATTCCTGAGGATAGGAAAGATCACTAATCTGCGACCCCAATTCCTGTTTTACACAAGACCCGAACCCACTCGTAATGACCGGAACAAATCTCTTTCACGCTCTGCCATTGTAATTACGGAGAAATTTGCTTGTAACAGCGATATTAATCTGATAGTTTTTATGAGTCGCATGTAGGATTCGAGCCTACTGATTCAGCCATCGGTAAGATTAGTTTACAATGCCTTAATCCTCTCAGTCTAACATCCGTTGTTACCACTGATTACTGTTCCCTTCTATAGTTTTGTGTTTCGTTTCTCACTTTCTACTTTTTTCATCACTGTCTTTACGTTTTAAAGTCATTCACAAATTCTTTTGTAGAAAGTCGTTTAATGTTGCTCTAAGAGTGGGTATACAAACGGTTGATAATTTTGTCTTGATTTTCTTCGCTAATTCTTCTACAACGTTATTTTATTAGTTACACCAGAGGACTTCCATTTGGTATCCTTTATTTGATCACTAGGTCAGTTTGCATTGACGTCATAATTTCTTTAGTCCAATGATCTTTTGCATCTAAGTACCTCCCCTGAGGGATTGACTTTACTCCCATGAACCAGTTGAATTTTCTCCTCCACCCATTCTCCAATCAGAAAGGCTGTTATAAATCCCTTAAGCAATACTGCTTAGTCAAGCAATCTTAGAATCTATGCACCACTGACTTAATTTTACATACTGTTACATCAGCATAATACAGCAATGAAATTGGGTCATCAACGGCTGCTTGTAAATACCTAGGCGAGGAATGAGCTAATGTAATTCCTTCCCCTACGGCTGTTCTTTTTCAAACAACTCATAAAAATGAAATTCTCTCAAACCTACCCCTTTATTTACGAACCTCTTACAGGGCTCGACATCTATCCTTGGTCGTCCCGAGCAACCATTTTCTACTACCCTCTTACAGGGCTCGCTGGAAATACACACTTGAAAAATATTTTATACAAGAGGCTATTAAAACTATTTCTATCTAAACTGGGTAAAGATGTTAAAAGTATTATCCTTCGATGGATGTTGTCATCAAAACATAGGCCAAACATAACAAAGAAATAAGTAACCATTCCAAAATGAACAAATGTCAGAAACATCAAAAAGACACAAAACAAAATAATTATAATACAGATATAAATGGGTGCAATAAACTGATTTGGAAAACTCATTACTACCAAAGTCTTAAGATGTCATAATTTACCAATAACAAAATCAGGAAAAACTGTCAAATAGTATATAATGTCTTCTTCCTGATTGTAAATTGATTAAGAACAGCAACAATTAAAATAAGACATTATTATAATAATTGATTGTGCTAGATCTCAGTGGAGAATGTCTTCTACTTTTCAAAAATGGTAAATTGTGTATTATTATTAAGTATGTCAATATAGTAGTGTCTTTGCATAAGTTCACATCTGTTTCACACACACTTATTTCATCTGGTGAAGCTGCATAATAATTTTCAATGCTTCACAAAAGAAAATATTGTTCAATGCTTATTGGCACTGTCCTTAGATTTTGGCAAGGTTCCAAGTCTTCATGACTGACCAAGGCTCCAGGTAGCACATCTGTCACACCAAAGGTCCCAAGTAGTTCAGGTCTCCCATCACACACATGCACCATACATATCAACAATATGAATATTATCTGTAAAAACTGTTTGGACTAATACTCAACTCGCACATGATACTATCAACATACTCCCTATACTCCTCAGGACTCAAAGTTTCTTTATAAATAATACATCGTGTATCTTTTTCCTCAGTCACATATATCATCATCATCATCAAATTCTAACCTAGTCTTCTTGATTTCCTCTGCATGTCTAATTGACACTTCCCTAGTTTCTATTTACTTCCATCTACAAAATCAATTATCCTATATGGACCTAAGTACCTCGGTGAAAGTTTATTATGGGGGTATGTAATCTGACCATAACTAAATCTTCTATTTGTAAATCTATTTTATGTGCTATTTTGTGTTGTTGTTTTTTCATCTCTTTTGTATACTCTTCCATGCGTTCCTAACCCTCTGATGTATAGCTTGAAATGTATGTATCCTATTTGAGA
>NC_134787.1:37639858-37644858 GCF_046742065.1 Oratosquilla oratoria
CCGAGTCCGAGTCCGGGAGCAAAAACCCGCGTTGATGCTGAGAAAGGCGCCTCAGATAACCGCGGGAGCAATTGTCGAGGCGCGCGGCCGGCGCCCCTCACGGCGCACTTATCCCCATCATCGGCGAGTTCCTCATTCATCAACACTGAGCCGTTTGCCAGTACGAAGACCGACACACACACACACACACACACGTACATACACGTACACACCCACACGCATGTACACGAGCTCATACACATACACCTACACACACACATTTACACACACACACACATACACATTTACACACACGCACACATATATACACGTTTACACACATGCACGCATGCACACACGCATACATACACAAACATACATACAATCGCACAGTTATAGGCAGATGTTGAATTTAATGGTCTTATGAGGTTGTTCCAGTCCTGTGTAACACTAGTAGGAAGTCACTACTAGGTAATAAGTACTTGGTAGTCATATAGACGTATATATACAAATATAGACACACTCGCGTGTGTGCCGCAAAACCACGTATAGTTTCTTTGTATTTGTACATGGTTTGTATACATATGTACAAAGAGAAGGGAAGTTAAGCATAAGATAAAGGAAGCAAAGGGGAGAGCAGATGTGAAATGGGGTAAGAGTGTGACAGAAATTTGTTAAAGTAATAAAAAGATGTTTTGGAAAGAAATTAAGAGAGGAAGAGGAGGCGAATCAACTAGAGAAGAAAAGGTAAAATGTGCAGATGGAGAGATGATAATGGAAAAGAAGGCAGTGAGAGGAAGGTGGGCAGAGTATTTTAGGGAGTTGCTAAATGTGAAGTAGGATAGGGAGGAAAAGATAGTTGCAGTGGGAAGCGCTAAGAAAATGAGAGTGATGAGTGAGGAAAATGGAGGAGAAATAGGGTAAGATGAAGTGAAAGCAGCTGTTAAGATGATGAGAACTGGTAGGCACCTAGGTTGGATGGATGCCATGCAAAATGTCTGAAGAAAAGAGGTACAGTTATGGTGGACCGGCTGGTGAGGATATTTAATGTTTGTTTAAGAGAGGGTAGAGTACCGGAGGACTGGAGGAATGCTTGTATAGTTCCACTTTACAAGGGAAAGGTGGACAAGTGTGAATCTAGTAGTTTCAGAGGGATCAGCTTGTTGAGTGTAGTTGGGAAGGCTTATGGGAGGGTCTTGATTGAGAGGATTAGGAGAGGAACAGAGGGAGTAATTGGTGAGGAACAGTGTGGGTTCAGGACAGTGTAGATCAGATTTTTGTAGTAAGACAGATATGTGAGAAAGCTATTGGTAATGGTAAGGATGTTTTTTGGGCTTTGATGGATTTGGAAAAGGTTTATGATAGGGTAGATAGAAAGGCACTGTGGGAGGTATTGCAGATATATGGGATAGGAGGAAAGCTGTTAAGAGCAGTCAAGAGTTTTTACGAGAGTAGTAGAGCTTGTGTTAGGATTGGAAATGGAGAGTGAATGGTTTGAGGTAAAGGTGGGACTTCGTCAGGGATGTGTTATGTTGCCCTGGCTGTTCAATCTATACATGGAGGGGGTGGTGCGAAAGGTGAATGCAATGGTAGTAGGTCAGGGGCTGGAGATGGTTAAAGAAGATGGAGAAAAGTGGGAAATAAGCCAGTTGTTGTTTGCTGACGACACTGCGCTTGTAGCACGATCAGAGGAAGGATTGAGGTATGTGAAAGAAGGAAGCTGATGATAAATGTGGGCAAAAGTAAGGTGATGAAATGTACAAGGGGAGAGAGTGACAGCAGGCTGGAAGTGAGCATTAAGGGAGAAAGACTGGAGGAAATGGATAGTTTTAGATACTTGGGTGCGAATGTGGCAGGAAAAGGAATGAGGATGGAGGTAGAATGTAGATTGAGAGAAGCGAGTAAATGCCTTGGTGGATTAAAAAGTTTAATGAGAAATAGATATTTGGGAATGGATACTATGAGGCGGTTATATGAAGGAGTGATTGTGCCAACAGCACTGTACAGGATAGAAACATGGAACATAAGAGAAGAAGAGAGAAGGAGTTTGAATGTGTTTGAGATGAAATGTCTGAGATGTATGAAAGGGGTTACTAGGCTAGATAGAGTGAGAAATGAGGAGGTGAGGAGGAGAACAGGGGTGGAAAGGGAGTTGGGAGATGGGGTTGATGAAAGAGTATAATAATGGTTTGGACACATGGAAAGAATGAGTGAAGAAAGATTAGTAAAAGAGGTGTGGAAGGCAGTGGTGGAAGGAGTGAATATGAGGGGGCGTCCTAGGATAAGATGGATGGATTGGGTAAAAGGGGTATTACGAAAGAGAGGAATATCTGTTGAGGAACGACGGGAGAGGACAGAAGATAGGGGTGAATGGAGAATAGTTGGGTATGGATGATGCTGTGATGCATGAGGGGGAGTGGGTGGGGGATGGGGGGTGAAGAATTATGTATGAGATATAAATTGACGCAGCCCGAAAGGATTTCTCCCCGTCTTCTTTTCTGCATGAGGGGACGGAGAGGGGGGGTCACCGAATTAATGAAGCGGCCTTGCTGTGGATGTGCCTTGCGACACTGCTTCTGACCCAGGCCAGTGGACAGGATGCAGGGATGACCCGTCATCCAGGAGGTGCAAAGATGAGAGGGAGGGAGGAGGGTGGAGGGGACTGGAGTATGTAGGAGATGGAATGGGTGGGAGTGGTTTCTATGCCTTTTTCTTTTTGGCTACCCCCGTATAAGGAAAAAAAACCTTTGGTATATTTATGCATGCATGTATGTATGTGTGTATACATACCTGTATACACGTAGTATATATGTATATATGGATATATGCAAGTGCACATAAATGTATGTATTGTATGTATATATATATATATATACATATATATATATATATATATATATATAT
The DNA here is from genome assembly GCF_046742065.1 of Oratosquilla oratoria. Classification (NCBI taxonomy): domain Eukaryota; kingdom Metazoa; phylum Arthropoda; class Malacostraca; order Stomatopoda; family Squillidae; genus Oratosquilla; species Oratosquilla oratoria. Next base: position 37,642,742 of record NC_134787.1, read on the forward strand.
ATATGTGTGTGTGTGTGTGTGTGTGTGTGTGTGTGTGTGTGTGTGTGTGTGTGTGTGTGTGTGTGTGTGTGTGTGTGTGTGTGCGTGTGTGTGTGTGTGTGTGTGTGTGTGTGCGTGCGTGTGTGTGTGTGTGTGTGTGTGTGTGTGTGTGTGTGTGTGTGATTCACTATTGTTTTGGATCACGTGTTGGACTTATGATCGACACCTATTTCCCTCCCGGAAGAGAGCTCAGAGCTTATGTATGACCGATCTATGGGTAATGCTGTGACCTTACATGTACAAACACCCCCAACTTCCCGCCCACGAGAGTTGAAGTAACGACTCGCAGCGCAGCGATACTGAAATTCTTTCAGCACTGGGCGGGATTCAAACCCGGACCGCCGTAGTGGCGGCCTCGAACGTTATCACTGCGCCGTCAAATCGTGTGCGTGTATGTGTGTGTATGCACATTCACATAAGAACTTAAGAATAAGGGAGACTGTAATAGACCATAAAGCCTGCATTAGGCAGTTCCGTGTTCGTTACCACCTATCGCCCCTATCCATAAAGTTCTCTTTATTGGGGGGTGGGGTGGGAACAGATTTTGGTCCAATTACATTGTGCATTGTTAGTCTCAGGTTTGAGGATGCCCACTTGAAAGAAGCAATTGTTTTTATCAATTTATTTGTTATCATTATCATTCATGTATTCATTAATTCTTATTTATTTCTTTTTATATACCTATTTATCTATTTTATTATTATTTTCTGTTTTATTTTATTTATTCATTTATTTATTTATTTATTTATTTACTTTTTACTTTTCCTCCGACCTCACCTTCTTCAGTAGCGACATTCATACTTATGTTTGTGGCTACAACATTAATTGGGTTTATTTTTCATGGTCCCTGAGCTTGCAGAACAACCCCCAGCATTCAGAGCTAATTGACCAATGACAGCTCTATCATAGATGTGACGTCACTCACTTGCTAGCGGGCAACCCATCATATGTGCATTGTTGTGAGGGGCATTTTGTCAGTGTGTATTGTGTCTGCTGTAGTGAAGATTTATGATTGATCAAGTACAACCGAAATGCAATACAGATGGAGAGTTAGTGAACAATGGCAAGGCTGTCTGAAGCATATAAATAAACAAATGAATTAATAAACAAATAAGTGAATAGATCATTAATTGAATGAATAAAATAATAAGAAAGTCAAAATAAATAACGAATATGAAAATGTGGTAAAGTTAAATAGAACTAGTAAATAAGTACAGATGAATTAATAAATGAATAAAAGAAATAGTAAGAGTAACAAAATAAACATAACGAATGTGATAATGTAAAATATAGTTTATAAGTGTATTACAAAACTAAAAGAGGAGAGGGAAAGCAAGCCTCGGCAAAAACTAACTCTTAACTCTGGAGCACAATGGAAAACCAAAACAGGAGTCCACTTGGCCTACAGGAAAGATGTAAGGGAAATGCAAGCGGTGCAAGTTACAATATACAGCTCATGTGTATCACAATTAGCATATATCGTCGTTTCCAATTTGTTCTTGGTCCAAACCACGAGCCCCATTGTATTCCAATGAAGGAACGGTGCTGCCATCTCTCGGCCGAGATGATAATTACCGCGAGAGGCGAAACTGATCAGGAGTGTGACACGGGACTTTGAACTTAAGATTACGGAGCTTTAAGGACGTAACTCGCTTACTTGCCTTCCCATGGGAAACCCTGTGTGGCATTTAAGTGTCAGATAACGCGAAAACATGTCTGTAAAGGTGTTGTACTGTCCGATGTGACGCGATACTATTTTGTCGTGATGAATGCAGCTTGTTACCGATAGATGGCCTTGTCGCTCAAGAGTCGATGACGTGCAGGCGGCTCAATCTGTAAGGACCAATTTACAGGAGATTTACATTGTATGAACGCCTTTATGGACCACATTTTCGTATATGACTTGAGCCGTCTCCCTTTCACGGCAAACTTTATGGACATTTGTTTTGGTTTGCGTTCGACGATTTTTTGAGTGAATTGTTCTATGGATCGGGTTCTGCCCGTAAGCAGAGGATTTTATTAAGCGAGGAGAGGGTCCCTGGACTAAACTGGTCAAAATAGAATAGTGACATTTCAGC
>NC_134787.1:37667358-37672358 GCF_046742065.1 Oratosquilla oratoria
TATAATACCTATCACCATATACCCAATCATCATAACTCAAGATGACTTTCACCACATTTGTTTTGCAAATCTCCTTTTCATATCCTCATCACCCATATCCTCTCCATCCATATTTCACCTTTATCACCATAAGATGACTTTCACCATACTTGCATACTACAATTTCCCTTTCACATCCTTATCATACTCATCCTCACCATCCACACTTCGCCGCTATCACCATAACCTTGTATAACCCACCTATCCTACCTATCACCATACCTCAAGATCACTTTCACCACACTTGCATACTACTACGTCCGTCGTCACGGGCCACGTTCTCCATCGTCAGAGCCGCTCACGATGTCCCTTCTGTCGTCCCCTCTTGCAGATCGTGGACGACCCCTGCGCGCCGGGACCTTGCAATAACGGCGGCACCTGCAGAGAGATCAACGGTGGATTCCAGTGCACCTGTGCAGTCGGATGGACTGGCGACACCTGCGCCTACAGTAAGCACCTGTTTTTTTTGCCATAATCAATACCTGAGACTACATTAAGCACCTGTTTTTTATGTATAATTAACTATTACCCGCGACTACAATAAACATTTTTTTTTATTTGATCATTACCTACAATTGTAATAAATACCTCTTTTTTTAAGTTAATCATTACCTGTGACTACAGTAAGCACCTTTTTTGAATCATTGTTTCTGCGAATGTTATATATGTTGTTACAGTATTATTACTATTATTTTTATTGTCGTCCCAATTTATTTGTGACTACAGTACGCACATCTTTTTTTAATCATTGTTTTTGTTGATGTTATTCTTATTGTTGTTATTGTCGTTACTATCTATTTGTTCATTCATTACTTCATTTATTCTTTTTTATATTTGGTATTCTATTGTATTATCATTATTATTATTGTTATTATTATTATTGTTATTGTTATTATTATTAATTTTCTTGTTTATTTCTTTATTTTATTTATTCATTTATTTATTTGTTTATTCATTATATATATATATATATATATATATATATATATATATATATATACAGTATATATATATATATATAATTTAAGGGTTGTCATAGGCCATCAAGTGTGAATTACTCCATTGCATATCTTCACTCTTCCTCCTCCTCCTCCTCCTCCCCTTCCTTTTACTGCTCTTCCTCTTCCTTCACTTTCTCTTCCTCTTCCTCTCTCTCCTTCTCCTCTTCCTTCTCCTCCTCTTCCTTCCTGTTCCTCTTCTTCCTGTTCCTCCTCCTCTTCCTCCTTCTTCTCTTTATTCTCTACTTCCTCTTCCACTCCTTCCTCCTTCCCTACTTCCTTCAATTTCTCCTCCTCTTCCTTCCACTTCTTTCGCTTCATTTTTTTCCTTCTCTTCATCTTTCTCTTTTACCTCCTATTTCTTCTTATCTTCCTCCTCTTCCTTTTCCTCTCCCTCTCTCTCCTCCCCTTCCCCTCTTCCCTTCCTCTTTCTCTTCATCTTCTTTTTCTTCTTCTTCCTCTTCCTCTTCCCCCTCCTTTTCCCTCTCCTCCTCTTGCTCCTTCTCTTCCTCCTCCTCTTGCTTCTCCTCTTCTCCTCCTCTTCTCCTCTTTTACTCTTCCTCCTCCTCCTCTTGTGCTCCTCCTCTTCCTTCTCTTCCTCCTCATCTTCCTCTTCCTCCTTTCCGGACATGATTCGGTCTCTAAGGCAAGTCCACACTGAGGTCGGACGCAGCAAATAAAAATAATATAAAAGTAAGCAAAACAGAGAAATAAACAAACACTCAAACAATCAATCTAAACGATTGTGTCACATGACACATGTAGCATAGATGACGTCATGCACGTGGCATGCGTGTCACTCCTGCGACACGGCGTGCCTGGCCAGTCATTCGACCGAATGCAATTGGAGATTATTGTAAATAATTGGATATATGTCAAAGGTGAAACCTGGATCACGCTTAGTGTTTACTTAAACAACAGTGACCCAAAAAAGAATATATATATATTTAAGATATTGTATGCGTGTGTGTATTTGTGTGTGGGTGTGTTTAATAGAGTTTGTACTTTTGAAATTCACTTAAACAGACAGACACCTAAGCATATGTATTTATTTATTCATTATTTGATTTATTTTCACTTAATTTGTCTTTTTTGTGTAAAGGTTGACAGTAGACTAAAGAGGAGCAGATTTTGTATATTCGATTCTGACAAACGCAAAGCACATACCAAAATTTTTATATTTATGGTGAAATTCACTTGCTTCTATTCATCTTAAGATCATTCCTAGAATGGAAGTTAGACTCCTATATATAATATACTAGAGAGTGTTGGACATTAAATGATCATGAATACATCCTCAGTGGTTTCCATGTGTATTACCCAATGAGGGCATGTAAGTGAATTTAAGAATGTTTCATAAGCCTGAATTCCTTGACGAAAAGGGTGATTTTCCTATGTAGTTATGTGCATGGTTCGACCTTAACGTAACCTCTGCTTCAGTCACGTAAAAGAAACACGGAGATTAGATAATAAACTAATTTCTTCTGTTTCTTTATAAGTTTTAGTTTTTCCATCTTTTTTTATCCACAAATATTTTTTATTGTTTCTCTAAGAATTTAAACCTTTTTTTTCTTTGTCGTTTTTGTCCATATATCTATTCCAGAAATCAGTGAACCTTTATTTTATAATTCTAAATCTATTTTGAATTTCCACCCAGCAATTTTTGTGAATAAAGGGATTTTCTTCTCCATTTTCCCCATTTTTTTTTCAATAATTCATTAGTTGATTAATGCAGATGATTATACGTATGTTTGTTGGTTTGGTAATAAAATATCAATAATTCTTTAGTTGATCAATTCAGATGATTATACGCATGCTTGTTGTTTTGGTAACAAAATATAAATTTATCTACATATTTGTTTTTTATATTTATTTGATTACGTATTGTTTTAATCATTCTACATTTATTTGCATTTTTTATGTATTTGTATTATTATTTTGATCTTATTAGAGTGTTCATATATTCATAAAGCATTTATCCATACATCTTATCTAGTTTTGTTTTTATTCTATTATTATTTTATTTCTATCGTTATTATTTCTTATCTTTATTGCAATTGTTATTTTCTTTATTTCATTCTATTTCATATTATTATTATTTCATTGTTTATTTATTATCAGTTATGTATAATTATTATTACTATTATTATTATTATTATTATTATTATTATTATTATTATTATTATTATTATTATTATTATTATTATTATTATTATTATTATTATTATTATTATTATCATTATTATTATTATTATTATTATTATTATTATTATTATTATTATTATTATTATTATTATTATTATTATTATTATTATTATTATTATTATTATTATTGTTATTATTATTATTGATATTATTTTTATTGATATCATTATTATTATTATTGTTATTATTATTATCATTATTATTATTATTATTATTATTATTATTATTATTATTATTATTATTATTATCATTATTATTATTATTGCTATTATTATCATTATTATTTATTATTATTATTATTATTATTATTATTATTATTATTATTATTATTATTATTATTATTATTATTATTATTATTATTATTATTATTATTATTATTATTATTATTATTATTATCACTATTATTATTACTATATTTTTTCGCATATTTCACGCATGATTTAATTCCCTGTTGAACAAATTTTGCTTTTGTATCACAAGTACCCGTCTGGGGGGCAGATTTACAACTTGTGATATACAAGAACGCCTAATCATAAACCTCGCTCATCTCACCAACTCTTGCGTCGAGTGAGGCCTCGCCCCGGCGTCGTCGTATTTCAGATGCAAATATTTCCAGGTTAAAGAGATGAAGAGTTTGTATGAAGAGGCCACGGGAGCACAAAAGGAGGAGGAGGAGGAGGAGGAAAAAGAAGGTGGACTGGAAAAGGCATAATTGTTAGGCAGTAACATTCCTCTCCCCTTTCTTTCTTCATCTACAATGTCCCATCCTTATTTGTCCCCCGACACTTGGATTTAATTTATTTATTTATTTATTTGATTATTCATTTATTTCAACCTGCCGAATGGAATGCTCAGTACATTCGGTGACAGACACCAAGGTGCCGTTAGAAGATTTTTTTTCCTAGACTTAAACGTATGTTTTGGCTCTGTTGGAACGCACGGACAATTCTCTCTCTCAGTACATATATATACATATATATATATATATATATATATATATATATATATATATATATATATATATATGTCTATATAATATATATATATATATATATATATATATATCGCACTCTGTGATGTTCTCTGCATGTTGCTCTGTCTGAGGCGACAAGCTTCCTTGGTGCATATCTAGAGTGACAACACAATGGTTATGTGTGAGCAAGTGTTTGTGTGTGTGTGTGTGTGTGTGTGTGTGTGTGTGTGTGTGTGTGTGTGTGTGTGTGTGTGTGTGTGTGTGTGTGTGTGTGTGTGTGTGTGTGTGTGTGTGTGTGTGTGTGTGTGTGTGTCTGTGTGTGTTTGTTTGAGCTGATACCAGAATTATGTATGAGTGTGTTTGTATGTGTGGGAGTGCTAACGTATGTGTGGACTTTAGTTTTGCATGGGTGGGTGTATTTACCTAATTGCATTTACCTATTTTTAGTATACAGGAAAGAGGTAACGCTCGTGGGGTCCCGTCTTCTACTTTCCAGTTTATTATACCTAGCCTCAAATGAATGTGTGTATGTGAGAGAGAGAGACCGCAGCGACGAGCCATCTAAACAAGCAAGTACAGGGTGTGGTGTCCCCCTTGTGTTCACAGCACTCTTTGTACCTCTCGCTCGTTCTATAAACACCTTTCATCTGCCGCTCTTTATATTCCTCTTGATCCCTCTCTAACACCCACTTCTTCTCTCGCTCGCCCTCTTAGTACCTTTCTTTCTCTTTCTTTTCCCTTCTTTTTCTTCGTACCTTCTTCTCTCTTTCATCTCCTCTCATCCT
>NC_134787.1:37697358-37724858 GCF_046742065.1 Oratosquilla oratoria
CATGAGACAGAGTAAGACAGATAGAGATAGACGGAGACACGCGTCCACTCTCCCGTCTGTAATCCTTTAACTGCGGCGGTCTTACGGAGGCAAAGACGATTCAAAACCCTTTTGCGGTCGTGACGCAGAGGATCTGATCCCATCCAGTGGGTTCCAATCGCCTGTAAGGGTCTCCAAGACCGCCCGACTCTTTTTGGAGGGATTTGGAGTCAAGTGGAAGTTGGATTGGAGAGGATTTGGAGAAATTCTGGAAATGGGTGGAAGGAGGAGGCGGGGTAGGTGGGTGGAGGGGAAGTTAATCTGAAGGATAGAGGGACAGTAAGGGAGGGTGGAAGGGAGGTCTAGGGGATAGGGGGTCGATCTGAGAGATGGAGGGATAGGTAGGGAGGGTAAAGGGGAGGGTTGAGGGGGTAGGGGGGTAATCTGAAGGATAGATGGATAGGTAGGGAGGGTGAGGGGGAGGGAAGTGGGGGTCAATATGATGGGTGGAGGGATGGGTTGGGAGGGGGTGGGGGTTATCTGAAGGATGAAGGGATAGGTAGAGAGGGGGAGGGGAGGGTTGATGGAGTGGGGTAATCTTAGATATGGAGGGATAGGTAGGGAAGGTGGAGGGATGGGTTGAGGGGGAGGGAGGGTAATATGAGGGATGGAGGGATAGGTAGGGAGTGAGGGAGGTCGTCAGGGGAGATGGGGAGAGAGTTGGGGGGGATTTATATGACCCGTGCGTGGAGAGTTGGAGATGCTGGGAGGAGATAACTCACGTCAGGGGGAGGTTTGGTGGAGATAATGGAGAATATACGAAAAAAGAGTAGAAGAAGAAGAAGGAGAAAAAAAAATCGAGAGAATTCCTTTTCTTCGTTTTGCCACATCGCCTTCAAGGAATTCTTTTTCAAACTCTTACAATATCCTCCCCTATGGGCTTGTGCGTCATTGCAGTAACAGCTACAAAGTTCCCAACCCAGTTCCTGCCTTCTGTTTTCCATAAACAGGGAGATAAGATTCAACGAAACACTCCCCCCCACCCCCCACCCCCACACACCCCCAAGAGTGAGAGATAGAGTGGTAAATGCAAATCTCCCCGGCGTGGACCGTAATCCAAACAAAGATTCAAATTTGAATAATATCCAACGTCTTTTTAACGGATTAACGTTCGGTGCCTCGGATCCACTTTGCAATCAGACACGCCGGCTGGGTCAGACAGAACGAGAAAGAGAGGGATAGAGTGAGAAAAAGAGAGAGAGAGAGAGAGAGAGAGAAGGGGAGAGGAAGAGAAAAAGAGAGAGAGAGAGAGAGAGAGAGAGAGAAAAGGGGAGAGGAAGAAAAAGAGAGAGAGAGAGGGAGGGAAAGAGAGAGAAGGAGAGGTAAGTGGGATGATTTAAATTATTGGTGACTCAGGAATGAAGAATGATTCGAAGGAACGAGAAAGAGAGATTGGGTTAGAGAGAGAGAGGTGAGTGGGATGATTGGAATGATTGGTGACTCAGGAAAAGAGAATTATTCAAAAGAACGAGAGAGATTGGGGTAGAGAGAGAGAAAGAGAGAGTGAGTGGAATGACTGGAATGATTGGTGACTCAGGAAAGAGGAATGATTCGAAGAAACGAGAAAGAGGGGTAGAGAGGGAAAGAGAGAGCTAGAGAGGGAAAAAGAGAAATGAGTGGGATGATTGGAATGATTGGTGGCTCAGGAAAGAGGAATGATTCGAAGGAACGAGGAAGAGAGAGAGGTAGAGAGAAAGAGAGAGGGGGTGGGAGATAACTGGAATAAATGGTGACTCAGGAAAGAGGAATGATTCGAAGGAACGAAGAAGAGATAGAGGTAGAGAGAAAGAGAGGGGGTAAATGGAATAAATGGTGACTTAGGAAAGGAATAATTCGAAGGAAGAGAGAAAGGGGTAGAGAGAGAGGTGATTGGGATGAATGGTGACTCAGAAAAGAGGAATGATTCGAACGGATGAGAAAGAGAGAGAGAAATAGAGAGAGAGAGAGAGAGAGAGAGAGAGAGAGAGAGAGAGAGAGAGAGAGAGAGAGAGAGAAGGGGAAAAAAGAAAGAGAGGGTCTCAAACGTGCAAACTTCATCCTACATCGCCTATAGCCTGCGACTATGACTTGATAGATCGTGTGGAAAAGCCTCTGGAAAGACCGAAGACAAAAACTCCTGCTCAGGAAGCACGAAGAATCGTCGAAGTCGACTTCGGAGACTAAAGAATCAAACGTCTTCTCTTCGGAAAGTGTTCGACCAGAAGGTCTGACGTAGATAAAAAAAAAAAAAATCTGCCTCTTTTTGGAATTCTAGAAACTTTAGTTATTTCGTGTTGCTGGGTAGTTGGCTTTATAAGTCTCCAGTCTTGTGGTTTAGCAGATTTTATTTTTCGCAATTGCTTCCAAATTTCCATTTCGTTGTATGGCATTACGTTAGAAAATTTTGAATCAAACGGTTGATTAAAATTTTTGTTCTTTAAGAAATTCTTTCCATTATATGGATTTTCTAATAGCTGATTAAGATTAATTTTCCAGGTAGCCAGAATAATTTTCCTTTTTTCAATAATACATGTGTAGATGAACCCTTGCACAGTCAATAGCAGTCCATAAAAATGGAGACTGCGCGCATTACATGTAGAGTCATTTAAGTCATGAAGGTGATATGGAAAACTGTGTAGATGTTTAGATGAACCCTTGCTCAGTCAATAGCAATCCATAACACTGAGGACTGCCCGTATTACATGCAGAGCTCATTTAATTAATAAAATTTGATGTTGAAGATGATATGGAAAACATTGTGCATTCATGACAGTGGATACTGTTCTGAAAGGTCTGAAAACATGAGATCCTGTGGATTTGAACATCCTTTTTCTTGAGGAAGTTTTCAAGTATTTTTCGAAAATATATATATTTTCAAATACTCGAAATGTGCCCGCGCGCGCGCGCGCGCGCGTGTGTGTGTGTGGGGGGGGTATGTGTTTTGCGTAATCGTATTTACATAACTGTAGTATACAGGTATACGGGAAAAAACTAATGTTCGTGGGATCCCCTCTCTTACTCTCCCCTCCACATACACATTCACACACATACATACACACAAACACACACACACACACACACACACACACACACACACACACACACACACACACACACACACACACACACACACACACACACACACACACACACACACACACACACACACACACACGCACACGCAAGTACGTACACACACGCAAACACACTCAATTTATGTAGACACATACGTACGTATATAGATATTTTGTATATTTTTTGAGATTCAGTGTCTTTCCCAAAAAGTGAAGAACGGGATCATTTCTTCGTCTTATCTAACTACACACGAAATATAAACATAAACTGATAGTTATGTGAACCTTCCATACAAAATATCCTTTCATTTCTCTCCAGCACACGTCCTTCTTCTTAAATCTTTCCAAGTACTGTTTCCCTTCTCCTCTTCCTCTTCTTCCTTTTCTTCATCCTTCCTTCGCCTCGTATATCCTCCCATGCTCATATGTATTTCTTCTTTCGCTCTCCTTTGTCCTGGAACAATGTCTTTGCCTCTTTCATATTCATCCCTTTTCCTCTACAAACACTTCTTAGCACTCACTCCATCATCTTTTCGGTCTTTCCCATCCTTTCCTCCCTGTCACCTTTGAATCGTACGCATTTCCCAACAACCTGAACGCTTTCATTTTCTATACATATCTTGGCCGTCTTAGCAGTACCCTGTTCACTTGTGCCTCTACACTCACTTTTTTTTTTTTTTTTTTTACTTTTATCTTTCTATTTGATACTTTTATTTCTTAGGGTTTCAGAAAGGAGACTGCAGGAGACTATCGTAAAGCCTACCTGGGCAGTTCCATGTCCACTACCACCCTATCCATAAATTTATCTTACCATGTATACTTTTCAAACGCTTCTTTTTATGCCTCTGATGTGTGTTGTCGATCGAGATTGACTTAACATGTTGAGTGAGGAAGGTATTTCCCCTCGACTAACATTCACTTTAATCCTACTTTTCTCGGATAATCTCCCTGGAAGTGTTTACACCTGTTGCAACCTTTCTCTACTGTCTTCCAATAACACCACATAATCCGCAGACATTATTTGTTTTATCCTCTTTTTTTCTCCTATTTTTTCTTTTCTAGATTGCAATACCTTTTTGTTTTCTTCTCACTACTGCCTTCCAATAGCAACACATGATCCACAAACATTGTGCATTTTACCTTTTTTCTTTTCTTTTCTTTTCTTTTCCAGGATACGATCACTTTTCGTTCTCTGCTCACTACGGTCTTCCAATAGCACCATAATTCATAATTATCATATGTTTTACCTTTCTTTTCTTTTCTTTTCCAAACTGCATTATCTTTTTGTTTTCCTTTCACGACTGTCTTCCAATAGCACCACATAATCCACAAACATTGTGTGTTTTACATCATTTTTCTTTTCTTTATTTTATTTTATTTTCCAGACTGCATTAATTTTTGTCTTTTTCTCACTACCACTTCATACATAATCCCATACACATATATGTTAAAAATCCAAGGCGACACAGCGCATCCCTATATGTATGTATAAACATGTATAACACAAGAGCGCATACCTGTTCTACAATTTGGTACATGTGTATACACAAGCTTTTCCACGCATATTTGTTACAGTTCATCGCTTGAACACTTTTGAGGTTTTTTTCCTTTCTTCTTTGGGTCTTTATTTCACGCACATTTTCCTCCTCTATCGGTCTCCACGGAGTTCCTCTAAGGTTATCTCCCATCTTTCACACAATTTTCCAATTATCAATTCACCTTGGATTCTATTCTGCCATTACCCTCCCTCACTCTTTCAGTGGTTATTCACACTTCCCTTCACCCTTGTTTCTGTGTGTACAGTAGACAACCCCTTCAACCCCTTCAACCCCTTCAACCACTATCAGTTTATACACAACCCTTCTCCACCACCTCTCCTTCCTCTTTTCTCTCTCTTTTTCTTTTCCTCTCTCAGAGTTTTCTCACTCCTTTGCTCTCTTTCTTTCTTTTTCCCCTTTCTCTCCTCCTACATCTCTCAGATTTCTCATCCTCCTTCGCTCTCTTTCTCCCTCTTTTTCCGACTCACTCCCTTTCCTCTCTCAGATTTCTCATCCTCTTTCGCTCCCTTTCTCTCTCTATTTTTCCACTCTCTCTCCCCTTCCTCTCTCAGATATCTCTCCCTCTGTCCCTCTTTCGCTCTTTCCCTCATTTTTCCCACTTTCTCTCCCTCCTCTCTCAGATTTCTCATTATCCTTTGCTCGCTTTCTCTCTCTCATTTTCCTCTATCTCCCTTTCCTCTTTCAGATTTCTCTCTCTCTCTCCCTCCTTTGCTCTCTTTATATCTCTCCTTCTCTCTCCCCCTCCTCTCCCAGACCCAACCCTCTCCACTTTCAATGCGATGGCGCCTTTCATGGGTAATTCTTTTGGCTGAGAACAGGTGATTCTATTCGCATGAAGAGCGGATTCTGTCTTGAAGGGGCCTTGGCCCTCTGGTATTCTCTTCAAAAGGAGACTCGTTTGCTCTTGTATGGTACACGGATCTCATGTTTGGATAACTTTAGTTAGAAAGAAATAGACAGGAACGGGTTTACCAAAAAGAGTAGTTAATGAATGGAATAGACTTAGTAAATATGTAGTAAGCGCTTAAACAATTAGTTCTTTTGAGAGAATATTAGATAACCATGGATGAGGATAATAGATGGAAAGGAATATGGAACTGCCTAGTGTAGGCTATATGGCAGAGGTTCTCAACCTCTTTCCTTATGTACCTTGTTCTTATGTATTGCTGTGCTTTAACCTCCTAGAAATCCCATCACGAGTGGATCAAACCCTAGCACATCAACTATCATCAGTTTTTTTCATTTGTGGTACTGTTTGTGAACCACGGAGCCCCACAAGGAACCATTGAACCATAGGTCTCTTACAGTCTCCTTTAGAACAACATAGAGTCCAGATCCTTCCGCGGTGTTTATGTTTCTCCTGTTACAACAAACTTCATTTCAGCCTCTCCCAATCTGCTGTAATACTGTATTGCATATTTATGTTATATTTTTCCTACTTTTCTTTATTTACTTTTTTCAAGCTCATTCGTCTTGCTTTCGGAAACCACACAAAAAAATGTATCTCAATCTTATTACTTCTATTATTTTCATTTTTTTATTTACTTATTTACTTTTTCCAATCTTTGTTTTCCTACTTGTCCACAGCGAGGAAAAGAAAAAGAGAGAGACGAAAGAAAGATGGCGGAGAGAGGTTGTGTATAAACTAGCGTACGCTGTTAGAGTACGAATTCGTGCATGAATCTTCGGAGGTGAGGGCGAAGGAGAGGGGGAAATGGGGAGAGAGAGAGAAAGGGATACCTCCTCCAGTCGCCTTCCCTCATTATCATCCCATCATGGCACCAGCCCATCCCCTCCCACCTTCCACCCATCCCCTCCTACCTTCCACCCACCCCCTCCTGCTCTAAATCCACCCCGTCCTCTCCCCTCCCCCACCCTCCCACCGCTTATCGACTAAAAGCGAGACCTAATCTTGACACCATCCCATGACCTGACCTGACCTCGGCTGTAGCTACTCTCACCTCCCCCCTCCCCCCCAAAAAAAAATTGATCGCTCTCTTTTTCTCGGAGTGTGCGTGTGCACGGCTATGTACGTGTGTGTGTGTGTATGTGTGTGTGTGTGTGTGTGTGTGTGTGTGTGTGTGTGTGTGTGTGTGTGTGTGTGTGTGTGTGTGTGTGTGTGTGTGTGTGTGTGTCCGTCATCTCAAGCTTGCGTAGCTTTTTCTGATTATTTTCATCCTGTTGCAGCTCTCTCTCTTCCTCTTCGTTGTCACCATCCTTCTTCTCCGCCCCTCCTCCTCCTCTTCCTCCTCCTTCTTCTCTTGCTAATTTTCTCCATCTTCCTCTTCCTCCTTCTCTTCATTTTGCTTCTCTTCCTTTATCTCTTCGTTCCCCTCCTCCTCTTCCTCCTCCTCCTCTTCCTCCTCTTGTTACTTTTCTCCCAACTCCACCTCTTCCTCCTTTTCCATTCCTTTTGCTTCTCTTCCTGTATTTCCTAATCTTCCTCCTCCTCCTCCTCCTCCTCCTCCTCCTCCTCTTGCTACGTCTCCCTCTTCTCCTCCTCTTCAATTTTGTTTATTTTCCTATATCTCCTCGTTCTCTTCCTCTTTTTCCTCCTTCTACTCCTCCTCCTCCTCCTCTTCCTCCTCCTCCACGCTTCACTGCCCGACCACTCCTTCCTCATTTAAGTGTCCTCATCCTCCACGAGCCTCCACTGTGTCCTCCCTCCTTCTCCTCCTCCTCCCCCTCTTCCTCCTCCTCTTCCTCCTCCTCCTCTTCCTCCTCCTCTTCCTCCTCCTCTTCCTCCTCCTCCTCTTCCTCCTCCTCCTCTTCCTCCTCCTCCTCTTCCTCCTCCTTTTCCTCCTCCCCTCCTCCTCTTCCTCCTCCTCTTCCTCCTTCCTCCTCCTCTTCCTCCTCCACCTCCTCTTCCTCCACCTCCTCTTCCTCCTCCTCTTCCTCCTCTCTCCTCCTCCTCCTCCTCCTCCCCTCCCCCTCTTCTTCCTCCCCTCCTCCTCTTCCTCCTCCTCCTCCTCCTTTTCCTTCACCTTCTCTTCCCCCCCTCCTCCTCCTTTTCCTCCACCTCCTCTACCTCCTCCTCTTCCTCCTCCTCTTCCTCCTCTTCCTCTACCTTCTCCTCCTCCTCCTCCCCTCCCCCTCTTCCTCCTCCCCTCCTCCTCTTCCTCCTCCTCCTCCTCTTCCTCCTCCTCCTCCTCCTCCTCTTTTTCCTTCACCTTCTCTTCCTCCCCCTCCTCCCGCCGCGCTCTTTTTTGCTCTGTAGGAATCCCACTTCGCTTTCCTTTTCCCTCCTAATTTTTTTCTTATCGCCATTCTTCCCTCGTCTCTCTATTTTTCGTCTTATCCCATACTGACATCCCTATGAACCAGAGTCGTGCAGTATTTTAAATGTTCGGGGGGAAATTTTTATCTCTTAAAGGAATGCTGAGCCTTGTATTTGCTCTCCCCTTGATCACTTCTAGAGGATAAGAATTCCGCCAATGTGTTCCCATGCGTGTCGGAAAAGGCGAATGAGACTGCGGGTTTCATTTTCTGTGTGTTTGTGTGTGTGTGTGTGTTTGTGTGTGTGTGTGGGTGTGGGTGTGGGTGTGTGTGTGTGTGAGTGTGTGTGTGTTGTGTGTGTGTGTGTGTGTGTGTGTGTGTGTGTGTGTGTGTGTGTGTGTGTGTGTGTGTGTGTGTGTGTGTGTGTGTGTGTGTGTTTGCGTGTGTGTGTGTGTGTGTGTGTGGATGTGTGTGTGTGTGTGTGTGTGCGTGCGTGTGTGTGTGTGTGTGTGTGTGTGTGTGTTTGTATGTGTGAGTACTCGCGCACGGAAACGAAAAATCAGGTACATAAACCAATGAATATATAATAACAACGAAGAAAAATAAATAAATGAATTAATAAAAAAAGGTGTGGTTGTAGCGGAGTGAAAGCGTTCTCATCATTACTCGCCGTCAACATTACTCGCCCAATCTCGCCCACTCTCACCCACTCTCACCCACTCTAGTCACTCTCGCCCCCACTCTCCCCCACTCTCGCCCCCAACTCTCACCCTTACTCTCTCCCGTAAGCAGCCTTCCGTCCGGAACCGCATACAGGTGCATTGTTACATGTAACACTCACACATACATACATACATACATACATACATACATACATACATACATACATACATACATACATACATACATACACATGCATTCACACACATACATGAATATATACACACACATACACGCACACACGTGCATACACGCGCACAAAAAGAGAGAGATAGAGAGAGAGAGACGCTTTTCCGTATAACTACATATTACATTATTTAGTAGTTGTAGTAATAGTAATAGAAGATAGTAATATTAGTAATATGTAGTAATAATGGTAATAACATAAGTAATGGTAACACATCATTAACCTACAAGCGAGTTGAATGTTCTAACCTATTGTTAAGATAATCCGAATATCCCACTATTAGAGAAAAGAAAGTTGTTCGAAGATACGTATATAACGATCACTGTCTGTGATCCTCTTCAGCGTTAACCTCTTAATCATCCGTTGGCACTCTCCCTCTCTTTTCATATGGCTCCCCCACCCCCTCTCTCTCTGGCACTGGCAACACCATTCTATTAATTTCGGTGGCATCCTTGCTTCCCCTTGGGAGCTGAGATGGTTGAAACGACCTCGAGCCATTGTTTGGTCAGCTAGTGTCCGCAGCTGTCGTATTATGTATCTACGGATCTATTCTTACGAGCTGACAGATCAGCATTTGTAAACATAAACGTGTATTTATTCTCACGGGCCTGTGTACAAGTGTATATACGTACTTTTGTGTGTGTGTTTGTGTGTCTGACTGTCTTTGTGCACTTGCGTGTATGATTGCTTTTATGTTTGCCTGTCTGTCGGCGTGACTGTCTGCCTGTTTACCTAAATACAGTAAACAGAAAAGGGCAACACTCGTGAGGTCCTGCCTCTTACTGTACACTTATCATACCTAGTATAGAATTCACGTATGATTCTAAGTTTAGCTGTCACCTTATTCTCAATTATCATATTTAATGTGTGCGTGTATGCATACATCTGATTTACTTCTTTTCTCTCCACAACAGACATCAATGACTGTGCCTCTTCGCCCTGTCTCAACGGAGGAACCTGTATGGATCTTGTCAGTGGCTTCCAGTGTGTCTGTGACCACGGCTGGGAAGGCGCCCTTTGTGATCACAGTAAGTAGATATTGCGTGATATGGTCCATAGGGGTCTCACATAGTCCATAAGGTATGGGATGAAAAAAGGGACGAGGGGAAGAAGGGGAGTGGGAAGTGTCATGTTAAAGTTTCTCTCTTTCTCTCTCTTCCTTTCTCTCTCACTCACTCACTCATGCTGTTCTTATCTTTCATGACAGTCCTCGGACTCTCCATGACAAAAAAATAAATAAATAAACGAAAATATATATATATACATAATATATATATATATATACATATATATATATATATATACATGTATATATATATATGTATATATATATGTATATATATATGTATATATGTATATATATATGTACATATATATATATATATATCCATGAACGATAAAACAATCACTGTCCATGAACCAAAAAATCATAATTACTTCGAATCTTATCCTTGGACTTTGCATGAAAAAAGTAACACACCCTTGCTATCCATTAACAAAGAAACATAGTCCTTACACATGAACGAGAAAAAATAGCACACATTTGATAACAATGAACCTCAAAAAATATACATATATATATTTATCCCCGCAACAGACGTGGACGACTGCGCCGCGCTTCCGTGCCGTAACAATGGTACGTGTTCGGATGGAATCAACGATTTCACGTGCTCCTGCGTGACACCCTGGAAGGGCCGCACGTGCACTTCCACCACGTCATACTGTGACAACTCCACGTGCCACCACGAGGGCACATGTGTCGACCTTGGAAATGGGTTCGTCTGTCGGTGTCCTTCGGGTTGGAAGGGAATTACCTGCCAAACACGTAAGTGATAAGGTCGTTATTTTTTTAGTCTTCATTGGGGTGATGGACCATGTGGGTTTTGGATCTGAATGTAGCAAGCTCCGGCGAGTGACTTGTGTATATTTTGTTTTTGGCTTTTGTTAGTCGGTTTTATTCATCATAGGGATACTTCAGGGTGTATTTATTAATCTATATTATTTTTATTTATTTTTATTAATATTGTATAATTGTTGATTTATTTTTAGACTTATCTCCAGGAAAAAAAAAAAAAAAAAAAAAAAAAAAATTATCGTCTAAAATACTTTTGTTCTGCTTGCCCTATTTAGAAATTTCTCCTTTACCACCTCTTCGGTGGGATTTTGTCCCCGAGGATAGAGGCTCTGGTTATTCACATATACGGTTTTTCCATTCCCAGCGGAGTTCCTGGCCTGCGAATCCTCACCATGCTCCAACGGCGCCACCTGCGTCAATACCGGGGACTCGTTCACGTGCATCTGCCCGGACGGTTGGGACGGAGTGACCTGTCAGAACAACATCAACGACTGCGCGCCTCACCCATGCTACAACGGCGGACGGTGCGTGGACGGTGTCAACTGGCGAGTCTGCGAATGTGCCCCCGGGTTCACAGGACCCGACTGCCGGGTCAACATCAATGAGTGCTCCTCCTCCCCCTGCACCTTCGGCAGCACCTGCATCGACGGCGTAGGGGCCTTCAGGTGTCTCTGTCCTCCCGGAAGAACCGGACAGAGGTGCGAGCATGTGGAAGGCGTTCTGGCGCCGACGGCGGCGCCAGCGCACGCTTGTACCTGGAAAGGTCAACTTCGGCCTCACGGCGCCGTCTGGAGGGACGCTTGCAACTCATGCCATTGCAAGGACGGGGTCACCTCCTGCTCGAGTGTCTGGTGTGGACCCCCGAACTGCCTCCAGCATGATCCGGATCGTTACCCCTGCAGGCAGCTCGAGGTGAGATCCCGTTGTCGGGTTGTGGGTTTGGTGTGAATGTGAAGGTACCGCTGTGTCTTTTCGTTTAATACGTGTAAATGCGGAAACGTAAATGTATATTTGAACGCTATCGTATGGATGAGGCTGTAGATGTTTGTGTACAGATGTGGGTGTGATGTGGATGTTAGTGAGGTTTTGTGTGCGTGAGAGAGAGAGAGAGAGAGAGAGAGAGAGAACAGGAGAGTACATACTTATAACATTCAGTGCATACATGCCCTGAGAATACAAAACCATCATCTCATACACAGTGCAATCCTTCATTGTATCTCCCTTTACTCCGGTACCAGGTCTGTGTGCCGGGACCTCTCGAGTGGTGCCTCTCCCCGCCCTGCACCCCGTGGGGGGAGTGCCGGGCGCTTAGTGTTGGCAGCCAGCAGGTCGCTCCCCCTCGGAACCCGGGCCCCGCGAACTGCATACCAAACAGCGCGAGCTTGGACAACACCTGCGCCCGGCTGACTCTCCTCCTAGAGATACCCCGGCTTCCGACGGGGGCGCGGGTGCAGTCCGTGTGCGAGGGTCTCCGCGCTGCCTGGGCCGACCGGAACGTCAACAGCAACACGACGCCTCCGGTCATCCTCTGTGGGCTCGTTCTCGGGAACAACGATACGCTCGAAGTCACACTGGTACGTATCCACACACACACCTTTCAGTATAACCTTTCGACGCGAAGCTTTGAACACGGGTCCCAAGCGTTACCACCTCGCACGCTCAGAGGGACCCGCGTTCGAAGCTTCGCGACAGCCAGGCTTGATAATTTGAATTACATCGCTGCTGCTAGTGTTTTTTTTTTTGTTTTTTTGTATAATATGATGAATGTTTTCGGTGATATTTCGTCTCGACTGTACAGCTCATAGTAATGAGGTTATCCCCTTTCCTTGTTCTGCGCAGTCGTACCCCAAAAGTAACGTCCGTGGTGACATCAGCGAGGCTGCCAAGACTCTAGGCGAACTCGTCAGCCGCAAACTGACCCCGGTGCCGGCACTGGCAGCCGTCATCGAGGTCAAGGTGGAGACGACAGTGACCAGTGATGATAGAGCAGGTAGGTGGACGCGCAATGTCGGGTGGTTGTCGTTGCTCATGTTCGTACTTTCGATCTTGTAAAGTAACACTGAACTTTAGTATATGTACATTAGTCTGCACACACACACACACACACACACACACACACACACACACACACACACACACACACACACACACACACACACACACACACACACATAGGTTAAAGTTCTCGCCTGCCACTACGGCGGTCCGGGTTCGACTCCCGCCCCGAGCTGAAATAATTTCAGTATCGCTGCGCTGCGGGGTGTTACTCCAACTCTCTTGGGCGAGGAGATGGGTATGTGTGTGCGTGTAAGGTCACAGTATTACCCATAGATCAGTCATACGAGACCTGAACTCTCATCCGGGAGATTAATAACTGTCGATCACGATTCCAACACGTGATCCAAGAACATGGTGGTGAATCACACATACACACACGCACACACACACACAAACACACACACACACACACACACACACACACACACACACACACACACACACACACACACACACACACACACACACACACACACACACACACACACACGATACTAGATATGATAAATTGGAGAATAGATGGCACAAAGAGTGTTACTCATTTCCTGTGCACAGTACCACAATAAAGTAAGTATAATTATGTTAACACACAGACTACTTCATTTTTGGATTTGTTAAGAAGGATTATGTTTGTTTTTTGCAGGCACTGCAAGTGGGGTACTGGCAGCCATCACTGTCGTTCTTGTGGTCCTGGTGGTCGTGGTCTTGGCTGCACTGGGCTACTGGCACTGCCGGCGGCGACACCTGGCGGCCAACCGACACGGTTACCCGACGCACACCTCCCGACACAAGCTCTCCGAGGACACCCACGCCGAGAAGTCCAATAACGAGAACGAGGAGAAGTTGTGGAGGTATCATAACCCCTTGAAGGAAGCTTCGTGCAACTTAGAGGCCGAGATCAACGAGCCCTCCTGTTCCACCAGGATGTCCCCACACGGACCTGGAGACCCTGTGGCCAGCAAGGTCCCCCCTTTAGGGCCTTTTGCTCCCGGGAACCCGACTGGGATGAAGAGCAGCTCGACCCACGTGACCCTCGCCTCTCCCGAGACGGAGCTCAGTGACGTCGAGTCGCCAACTCACATCCCACACGCCATCCGCAAGGTGCAGAACATCGATGCTGAGCGGAACATGGCGCCCCCGGAAGACCACGCCTGCAAGAACCTGCCCAAGGAGATTAACCTAAAATCCTTACCCAATAGGACGCTTGAGAAGGAGCAGGTGACAAGTGAAGTGGTTGTATAGTGACAGTGGTGGTGATGTGCCTACTTCGAGAACGGGACTTCGGGAGAGGAACCTTCTTCTTGGGGAGGTCCCTCGAGGTTCTGTTCCGCGCCGTCAGCCTTAACGACGCCGTCCGGGGCTGTTGTCCCTAGACAGCGTCCTTTTTTTAAATTCTTCAGGAACCTTAAGATTCTCTTCCTTCCCAGGGGAGGAAGACGTGTCCCCAGGAGGACTTAGAGTCCGAGTTCGACTCCGAAGTGTGTCTGGCTGAGGAACTTTGAACATTCGTGACGTCACGCGAAGGATGTGTTTAGTCGTGTTTGTACGAAAATATACACAGAAAAAGAAGAAAAATAAAAGGAGGAAAAAAAATAAGATAAAGGAGGAGGGCTATCCTCGGAAAGAAGTTTTCATGTTGATAATGAAAATAATGATGATGATGACGATGATGTCGATGATGAGGATGATGATATAATGAAAGTACTTCTCTCACTGCCTTTACGACTGTGACCTGTGTTCAGAACCCGGTAAGGGTGTTCGCCATTGGACTCCTAGTGGTCCCTACTTCGCACAAATCCCTCCTCACCGGTCTTGTCGCCAGGCGACTTTATTCAGCTAAGGGGTGAACCCTGGACTGGAAAAGGCTCTTAGAAAGTCGAGTTCTCTTGGGACGGCGACCTCCTCTTTGTTAGTGAATATACCACAGATGGATAAGGTTATCTAAAGGCACTTGGATCACAAGTGTGTGGTTAATGGTTTCAGGAGGAACAGCCTGAAGGAGATCTTGCCGAAGTTTTTCGCAGTAACTCCACAGTTCCTGGTGCTGTGGCTCGCGAACTGGACGCCTCCACCAGGCCACGCCCCACACAGCTTCTGGAGTTTCTTGAGTAGAGTATCCTCTCCCGTGACTAAAGTCGTCAGGCCATAGGCAAAGCCCACCCCCACAACCTCCGGTGAATCTATGAAACCTGTGAAGAAGCTTCAGCAGCCTGAATTGACACTTGTTAATCTCCCAGGAACGATTTTTTTTTTCGGATGATGATGATGATGACGATGTCTCCCCTTCCCCAGGGGATTGAACCGGGAGTATTTTCCATAGTATCTCAGTATTTTCATTAAGCCCAGTGAGGCAGAGGTGAGCTTCAGTATTGTCTATACACTTCATTCAGATTAAGTAGTATATATATGTGTATATATATATATATATATATATATATAAATGTATATATAATCATATATATATGATATATGTATATACATATTTATAAATATATATATGTATATATATATATACATATATATATAAATGTATATATAATCATATATATATATGATATATGTATATACATATATATAAATATATATACATATGTGTATATATATATATATGAAATATGTATATATATACATATATGTATGTATATATAATATATATATATATATATATATATATATATATATATATATATATATATATATATATATACACACACACTGGCCAATGTCTAGAGCATGGCGTTGTATACATGTGTGTTTGCGTACGTGTGTACACCAATGTCCTTACGCGTGTAATGTTTACATGTATTAATTAGTATGGGAATAGGTGTTGGGGTATTACAGAATGTCTGAAAGAGAGAGAATTTATAAAAGGAAAAGAAATATTATAGAATAAATAATAATAACTGAGGATGTGCAAATAAAAAAGGGACTGGGGTACATAGAGAGAAAGAGAGAAAGAGAGCGAGATAGACAAACACAGGTGGTCAGATTGAAATACCCCCAGAAAAGGAAGAGGAGGAGGAACTGGTAGAGGAGGAGGAGGAACTGGTGGAGGAGAGGAGGGAGAGGTGACACGCCCACGGCCTTATTTTGGTGTTTTTACAAATGGAACTATTTTGTATCTTGACTTTGTATTTACTTATAATGCTAAAAAAAAAAATCTTTTGTACTTAAGATGTAAGGGCAGATTTCGTGATGTCCTTTGTAAATAAGAGATAAAAATAAAATAAATAATTTAAAAAAAATGAGATGATCAGCCTATGGTATGAGCACAATATCAAGGAAGACTGACTATTTCTTCTCTTTTTTTTTATGTTTGGTATATTGTATGAAGATTTTATGAATATTGTTATGGCTGATTCCACCCTTTTTTTTAATACATTTGTTGTATATATATATAAATGAAGCTTTTTTTTTTTTTGTCTGACCTTATTCATCTCGGTCATAAGGATAGTTTTTCTGTGTCATACGATACTCTCTATTTTCCCCCTTTCTATCTTTCTTTCTATATCTATCAATCAATATTTTTTTTTCTTTATCTCATGATGTTTTTTTATTTTATTTTTTGGTTTATTTTTTATAATATCAGATCTGATCTTGGTGTAGAAAACTGTGATATTAAGTGTATATATTTGTAATAGAATTTTGTGTTTTTGTAAATATAGAGATGGAAAGAGAAATATCGTGTTTTATTATCACAAATGGTAAAAAATAGTGCTGAATCACAATTACTTGCCTATATGTGTACATACGCATAAACAAGTGTGCACCTATGTAAGCACATACAGTATACACATTTGCATACTTGTACTGAGTATGGAGGCTACACGTATATATCCTCATATGTATATGTACACACACCAATTATTTTTTATTAATTCCTAAATCTAACCGTAATTACAAAGGGGGAGCATGCCGACAGGAGACCTTTTGGTCCATATCTAGGTCAGATGCAAAAAAATGATAATAATGATAAATAAATAAACAAATAAATAAATGAATATATAAAAACTATAATAATGTAAATAATAATAAATAAAATACATAAATGAATGTATAGATATGGTTGAATAATAAACTTACAGGTAAATAGTAAATAATGATAAATTGACATATAACTAATAATAAATGAGAATCAAGCAAATGATAATAATTAAACAGACAAATGATGACAAAACAAATAAACAAATAATATAAAATAAATGACAGTTATTACAGCATCTTGCTTAGGTTCTTAAAGCCTCGAACTGAGCTACATTGCACTGACTCTGCAGGAAGTTTATTCCATTCATTAACTACACGGTTGGCGAAGTTGTTTCTACCCACTTCCAAATTAAATCTATTTCCGGACAGTTTGAGACCATTGTTGTGTTTTGCATTGACCCTACAAAAAATAACAAGATAACAATAAAATATAATGAATAGAAAAATATAAATGAAGATTAAATCTAATCTACCTTGGTAAGTGTTCGAGGTGGGGGGGGAGGGGGAGCGGATGGAGGAGGTAAGGGAGGGAGACTGGGGAGTGGGTGGGTGAATGTGGGAGAAGGTAAAAGGGGTGCTGGGTGAGGAAGTGAGGTGTGCGGGGGGAATATTTGATTCTGAAGCTGGTGGCCCAAGAGCTGCTGTCACAAATCATACATTACTATACAGTGAAGTTCAGCTTATCACAAAAATATATCATATACAAAGTATTTATGATTGTCAAATTTGTAATAAAGCAAAGGGTTTCTCTTCATCAACCTTTTATTATTATTATTTTATTTACTTTTTTTTTTGGCGGGCTGAGAGCGTGGGTGGATGTGAAAAATAAATTATCAAGTGTATTGCGATCAACTGCCTTGTTACACTGGAAATTGTATTGTGGTGTACAGCGAACAAAAACTTCCTTTGGTGGCTACTATAGCGTGAGGTCTACCACACTATAGCGTGAGGTCTACCACACTATAGCGTGAGGTCTACCACACTATAGCGTGAGGTCTACCACACTATAGCGTGAGATCTACCTCCCATTAACACTATAGCGTGAGGTCTACCATTTCCAAACAATTATTTTAGCGATAAGCACGTATTTTGTACTTGTCCTAGGAATGACCTAGATAATTTTTAATTGGATTTCTAATTACATTCATAAGGAAAAAAGGTAAAAATAAACATGTTATCATATATTTCCATACATTTATTCTAGCGATACACACTTGGTACATCTTCTAAGAATGACACAAATAACTTAGGTTAGGTTAGGTTAGGTCAGGTCACGCTTTTTATGTATTTGGGCAGGTCACATGTTTGATGGACGCGTACGGGGAGCGTCCCGGAGGAACGCGGGTCACGCGGTTATAGACCCAAAGCTGCACCTGGGTAGGCGACATATGGCGGTTGACTTCTCGCTATGGTAGCACCCTTTCTTTTTTATCGATAATTAATCAAATTAATATTTCATTGGTATGACACAAGGAGGCTCATGGTAAAGATGGATAATCTATGTCAGTGATTCTCAACCTTTTTCACTACATTCCTCCTTTCATGAGATGATTATGAAATGTTGATGAGGAAAACCCTTTGTTGTGTTACAAAGTTAACAATCATCTTACATTTCCTCTGCTAGGAGAGAGTGATGTTTTTCTCTTTATTCAGATTCTTCACATTATATAGAAATGTATAATTTGTAATAGCAAGCCATGGTCCCCCTAAATTCTTGGTACATTTATAAATAAGCAAGATGTATCATAAAGTTGGTGAAAAAGAAAAGAAAAAAGAAAAGAAAACATGGTAGCATCGCTGTGGAAAGTGTACCAGACGTGACGTCATGTCTGGCCACGCTTTGGCCAAATACATTCATTCAAGTCGCATTGGAGTGAGTGATAACAGTGAAGTGGTCTCTTGATCAATAATTGATAGAAATGTCACTATATATACATCAGACTTGTATATTTCTTCTTAGGCTGCATGCATGTACTTGTATACTGCATTTTGAAATAATAAATAGTGCTCTGCCGTGGCTCGGGAAAGTAATAAATCATGAATTCAAGGACAAATCATCGTTTTCTCTGAGCCAGCGGCCATGAGAAAAGGTAAGTGAACAACTTTGAAATTATTCGTTAAATTTTGGTCAACTGAAAACCGTTATATTAATAAAACCAAAAAGCGTATATCAAAGTAAACGTTGGTTATGTCACCTTTTAGATGATATTTAAAATTTTGATTATATTTTTCCATGAAAAACACGGTATTATGAACGCTAAATTAGCAACGCTAACAATTTAATGCTTCCACTAACCATTCATTTAAATTGCGAAAAGGTTGTATACACAAAGCTACTGATCATGGAATACAGCTACTAAATCACCTTTCATGCTGCATGATTAAGCTGTCCATAGGTTTACATGTGCATGATAAATCATGAAAGACAGGATTAATATACTAGTTACTGAAATTCACAGGAAGATCCTCGCAAAATAACTGATACCTACCACAAACTGATGAATTTAAATTATTTTTAATTTGGTCCCGCGAATATTTCTATTTCAATCGCTAAATTTACTTCAACTTTGTATCGTTTAATCATTCTCTTTCATATTTGTTTCATTATGAAGTCAGGACTTGATAGTTCCTGGTCCACCCCCCTAGCCCGCTAGTAACATTTTACATAGATAATTTTTGACTGAGCGATTTAGAAAATTATTCAGTTAAACCAACACAACAAGAGCGCGAGATTGTCCACAAGTATAGAAGCGCTGGTAATCTAGAGTCTATAAATATAATAATAGTAAAAGAAAAAATTCAAACTGTTTCCCTGTCGGCTGTTATTCTTGGCTCCGCCTACCGACAGCTGCTATTGGTCGAGCAGATTGGGGTGGGGAAAATTTTAAAATTGCCTCGTTTGGAGCACAGTTATATTCATTACTATCGTCATTATCATCAATATTATTATAACTATTATTATTATTGTTGTTGTTGTTGTTCGTCAGTAGGAATATTGTTGTTATTGCTATTACTATTATTGTTATAATTATTGTTTGTCTTATGTTTGTCAATTTCTTATAAGAACGAAGAAGAAATAAAAAAGTTCTTAACCTAGTGCTCGTAGTGTTTTAGACGGTGCTCCCCATAAATCCTTAAAATAGTGCTTGTGAAATTCCAAAAACAGACTCGCGCGAACAAGACTTGCGAGTTCCTCTGAATTTTATCTCTTGGCATAACACGATGACTAATCAAAACAAGTTTTCCGTCATAATCAAATATGGTAAACAATTGACCGTCGTTTCCTAATCGATCAGTATCAGTCAGGGTTGCCACTTTGGATATTTTATATCCAGATCTAGAGTGTTTTCACAGCATCTAGAATTCTAGATATAAATTTGGTCATTTGACATTGGATGTAAATATGGTGGATTTTGAAATAAACTTAGATATTTCTAGACATTTTTCAAATGTTTCGCCAATATTTATTGTTATCGTATTAGATTAGTATTTACTGGGTTTTGAATACTGTATACATATATCAGTTACAAATACTTCACATTAGAAATATTAAATAACACATTTTGTAACGAGTTTAACAAAATATTTTTGATCACTTGTGTAAACATAGAAGCGTTTTTGCCGCTAGTAGTATACTGGAAACGACTAAAAATATTTTCACAAGTCTGATGACTCAATCGCCCTGCAGCATTGGAATTGGCACCCGATGCACTGAGATCTGACCGTTAGGGCGGAGCACTGGGAGTTCCCCTGTGGTGCCACATATAATCATTTTATAATTTTATTTTATTATATAATTCTATTTTATAATTTTATAATGTTGCCTCATATGATTATATTATAATTTTTTGTCACACACCACCACTGAGGTAAAAATCAAAGCAATGTTTTCTATACAAAGGTTTCGTTTCTTTAAGTGTAGATATGGCATATGTGTATGAAAGAGCAACGTTGCCGCTACATCTAATCTCTAGCCCCGCCCCCCTCACACTGCATTCAGAAAACATTGCATCCACACGCACGTTCTCGCCATGGATGCCCATATGTGGCAACACCGGGAAATCTCCTAGCCCCGCCTTATCGGTCATTTCTCCTTGCGCTGACTATAGTGAAATGCAGTGACTGCGTGTGTGTCCGCCAAATCTGAATTCTTAAGAAAGTACCGGTTGTGTTTATATGTTTAACTACTAAAGCCCTTCCCCTAAATGGACAAGTTTTTAAAACGCAAGCAGTCGCCGGAGAACAATGCGAAAGATCAAGAAACAATACAATACAACAAAACAACAACAAAGGCTTTTTCCCCCTTACACGGGAGGTAGCCAAAAACAAAGGCATAGAAACCACTCCCACCCATTCCATCCCCTACATACTCCACTCCCCTCTACCCTCTTCCCTCCCTCATATCTTGGCACCTCCTGGATGACGGGTCATCCATGCATCTTGTCCACTGCCCTGGGTCAGAGGCAGTGTCGTAAGACACAGCACATCCACAGCAAGGCCTCTTCATTAAATCGGCGACCCCCCCCCCCCACTCCATTCCCTCACGCAGAAAAGGAGAAGACGGGAAAAAATCCCTTCGGGATGCGTCAATTTATTTCTCATACTCCCTCACCCCCCCCCCTCATGCATCACAGCATCATCCATACACACCCATTCTCCATTCACCCTTGTCTTCTGTTCTCTCCCGTCCTTGCTCAACAGACATTCCCTTATTCCCCAATGCCCCTTTTACCACATCCATCCATCTCATCCTAGGTCGCCCCCTCATGTTCACTCATTCCACCTCTGCCTTCCACACCTCTTTTACTAGTCTTCCTTCACTTTTTCCGTGTGTCCAAACCATCCCACTACTCTTTCATCCACCCTATCTCCCAACTTCCTTTCCAACCCCGTTCTTCTCCTCACCTCATTTCTCACTTTATCTAGCCTAGTAACCCTTATGCCTTTTAAAGTAAAGGCATAAGAGAAACAATGCAAACAGAAATTTTAGAAGCACTCTAGGAAAAACAAACAAACAGAAAAACAAACAAACAGAAAACATACTCTTTTCAAACATCTTGGAAAGTTAGCTACTTTGTTGTAGAGCATTTCTTGAAGATTCGCAAGCTTCCCATTCTGAACTTATTGTTCATGCTGAAATACGTTGGCTTAGTCGTGGTCGGGCATTAGCGAGAGTGTGGAGAGTCTTTGAAGAAGTGAAGTCCATTGTATGAACAGTTAGCAGGGTTTCAAACCAAACTTCAACTTTTCCGTTCCAAAATACAGAAAAGCAATTTGCTTAATTTCCCAGATTTACAAAATTTTTTGAGTGAAACCGAAAATAGGTGTTGCCCATTATATGTTGAAGGCGCTCTAACAAATCTTATGACAGAATTTCAAGAGAGGTTGTATTTTTGAAGGGACAGGAAACCAGATACCAACTATATTCTCAGCCTTTCAACTTTCCAGTCGAAGACGTCTCCAAAATATTCCAACTTCAAGAAAGTGAAATAGTAGAACTTGAGCTTACAGATATGCAGTCGTCCATATCTATAAAGTACTTCTTTCAGAAAGAAGATATTTGTATGTTTTGGGGATCAAGCTACTGCCATAGATTAGCACCTATGCTGTCAATGACGACTTATATTTGCGAGTGCCCCTGTTCTCAATAATATTAAAAACAAAAAGGCCTAAACTAACAATGGAACATTTAGATGAAAGTCTTCAATTGGCTCTTCATGAAGGACACTTGAAAACAAGGGATTTGACGAATGATATGCAAAGTCAAGGATCACATTAAAAGTTCATAGGTAAGAATTTTACTTATATAATTAATATTTAGTCCTATGTTTTACGTTTTTTTTATTACTCAAACTATTTCTTTTTATTTCACAAGTGTAGAACACTTCTTTATAAAAGAATTTTTTATCGTACATTACGCGTCCGTTGAAAAACGTAACTCGTCATGTGCCATTCAGGAGGGTGCTCGCATGACCAGAATTTCTTTGCTTCAGCGCTCCAAAAGATAGAAAGGTTAAGAATTACTGCAATAAAAAGTAGTCTTTCTTTAACTGGTATTGATATTTACTTGGGTAACCACTGTATTTTCTTGCCGGTAGTAGTAACAAATATGCAAGTTAGTAATATAGAGATTAACCAGAAGTTAATTTTAGTTGTGTAAAAGTATGTTAATTTTCTTTTATCTCTGTTTAAGAAGAAAAACTGGGAAGGGAAATATTTTAAACATTGGATTTTTTTTCTAAAAAATATTTACTTTTTTAAATTATTGTGGACACATTTGAGTAAGAAATATTTCTGTTATAGTCTTTCCTTTGATGTAATATATGTTATTATTTTACATTTCATAATATAACGAAGATCTTGGTAATCAGAATTTTGTGTGATCATGTAGGGGAATTTATAAGAATTATCTTTTTCAAGAAAGACAATTTAGTGAATAATTAGATTATTAAAGCATGTGGTTTATTTATTTGGTCACTAATTTTTATTTATTTTTTATTATAATATATATATATATATAATATATATATAAAATATATGATGATATGGTTTAACGTCACAAACTACCCCCTGTCGGAAGGCTAGGACGGTGCCCCTCACAGAGGACTTTGTAGCGTGGAATTTAATGAACCATGCCTTTGGATCAACTTCGCCGGTGGCGGGATTCGAACCGTTATCCCCTCGACCTTCGCCGCAAGTAACGACGCCCTAACCCACTCAGCTAGCAAGCTTCATATATGTATATATATATATATATATATATATATGTGTATATATATATATATATATATATATATATATATATATATATATAATATATATACAGTCGTATAGGAAAGATATATTGTATTGCCCTTGAGATGAAGAGGGTGAATGGGTGGGTGGGCACCATTAAATGTGTCGCCCAGGTTGAGGGAGATGGCGGGGCTACAGGGACACAGAAGAGAGGGTGGGATCCAAATTTTGGGAACAAAATATGAATATCTGGAAAATATTGTGTTTATAAATATCTTTCTATGACCAATTGTAGTACCCCCCCCCCTTCCCTCCACACACACACACGTACTCACCGATCGACAAAGGTCCGAAGCACTCCGCCGCCGCCCCGCGCCGTCACTCAGGTCATGATAATGTTTTTCCATTACTCGGTTTACGGCTAGAGAACAGTAAAAGTTACGTTAGGTTAGGTAATAAGAAAATAATAAATAAATGAATAGTTTAAAAAAATATTACCTGAGCGACGATGGAACACCCTGGACCCCCAAGGATCAGCGCCGGGGTTGTTGATTATAGAATTATCTCCTTTAACTGAGTAAACTCCCCAACATAACCCCCGGGCATGCGCTTTATTGCATAAGTTACCATAGAATTAACTGCATAAATAAATTCAGTCGATAAATTACCGGCTAGCTGGTGTAGTGGTATAGACTTAGACTGCTAACTAAGCTGTCCTGAGTTCGGTCCCCGCCCAGGGCTGAAATATATGCCCTACGAGCTGTCATGCGGGCGGATAATTGCTGTTGATCACAGGTCCAGCATATGATCCAAGCCTATGGTGAACGTATACTACTACATAATTGACGAGGGGTATGCACATCCACACAAATACAAGTTGAACACACACACACACACACATATATATATATATATATATATTATATACATATATATATTATATATATATAAAATCTTTCTGGAGGCCTTGTCTGTGCAAACGAACAAGACATGCTGAATCCCGCATATAAATGTATCTAAATTCTCGTACATATGCGCACTTTGACTTGCGCAAA
Organism: Oratosquilla oratoria; assembly: GCF_046742065.1. Lineage (NCBI taxonomy): Eukaryota > Metazoa > Arthropoda > Malacostraca > Stomatopoda > Squillidae > Oratosquilla > Oratosquilla oratoria. The sequence goes on from NC_134787.1 coordinate 37,721,820, forward strand.
CTCGTTTGCACAGGTATGAATATTTACCTTCTAAGTAATCTTTGAGCATATAAACGCCAATTTATCAACCTGTGATAATATCAGCGCCGAAATGTTTGAAGAGATCTTGTATGCACAATTTTTTTCGAAGAACCCAGAGGTCAACAGTCCGAACACTTGTCATTTTTGTATTAAATTCAATATTTATCTAAATTTTACAGGTGAAAAATGTAATCCCACATTTGTCTATCACGTGAAAACCACAGTTGGAGCAAAAAAGAATGGAGAAAGGGAATCTATATATTTCAATTGCAAAATGCAATACTCTTCAGTAGATACAAAGAACAGAAGAGTGAGTGCTACTTAAGTAACACCCTTGACAAGAAAAAGGGGAACATTGGGAGAGGTCTCTACCCTCGGCTCACTCCGTGTGTGAGGTCAGGAGGCAAATGTCTTTTGACTAGGCTAGTGATGAAAAGTCCTGAAATTATGTCTGGGGACCATTGCCCCTTTGAAATGTTCAATGATAGTTGATTCAATAATTTTTCTTCTGAACTCGAATCTAGATTTATAAATGAGCTCATCTTTGTCCCAATGTAGTTTCTTCCTGTCCAGGTAACGTTGGTGTGTATATAAATATAAATATATATATATATATATATATAATATATATTATATGTATATATATATTCCTCTTCTATACAAAGATCTAAGGTCGGTGTGTCTACTACATATCTCGGTATTCACATAGAACAGCGTTTCTCAACCAGGGTTCCCCGGAACCCTAAGGTTCCACAAAAGGCCCCTAAGGGTTCCGCGAGAACAAGTGAGATAAGCTAATGTACTTTTTATTTGTTTTTATTTCATATACGTAATATAATTAACCACACACATATTCTTGGTTACTGTAATAATGTAATATAGGCATCATCCTATCTAACCTATTATTACGATGAAAATAAAATGAGAAAGATATGTTATATATATATATATATATATATATATATATATATATATATATATATGTGTGTATAATGTTTCTAATAATGATCTACAAGAAATTATTACATTAGAATTATCCCAGTCAACACCATCCTATTGACTGGGATAATTCTAATATACATGTATATATATATATATATATATATATATATATATATATGTATATATATATGTATATATATATATGTGTATATATATGTATATATATGTGTGTATATATATGTATATATATGTGTGTATATATATGTATATATATGTATGTGTGTATATATATACATATATATGTATATATATATATATATATATATGTATGTATATATATATATATGTATATATATGTATATATATGTATGTATATATATATGTATATGTATATATATATGTATATGTATATATATATGTATATGTATATATATATGTATATGTATATATATGTATATGTATATATATGTATATATATACATGTATATACATGTGTATATATGTATACATATATATGTATATATATACATATATATGTATATGTATATATATATATATGTGTGTGTGTGTGTGTGTGTGTGTGTGTGTATATATATATATATATATATATATATTTTTTTTTTTTTTTTTTGCGCAGGGATTCCTTGAGACATGCCATTTTTTTAAGGTTACGCAAGGGTAAAAAGGTTGAGAAACGCTTACATAGAGCAAAGGTCACTTAACCAAATGAGAAAACTTTTATTCAAGATTCATATCTGGAACAAAGGTCTTATTCTCCCTTTTAAAGGGATGGACGTATGAAAGACATCCACATCAATAGACCCAGTTACACCCACAACCCACCTTACCACTTTGGGAATCAATCTTGATGTACTCAATTTATTGGAGGAAATGTATCAACATTTCTTCCCACCTTTAAGAACTCTTCACATGCATCCACGACTAACACTGATGATATGAATACTACAAATATTGGTACTAACACTAATACCAACAGTAGTCTTAACAAATACTGCAAATTCTTATATCAACAGTGATACTAGGATTATTACTAATAAGTACCGCAAATACCACTAACATTTATACCGATACTAGGCTTATTTACTAGGGAGTACTACAAATACTAATAATAACTAGCAAATACTATTGATAAGTATACATTTATTTTAATTTTTCCCTCCATTCTAGCTATTGGTGTTGCCCAATAAAAAAAAGTACATTGGAATAATGAATAGATCGGAGTATATGATAATAGCCAGAAAGACTATTCCTACCCACGCAGACTATCCCATGTCAGAGTCTTCTGTCGAGTATGTTATTTGTCAGTGATTATTTGTTGCTTTCAAACAACTTCGTTATGATGATTATACGTTATTATATTCAAAGACCACCATAATTGGCCAGTGGCCAACTTTGAATCACTTGTTTATTATGTGAAACCATATGAACGTTCCATACTGCTCCTTGACAAGGCTTGGTCATGGAGCCATCATGGTTGCTTAATGATATGGCGGTAACCTGTTTAATCGGGATTTATTGGATGTTTAATATTAATGGCACCGGAGTTATTGTTTTATCGGGCCTTTTGTCTCTCTTGTTTGTGTTAGCGTTGCTAGGTGTGTCAGGTCATTAAGATCTTTTTGTCTTTCTTTTTCCTCGGTCTCGTATATAAAGGTGTATTGCGTCGTCGATTTTTTTTTTCATCATCATTTCAGCTTATATGTTTTATCTTTGTGTGTTTAGATATAATTTTGGCATATCACAAGTTATTCTATTCAGCTGTGGGTGGACCCTAGTCAACTGGGCTTCTTCGACGACTCAAACTCTTTCGCTAGGTACCTTTCAGTTCATAAGAAAAAGTGTCTAATGTCATCTAGAAGTCCAGTATGTCAGCATAAAACGAAGTCTGAAGTGCTCTCTCTCTCTCTCTATGTCTCTCTCTGTCTCTCTCTCTCTCTCTCTCTCTCTCTCTCTCTCTCTCTCTCTCTCTCTCTCTCTCTCTCTCTCTCTCTCAAGTAAACAAGCAATTGGCCTACGGAGGTAGGGAGCCTCGCAAGGTCCGACAACTTAACAGCG
>NC_134787.1:37732358-37738789 GCF_046742065.1 Oratosquilla oratoria
ACAACTGGCTTATTTCCCACTTTTCTCCATTTTCTTTAACCATCTCCAACCCCTGACCCACTACCCTTGCATTCACCTCTCGCACCACCCCATCCATATATAGATTGAACAGCAAAGGGCGACATAACACATCCCTGACGAAGTCCCACCTTTACCTCAAACCATTCACTCTCTCCATTTCTAATCCTAACACAAGCTCTACTATCGTAAAAACTCTTGACTGCTCTCAACAGCTTTCCTTCTATCCCATATATCTGCAATACCCCCCACAGTGCCTTCCTGTCTACCCTGTCGTAAGCCTTTTCCAAATCCATAAAAGCCTAAAAAACATCCTTACCTTTTCCTATAGCTTTCTCACATATCTGTCTTACCACAAAAATCTGATCTACACAACCCCTACCTGTCCTAAACTCACACTGTTCCTCACCAGTTACTCCATTTGCTCCTCTCCTAATCCTCTCAATCAAGACCCTCCCATAAGCCTTCTCAACTACACTCAACAAGCTGATCCCCCTGAAACTACTACACTCACACTTGTCCCCCTTTCCCTTGTAAAGCGGAATTATACAGGCACTCCTCCAGTCCTCCGGCATTAGATAACCTCACAAGTCAATCCACCATAACTGTACCTCCTTTCTTCAGACATTCTGCATGGCATCCTTCTAACCCAGGTGCCTTACCTGCTCTCAGCATCTTAACAGCTGCTTTCACTTCATCTTTCCCTATTTCTCCTCCATTTTCCTCACTCGTTACTCTCATTTTCTTAGCGCTTCCCACTGCAACTACCTTTCCCTCCCAATCCTCCTTCACATTTAGCAACTCCCTAAAATACTCTGCCCACCTTCCTCTCACTGCCTTCTCTTCCATTATCATCTCTCCATCTGCACCTTTTACCTTTTCTTCTCTACTTTATTCGCCTCCTCTTCCTCTCTTAATTTCTTTCCAAAACATCTTTTTATTACTTTCAAAATTTTCTGTCATACTCTTACCCCATTTCACATCTGCTCTCCTCTTTGCTTCCTTTATCTTATGATTAACTTCCCTTCTCTTTACTTTGTACCTCTCATACGATTCACTCGTCCTGATTTGTAGCCAAATTATGAAGGCCTGTTTCTTCTCTTCTACTGTACAGCCTTCTTTGCTTCCTCATCCCACCACTCACTACCCTTCCTTCTCTTTCCTCCCGCCCTCCTTGTTCCACATACCATCTTTGCACACCTTATGACTCCCTCCTTGAACCATCCTCATTCCTCCTCCACTCCTAGCTCTACTCTATCCTTCACTCCCTCCTACTCCTCTCTCAGCTTCTCCTTATACTCCTCCTTTTCTTTCTCATTTAAGTAGTTCACTCTAAGTACCTCCCTACCTTCTGCCCTTTTCCTCTTTCTCCACCTATTCTCCATTCTCAATTTACCTTCCACCAAAAAATGATCTGATATTCCCCCACTCTCTCCCCATAGAACATGTACATCCTTAACTCTCCCTACCATACTCCTGGTCACCACTATACAGTCCATTAACGCTCTGTCTGCCACCCTTCCACCCACCGCCCTCTCCCATGGGTACTTAATCATCTTATGCTATCATCAACTCTCAAGACACATCACCATCAGCTCTCCACTACGATTTTTACCTGGAACTCCATACTTCCCAATCGCTCCGTCTATTGGTTCATTTCCTACCCTAGCATTAAGGTCTCCCAATACAACTACATTGACATTTCTCCCTAATCCCTCTATGCACTCTTTTAAATCTACCCAAAAAGCCTCCCTTTCCTCTACGCTCTTCTCACTACCAGGCCCATACGCACTCACAAAAACCCACATCTCCCTTCCCAGCTTCACCCTCATCCACATCAACCTTGAAGAAATCTTCCAATCCACTACACGCTTACCTATCTCTTCACTTACTAGTATTGCCACCCCTTCTCTCCGTCCCCTCTTCACTCCTGAGTACCTCCCAGCTACACTCCCAAACTCACACTCGCCCCTTCCCATCAATTTAGTTTCATTCAAAGCCAGCACATCCATCTTTCTTCTCACAAACATACTGCCTATCTCTTCTCTTTTACTCTCATCTGTACCACATCTACGCACATTAAAAGACCCAAACCTGAGAGTACTGGTTGGAAAACTCCCAGACCCTCTTATGCCTTTACTTTTTTTAGGAATGTCCCCTTTGGGGCTACAGGTAGCAGGACTCCTAATCCTATCACCCGTTCGTTTTTTGTCGCCTCTTACGATTCAAGTGGGAAAACTTGGTGGTAACATTCTTTTCCCTCACCACAGGGTAGGCGAAAAAAGGAAATGAATATTCAGAGAAATGGTACAGGACAGTTACAAGTAGCTGGGGGACAGCATAACGGGGGGATAGTCGTATAATAAAAGTGTCGTCAATTCTCTTTGAACAGAGTCTTCGTCTATCACAGACAAAATAATGTGAAGCTCTGGTCCGTAGGGGCGCCCCATAAAGACCCTAAAGTATCAACTGCACGCTTCTTTGCCGCAATAACATGGAGCCAATTCTCATATATATATATATATATATATATATATATATATATATATATATATGTATATATAGTGGAAACGTAGAAAGCATCAGACTCAGTAGGTAATATATATATATATATATATATATAATTATATATATATATATATATATCAGTGGAAACGTAGAAAACATCAGACTCAGAAGTAGGCAATATATATATATATATATATATATATATATATATATATATATATGTATATATATATCACTCGTGGGGCCAGCCGGGTGACTCATATGTTGCCCAGCCATGTGAGCCACGGCTGGCCGCATGGCCATCACAAAACCTCTTTGAAGAAAAACACGTGGAGTCCCAACATTAGCTAACGATAACTAACCACATTTCGGCCAGCCACGTAATACGAACAACTGGACCCAATGAGGAACGCATACCCTCTGTTTTCGTGAGTCTCTGGCATCAACGTTTTTACCTCCGACTTTTCGACGCATCACACTTTGACCTCTCGCCAATTAGGAGTACGGGGCATGACCTGCTCGTGTACATAAGGGATGGACCAGCGCTGAAGAGACAAATCGCCTGAGGACACGACTTGAAACAGTCGTCACCTCCCTCCCCGTCTCGTCCCCCCATCCCCAGTCGCCCAACATTCGTTGTTAAATAAGCCCAACTTCCCATCAGAGTTTGCCTTCAGCCAGTCTGACAATATATATATATATATATATATATATATATATATATGTATACATATATATACATATGTGTGTGTGTGTATATATATATACATATATGTACATATATATATATATATATATATATATATATGTATATATATAAAATGTGTATATGTATATATATAATATGTGTGTGTATATGTATATATATGTGTGTGTATATTATATATATATATGTATATATATATATACACACTCACACACAGACACACATATATATATATATATACATAAACACATTTTGTTACGTTCAAAACGTGAATAGAATCCCTTGTGTGAATAAACACCACTGTTTGTAATTTTAAGGGATGCTTTGAGTGAATATTAAGTGTAATGTGTTTTAGATTGTATTGTGTTCCATAATTTATAAATATGTATTTCTTGAACTGTTAAACATTGCGTAATTCCCTTCTGTTGGAGCGCGCCCTATGACGTATTATCAGGCGACATCAAGCTCAGAAATGTATCATAAAATGGTGGAAAGCTCACTCTGCTTTCCCATTGGCTGAAGATTTTTAAACTACTGTTTAATGTACGTTTTGCCATACTGGAAACATGGGCTCCTATTCACGGGGTATAAAAAAGCCATGAAGAGAGCGACCCGGGTACAGAGACAAGAGAGAAAGCTCCAGAAAGAGAAAAGAACCGAGAAGACAAGAAAAGAAGTAGACGTCTATGGCCCATCTGAATCTACGCAGAAATTATTCTACATTCGTTGATTACGACAAATCCGTTAAAGTCTTTTGGACCACAACTATTACTTGTCTCCACGCGTACAGAGCCATCGCGTTTTCCCGAATTGTTTCGGATATCTCCAGACTGATGTCGGACTACGAGCGACATGACACTGTTATTTTCTCAATTACGAAACATCAACTAATATATTAAGTGTTCCCGACTACCAGAAGCTTCACCTACCGGAAGTTCCCCTACCAGAAGTTATTATATATAATCTTCACCTCAAACTACTTTATATTTTCCCCGAGACCGTTGGTGCAACATAAAACACCCGGTATCAAGACTAGTGTACATAATCAAGACTTCGTTTCATCCACCTGTTCTTACGTGCTGCAAACAAAAGCACAATCAACAGTTACTTGGTAAATAACAATATTTAATGTCATATGTACTAATATATTTTCATTATTCTATGCCCATTTATGTTGTATGTGCTATTTTTGTTCGTGAACACTGTCGTTCGTCCTAACTGTGGACGGTCTTAATTTGTAGTTATTTATTTACTTTATATACACACACACACACACACACACACACACACACACACACACATATATATATATATAAATATATATATATATATGTATGTATAATATGTAACTACAAAGTAATGTCGTAACACATTCGTAAATTTCAACAAGAACACACTGTGTTGGATAAGAAGAAATGAAATAGATGATATCCATATATTTCGATCACGGACTGTGATCCTCTTCAGTGTATTCCACTGAAGAGGATCACAGTCTGTGATCGAAATATATGGATATCGTCTAATTCATCTCTTCTTATCCAACACTGTGGGTTCTTGTATATACATATATATATATATATATACATATATATATATATATAAATATATATAATGTGAATATATGTGTATATATATGAATATTTATATGTATATACAGTATATATATATGTATATATATATACATATATATATATATTTTTTCAACCACAAATAACTTTTAATTACATGCCATCGCAGTCGAGACTGAAGAATCGCTCGATAGAGGCATTCGTTGGAAATTGAAACGTGGACGAGCCGAGGATTCGAACCCAGCTAACCAGTAACGAAGTTACAGTGAATTAAACCAATGCGCTATCTCTTGATAGCGCATTGGTTTAAGTCACTGTAACTTTGTTACGGGTTAGCTGGGTTCGAATCCTCGGCTCGTCCACGTTTCAATTTCCAACGAATGCCCCCATCGAGCGATTCCTTAGTCTCGACTGTGATGGCATGGAATTAAAAGTGATTTGTGGTTGAAAAAAATATATTATTTGATCACTGGGAACCATTCAGTGTAAATATATATATATATAATATATATATGTGTATATATATATATATATATATATATATATATATATATATAATGTGTGTATGTGTATATCCATTCCTTTTTTTCCAGTACCTTTCTGAGGGTAAGTTTAAAACTGGTTAAGAATGGTTGCATTGAGCTTTAGATCTGAATCTACTCCGGTGGTAGCCCACCTCGTAAAATATGTTCCGGGGGTGAGGTGGGGGTTGGGACTCGTGAATGTATAAGGGCCAAGCGTTGTCACGAAGTCCGCTCCGGACACTGAGGAAGAGGAGGAGAAGAATGTCCGTCCAGCTTCGCAGTTCTCTCTCTCTCTCTCTCTCTCTCTCTCTCTCTCTCTCTCTCTCTCTCTCTCTCTTTTATCCCTCTTTTTTCTTTTTCTCGTTCGCTCTCTCTCCCCCACATTGTCTCTCTCCCTGTCTCTACCTCTCCCTCTCCACCCAACAGGTGGCTTTGGTGGAAATCATTGATTCCTCTTGACAAAAAAAAAAAAAGTCCGTTTGTCTTTGACCACTGCGAAATGCCTTCCGACCTGAAAAAAAAAGAACTAAAATATTTAAATTTTCCAACACATTTGATTCTCTTGCCTTCGTTCACCATCAATTTATATATATATATATATATATGTATATATATGTATATATATATATGTATATGTATATATATATATAATGTGTGTGTGTGATTCATCATGGCTTTGGATCACGTGTTGGACTCGTGGTCGACAGTTATTCCCCTCCTGGAAGAGAGTTATATGACTGATCTATGGGAAATGCTGTGACCTTACACCCACAGACACCCCAACTCCCCGCCCACGAGAGTTGAACTAACGACCCGTAGTGCAGCGATACTGGGCGGGATTTGAACCCGGACCGCCGTAGTGGCAGCCGGTAACCCTACCACTGCGCCATGAGTCGTGTGTGTGTGTGTATGTAATATATATATATATATATATGTATATATGTGTGTGTGTGTATTTCTCTTATTGTCTTTAATCCACTTTGCACATCCATTTTTAACTCGTGCTTGAACAGACTCCCTGGAACGTTGAGACTGATTCAAATTCCCCCATACACGCTCATATTCGTGGTTCAGACCAAACCATTAGTAAATGGTGTATAGTCGTGC
>NC_134787.1:37739289-37741789 GCF_046742065.1 Oratosquilla oratoria
CACACACAGGCGTCAGATAACAATGATAATTCGATTATATTTACCTTGACTTTAGAAAAGCGTTCGACAAAGTACAACACCAGAGACTACTAAATAAAATCTAAGCCCATGGCATAGGAGGAAAAGTGTTAGAATGGATTAGAGCTTGGATCAGAAACAGAAAAACAGGGGGTCGCCCTAAATAGAGTAAAATCCAGGTGGGGCAATGTTACTAGTGGGGTTCCCAGGGCTCGGTTTTGGGTCCCTTGTTGTTCATTATGTACATAAACGACTTAGACGATGGGATAAATAGTGATGTTAGTAAGTTTGCGGACGACACTAAAATAGGACGCCTAATTAGGTCAAGAGACGACGCAGAGATTCTGCAGGATGATCTTAACAAATTGTCCACATGGTCGGTGAAATGGCAAATGAACTTCAATATCTCTAAGTGTAGCGTGTTAAACGTAGGGCTACACGACCCCGAAAATAGATACATCTTAGATAATACGCCTTTAGAGAAAACCGAGTGCAAGAGAGACTTGGGAGTTCTAGTGAGTCCGCACCTTAAACCCAGGAAACAGTGTATTAGCGCCAGGAATAAAGCTAACAGAGCATTAGGTTTCATTACTTGGACGGTAATTATCAAACTCCATCTAGCGATAGTTAGACACATCCTTGATTATGAGCTAGAATCAGCACAGAGAAGAATGACCAAAATGATACAAGGACACAGAAATTTGTCTTACGAAGAGAGGCTTAGGCACCTTAACTTACACTCTCTGGAAAGACGCAGAGTGCGGGGTGATCTAACTGAGGTGTTGAAGTGGACCAAAGGCTTTAACAAGGGTGATGCAAACAAGGTCATCATATTAAAACAACAGGGCAGGACTCGCAGTAATGGATTTAAACTGGATAAATTTAGATTTATGATGGAAATAATCAAGAATTGGTTTACTAATAGGGTGGTCAACGAATGGAATAGACTTAGTAACCATGTAGTGAGCGCTGAAACTATCAGTTGTTTTAAGAAACGGTTAGACAAAGTTATGGATGGGGATGACAGGTGGTGATGGATATGGAGCTGCCTAGTGTAGGCCTTATGGTCTCTTGCAGTCTCCTTCATTCTTATGTTCACACACACACACACACACACACACACACACACACACACACACACACACACACACACACACACACACACACACACACACACACACACACACACACTTACACACACACACACACACACACACACACACACTTACACACACACACACACACACACACACACACACACACACACACACACACACACACACACACACACACACACGCACACACACACACACACACACACACACACACACACACACACACACACACACACGCACACACACACAGATATATATACATACATATATATATATATATATATATATATTATATATATATATATGTGTATGTATATATATATGTATGTATATATATATGTAAATATATATATGTATATGTATATACATATATGTATATATATATATATATATATATATATGTATGTATATATACAGTATATATACATATACATATATATATATATATATATATATATATATATATATATGTACATATATATATACTTACATATATGTATACATATACATATAATCTTGTCTGTTCCACAAGTTATTTCGAGTGGATAAGGAGGGAGGTGGGTCGCCATGTAATGAATCCGTGGAGATAAACCAGCTTCAGCTGTCACGTCCTGCTCTGGGGGCGTGGCGGGAGACAGGGATGACCCTTCGTCTACATGGTGCTAAAATGGGCGAGGCGATGAGTGGGTGTGAGATAGGTGCAGTGTGAGTGTAGAGTGGCTGAGGGATGGGAGTAGAGTAGGTGTAGAGGGGGTGTAGAATGGGTGTGGGAAGGGTGTAGGGTGGGTGTGGGATGTTGTGTAGGGTGGGTGTAGGATGAGTGTAGGGTGGGTGTGGAATGTGTGTGGATGGGTGTAGGGTGGGTGTGGGATAGGTGTAGGGTGGGTGTGGGATAAGTGTAGGGTGGGTGTGGAATAGGTGTAGGGTGGTTGTGGAATAGGTGTAGGGTGGGTGTGGGATAGGTGTAGGGTGGGTGTGGAATGGGTGTAGGGTGGATGGATGGGTGTAGGGTGGGTGTAGGATGGGTGTAGGGTGTGTGTGAGATGGGTGTAGGGTGGGTGTGGGATGGGTGTAGGGTGGGTGTGTGGTGGATGTGGGGTTAGTGTAGGATGGGTGTGGGGTAGGTGTAGCGTAGATGTGGAATAGGTATAAGGTGGATGTGAGATTGGTTCAGCGTGGGTGTAGGATGGGTGTGGGATGGGTGTAAGGTCGGTACGATATGGTTGTATACTTTGATTCGGCCACCTGGCTTATAAAGGGATAAAGACCCTTTAGTATATACATGAGTACTAATAGCTCAGCCGTAATGATCCACTGCATGACCGGCCTATCCCCTGAGAGACGATACGACCTCTGTATCTCACCAC
>NC_134787.1:37751789-37759289 GCF_046742065.1 Oratosquilla oratoria
TTACAATTTTTGTTATGATAAATTCATCCAATTTGTATAATCCTTGACTTAAATTTAAATTATTAACAAATGCATTCTTGATCAGACTGGATTCTATGATGTTTCTATTCAAATAAGAATTACTTTTGACAATTACTTTAGCTTCATTCCAATTGATACAATGGTTAAAATCCCTAAGATGGACAAATAACGCTAAATGGAATGAAGCTAAAGTAATTGTCAAAAGTAATTCTTATTTGAATAGAAACATCATAGAATCCAGTCTGATCAAGAATGCATTTGTTAATAATTTAAATTTAAGTCAAGGATTATACAAATTGGATGAATTTATCATAACAAAAATTGTAAACCAAATGTCCGGACACTTGAGCCAATATGGCACTGGGAGAGATCCACCTTAACCTTCTGAGTATATATACTTGTCTCTTTTATGTATCTATACCTTGAAAATGTCTGAATAGACGAAAGCGCTCGGTCTCATCTCTTTCATTTTCCCAGTGGTTTGTCTGCATACTAGTATCACGCGTTCAAGTGATTTCTTCTGCCATACATATATATGTATATATATACATATATATATATATACATTATATATATATATATAATTACATATATATATATATACATATATATATATATATATATATATATATAGACATATATGTCACCGGGTTATGAAAAAATCTATGTATTGTATATATATATATATATATATATATATATATATATATATATATATACAATACATATATTTCATTCTCTCTCGTTTTGCTTGCATGATTCACCACGGTCTTAGATCATGTGTTGGACCCCCGGACGAGAACTCAAAGTTCATATATAACCCGATATATGGGTAATGTTGTAACATTAATCACACATACACACAAACACACACACACACACACACACACACACACACACACACACACACACACACACACACACACACACACACACACACACACACGGCTCGGTGGCGGATTGGTAAAGCACTGGCCTCACAAGCCAGAGAACCGGGGTTCGATTCCCCGGTCGGGCGGAGATAAGTTGGGTTTGTCTCCTTTCACGTGTAGCCCCTGTTCACTTAGCAGTAGTCAAGGAGTTGTGACCTTGCTGTCCCGGTGTGTGGTGTGTGAGTGGTCTCAGACCTACCCAGAGATCGGCTAATAAGGAGCTCTGAGCTCACTGCCGTAGGGTGATGTCTGGCTGTCTCGACAGAGACTGCAGCAGATCCGAGGTGAATACACACACACACATACACACACACACACACACACACACACACACACACACACACACACACACACACACACAAACACACACACACACACACACACACACACACACACACACACACACACACACACACACACACACACACACACACACACACACAATTCTTGCCCAACACAGCGGGGTACCTGTTTGCAGTGCTGTGATGCTATTCAGTCATGGACAGGGATTGAACCAAGACCGCTGAGCTAGCGCACGAGCTCAGTACCCCTTCACCAAGCCTCTCTCTTTCTACAAATGCGCGCGCGCGCGCGCGCGTGTGTGTGTGTGTGTGTGTGTGTGTTTGTGTGTGTGTTTGTGTGTATGTGTGCGTGTGTGTGTGCATGTGTGACTGTGTGTGTGCGTGTATGTATGCGTTTTGTGTTTGTGTGTATGTGTGTGTGTGTGAGAGAGAGAGAGAGAGATTCACCATTGGCTTGGATCACGTGTTGGACTCGTGATCAACAGCTATTTCCCTCCCGGAAGAGAGCTCATAGGTCTTATAGGACCGGTCTATGGGTAATCCTGGGACCTTACACGCGCACACCCAACTCCCCGCCCACGAGAGTTGGAATAACGACTCGCAGCGCAGCGATACTAAATTTATATCGGCCTTGGGCGGGATTCGAACCCGGACCGCCGTAGTGGCGCCCGGGAACTCTACCACTGCGCCCCGAGTCGTGTGTGTGTATTCACTTGGTCTTTGGATCACGTGTTGGACTCGTGATCGACAGCTATTTCCCTCCAGGAAGAGAGCTCAGAGCTCGTAGGTCCGATCTATGGGTAATGCTATGACCTTGCACACACACACACACCCAACTCCCCGCCCACGAGAGTTGGAGTAACACCCCTCAGCGCTGCGATACTGATATTATTTCAGCCCCGGGGGAGAGTCGAACCCGGACCTCCGTAGTGGCAGGCCAGTATCTAACTACAGTGTGTGTGTGTGTTTGTGTGTGTGTGTGTGTGTGTGTGTGTGTGTGTGTGTGTGTGTGTGTGTGTGTGTGTGTGTGTGTGTGTGTGTGTGTGTGTGTGTGTGTGTGTGTTTGTCCATGTTCATTATCACCTATCATATCCATCCATAAATTTGTCTAGCCTTTTCTTAAAACAACCGATAGTTTCAGTGCTCACTACATGTCTACTCCATTCGTTGACCACTTTACTGATAAACCAGTTCTTGGCTATTTCCTTCTTAAATCGAAATTTGTCCAATTCATATTCATTACTGTGATAAACTTGTCTACATTCCCCTTGTTAAAGTCCTTGATCCACTTGAACACCTCCATTAGATCACCCCGCACTCCGCATCTTTCCAGAGTGTAAATTAAGGTGCCTAAGTCTGTCCTTGTAAGGTAAATTTCTGAGCCCCTGTATCATTTTGGTCATTTTCCTCTGTACTAATTCTAGTGAATTGAAATTCATTCTATAGGACGGAGACCAAAACTGGAACGCATAGTCAAGGGTAGGTCTAACTAACGCCAGATATATTCAGATATTTGTTCCCGACTCCAGAGCTATCTACCCGAAAAAAAAGATAAATGCAGGATACCTACTTTTCGCTCAAGGGATTCAGCAAGGAGCCTATATCTCTTGGGTGACAAGTGCACCCCGTCCCTTGTATGTAGACCATTCTTGCCGTAAAAACAATAGCAGTTGTCGTCAAATGCCCATCCATTGGCCTTACAATGATTTGCCAGACTAAAATTCATTGCAATAGCCCTGGAAGGCCACATACCACCAACTTTACGCCTCGAAAGAATTCCACATACAGTAGGAATCACACCCTTTTTCCTATCTTGTCTAACGCATCCCGGACCCGCGCAAATAATTCCCCACTCCCGAACTTACCTACATCATTCCTCCTAGCATTTAAACAATGAGTCTATCACCTTCCCCGGCCATACACTCTTCAATCCTGTCTCTAATATCACCCAGGGAGAGACACCTCAGTCCTATGCCCCCTTTGTCGCAATAGGCCCTATCTAAATACCTCAAAGGGCCAGGGCCGTGCAGGGGATCGAACCCACGACCTCCGCGTTATCGGCATGGCACTCTAACCAACTGAGCTATCGGGAACATATATATAATTACATTTTTTAAATAAATTACTTTAGAAAATGAAAAGATGCATGACATTACAAAGTATTACAAAGGATTACAAAGGCGGAGCATACCGACAGGAGACCTTTTTGGTCCATAACTGGGTCGGATGCGAAAAAAAGTTATAATAATATTAAAAAAAAATATATATATATAATAATATAAATAGTGATAAATAGAATAAATAAGTAAGTGCATAGGTATAGTTAAATAATAAAAAACAGGTAAATAGTAAATAATAACAAACTGAAATATAACTAATAATATGAATCAAGCAACACAGACATATGATGACAAGACAAATAAACAAATAATATAAAATAAATGACAGTCATAACAGCATCTTGCTTAGGTGTTTATCTAAATGATTCTTAAAGCTTCGAACTAAACTACATTACACTGCCTCTGCAGGAAGTTTATTCCATTCCTTAACTACACGGTTGGCGAAGTTGTTCCTACCCACTTCCAAATTAAATCTATTTTGTGACAGTTTGAGACCATTGTTTCTTGTCTGATTTTTATTCAGTGTGAATATTTTGTCGCTTTTGATGTTGCCCATTCCCTTTAAAGTTTTAAAGACTTGTATCAAGTCACCCCTGAGTCTACGTTTTTTTCTTTTTTTTTGGGGGGGGGGGATAACAGATTCATATGTTTTGGTCGATTTTAAAAAATATAACTTTTTATAATGAAATAAGAATATATAAATAGTTCTATTATTTTTAGAGTATCTTTATTAATCAATATTTCCTTTTTAAATATAAATATCTTTTCAGTCAACAAAAAATGTGAAAAAAATCTTAGAATGCTCTCAAGTAAATAAAATATCTACAGCACATACTCAAAATTAAGTACATTGAAATGAAACAAGGTATAACCACTACATATGAAGACTTCAAGAGTGCGCGCGCGCGCGTGTGTGTGTGTGTCCCGAATACCGCCCAGGGCTGAAATAATTTCAGTACCGCTGCGCTGCGGGTTGTTACTCCAACTCTCGTGGGCGGGGAGTTGGGTGGGTGCGTGCGTGCTTGGGAGGCTATTTTCGGCAGGGAAACAGTTGTCGATCAAGAGTCCAACACATGATCCAAGACCATGGCGAATCACACACACACACACACACACACACACACACACACACACACACACACACACACACACACACACACACACACACACACACACACACACACACACACACACACACACACACACACACACACAAATATATATAAAAATATATATATACACACACACACACACACACACACACACACACACACACACACACACACACATATATATATATATATATATATATATATTAATCACACTAAGAAAACTAGAGTTATACTGTGGAGCAAGTTGAATAACTTACAATTTTCAAAACCAAGTATCATTATTGTTTATAGCAACTTCATTAACTTTATTTTTTTCTAGTAAATTATATCTGCAACCAAAGATATATTTACATGTGCATGTCGTTAAGTACAAGTTTATAAAGATTATTTGTAATATATGAGTGGGGGATGGGGGGTGAGGGAGTATGTATGAGAAATAATTTGACGCAGCCCGAAGGGATTTCTCCCCGTCTTCTCCTTTTCTGCATGAGGGGACGGAGAGGTGGGGTCGCCGATTTAATGAAGCGGCCTTGCTCTGGATGTGCTGTGTCTTGTAACACTGCTTCTGACCCAGGGCAGTGGGCAAGATGCAGGGATGACCCGTCATCCAGGAGGTGCCAAGATAAGAGGGAGGGAAGAGGGTGGAGGGGAGTGGAATGTGATGGGGATGGAAACGGTGGGAGTGGTTTTATGCCTTTGTTTTTTGCTACCTCCCTTATAAAGAAAAAAAACCTTTGGTATATGTGTGTATGTATACATTTACATTAAGGTAAAATGAGAGGGAAGAGGGAAGACAAGTAATTTGTTTTTTATCTTTTAAATGAAACTGAGCAGTCCATTGTAATGGTATATTGTTGACTGTTTCAACACTATGTCAGGAATGTTGTATTTATATAATTTATACCCTACTACATTATAACATTATAGTACCTACTACTAAGAAAAATATAAAACTATAGATGTCTTACTTGATACACATGAGAAGACTAAGGGTTGTAGATAACAGGTCATATCAATGTTTTGGAAGATAATTGGCTGTGATGGCGATGAGGAGAGTACACATTTTCCTGTCACGTTTTGAATACCAAGTCACTGCGCCAAGTTTCATGAGGACTCAACTGTGTCCACATGCCTGATTAAACTCAGTCTTCAAGTATGCAGTCAGTAGAATGGTAGTGTTGACAAGGCGCAGTGAAAAACTCACTTTAATTTCATCTTTTGGCACTGTCTCTCTCTCAACTTGCAGAATATAAACACGGTTTGACAAGAAAGATAGGACAACGCATGCGCGGATCTGTTGACGAGTTGGGATGATTTACGTTTTCTGTAATGACATTTGTTTTACGACCGTATTCCTGTCGTTCAATCTCACATAAATTCTTTTCTTGTTATTGATGTAACGGGTTTATTCAATTTCCAATATTCTTTTATAAAGACCAAAATATATATCTTTTTTTTAGATTTGGCCAAACGGTGGGAGAAAGTAACTTATTTGTATCACTTTAATTAATGAAATATCTCGAGTAGATGCTGGCGAACAGTAGCTGCATATTCTTTCATTTTCTAATTCTTTGAAATTGATTTATTTTCATGACCTAATGAAATGTATCAAGTAGGCGTTAGCTACATAGCTACATATTTTCTCTAGATTTATGAATAAGTTTAACAATGCGACAATAAGGGCTATACATGATATGGCAACATTTGATATCTATTACTTCTTTGAACAGACAAGGCTGCATTGTGGGCATGATATTGATCTATAGCCCTAGAATTCAAAGCATAAATGATTAGTTTGATCTTAGCAGTCTCAGACAACCTGATAATAATCAAACAAAATATTGTAATAGTATTAGAACACCTTCAAAGATTGATCGAAATAGCAAAAACAAAGTAGGATGATAATATCGAAATGTCTACAAATGTCGTCGATATATTAAAGGTCAACTGAGAAGGTTTTGGATTTCTTTATTTTTTATTATTTCATGGATGAAAATATAATTTAGAAGAAGTTAGAACACTAAAATGCACGTTTCTAGCATTTTATAGTCTTGATTTTATCCAAATAATGTGGTCTTAAAAGTGCCTGATAGACAAACTTTTCAATGTCGTAGTTACATTTTCCACCGCTAGGACACACTGATGACGTAACAACTGTTGTTTACATTCTTCAATATGGCCACCACGCAATACGAAAGTGACTTCACATAGAGTGAAAAAGATTGATCGGATTTAGATGCCCTTTTGTGCATGTAACAATATATATGTATATACATATATATATATATATATATATATATATATGTATATACATATATATATATATATGTATATATATACAATAAAATATGTAAAAATGTATATTTTTATGAATTTACAGCAAAAAGAATAATCATAAATTAGTACTTTTATTTCTTTTAGGCTGTACAGGTATCTCGCCTATCGTAATTTAGTGGAGTGATGTTGGTAACGACTGAGCAAAAGAAATCGCCTGACCCTTCCAGTGTGTGCCAGAGACCAAATTTGGAAAAAATGTCCTGCGGCGCCAGATGGACATAACACAGGATTTAAATACCCTTCAGCAATGAATTTAGTTTAGATTCTTGGAATTATATTCGGACTACTTTTTGTCCTTAGTATATGAAAAGAGTTCACTGTGTTGGACGATTAAATCTGGACCTTTGTTTCTGGATGATGTCAGACTTCTCTTGTTTTTCATACATGGAACAGACTGCTGGTTCAGAAACTTTCATAGCGGACTGAAGTTTGGGATCTCTTGCAAGTTTGTATGATGGATATTCAGAACGCAACCTCAGCAATTCACCAAGTAAAATATGTATATATTCTGATAATACAAATAGAGATTTATGGTTTGTACATTTTATTGTTTAGTTTGTCATATCAGAACAACACAAACTTTTTAGGCAAGTATTAATTTTGGTTTTATAACATTACTCCAGTAGGGAGTCCTATGCAGTTTCAGTTTGGATGCAATATGTAGCACAATAATGCT
>NC_134787.1:37774289-37776789 GCF_046742065.1 Oratosquilla oratoria
TTCTTCGAGGTAACGAAGTTTGTTGGTCAAACCACCGAACTCTGGAGGTTCCAAGAGGTTCCTCTGGGTTTTGTTTACTGCGGCCGCCGTAGTGACGTGACCGCACAGCATCAGCATCAACAGCTCTGTTGTTTTCCCAAACCTGCGAAGTCAGTTCGCCTACCGAACAAATCATAGGTTTTGTATCAGACTCCAAATCTTACCACGCCATCTTCTTGGAGGAAGAAGAGGAGGCAGAGGAGAAGGAAGGGGAAGAGGAAGAGGAATAAGGGAAGGAAGAGGAGGAAGAATAGGGGGAAGAGGAGAAGAAATAGGAGGAGGAAGAGGAGGAGAGAGAGGAGGAGGAAGAGAAATATAAATAGGGGAAGGAAAAGGAGGAGAAAGAGGGGGAAGAGGAGAAGAAAGAGGAGGCAGAAGAGGAGAAGGGAGAGGAGGAGGGAGAGAAGGAGGAAGAGTTGGAGGAATATGAAGATGACGAGGAGGAGGACAAGGAGGATGAAGAAGAGGAAGAGTAGAAGAGAGAAGAACAGGGGAATCAGGAGGAAGAGGAGGAGGAAGAGGAGGGAGAGGAGGAGGAATAGGAGTAGGGGGGAGAAGAATAGTAGAATCGGTAGGAAGAGGAGTGGGAGGAGAAGATGAATAAGGAGGCGAAGAGGTGTCAGGGAAGAGTCCATGGTGGGAGTGAAGTATCTGGAGGGAGTGTGGGAAGTGGGAGGTGGGAGGTGCAAGGGGGAAGGGGGCGGGTCGTAAGAGTCCTGAACTCTGTACCGGTCGCGGCCGGACCTCAAGCCGGGGCCGGGGGGGCCGGGGGCCGGGGGGGCCGGGGGGGGGGGCGGGGGGGCCTCCTTGGTGCGCGCATTCGTTAATGACCACCGCTAACAAGCTAGCAAAGGTAGGTGAAAGAGTGTCGGAAGAGGAGGAGGAGGAAGAGGAGGAAGAAGAGGAGCGAGAGGAAGAAGAGAACGAGGAAGAGGAAATAGAGGAGGAAGTGGAAGAGGAGGAAGATGAAAAAAGGAAGATGAAAAGGAGGAAGAGGAAGAGGAGAAAGAGGAGAAGGAAGTAGGGGAGGAAGTGGAAGAGGGGGAAGAGGAGTGAGAGGAAGGAGGTGAGGAAGAGGAAGAGAAGAAAGAGGAAGAGGAGGGAGAGAAATAGTGTGAAGATGGAGAGAAGGAAGAGGAGGAAAATGAAGAGGAAGAAGAAGAATAAAAAAAAGTGGACATGAACTTATGCTAAAGCTCAAAGCCCCTTAGGTATGTAATCACACATCTGTCATACCAAAAGTACCAAAAACATATTCAGTTCTTGTCAGTACGTAAAGATCTCATCCATATTTGGAAGATTCCATGTGCAGATATGATCTATAGGGTTTCATTTCACTGTCTTCTTGATTTGGTTTCTAGGTTTTGAATTTTACAAGTCTCTCTGTTCCTGTATTTTTAATAAGAATATAAACATGGAAGAGACTGCAAGAGACCATAAGGCCCACATTAGGCAGTTCCATGTCTCTTACCACCTATCATCCCTATCCATAAAGTTATCTAGCCTTCTCTTAAAACAACCAATTGTTTCAGCGCTTTAAATGGTTGCGAAATCTATTCCGGTATATAAACCCCTTCCATACCTTGTGACGTATTTCTTCCTATTCTGGAAGCCACCAAGTAATTTTATTTAATTGTGGGTGACCTCTTGAGGGTACAGGTCACTTTTTTGTTTTTTTGTTTCTTCATCTTCATCTTCAGTAGTCAAATTCTGATATTTTTATGTAATATCTATAATCTATCATATAAATTTGATATCCTCTTTTGGAATTGTTAAACAATGATTATGATAAAACCCAAAATACATATATACTTATTGATATAGTACTTATAATGTTTCATAAAATTTGAAAACCTGTTCTTAAATGATAAAAAAGTAATCATAATAAAACCCAATATATACATTTATCTAAGTGACAAAATCTGTGTAACACGTCAAAATACATATACTAAAAAACAAAAATTATATTTATCATACAGAGTACATTTTTTATTACAAAATAATCAACCGAGTCATGATAATTAATTAAGTACACCAGGGTAATAAATATGATTAAAACGAGCAATTTGTTCCTCGACCTTTCAGAGTTATAGACACAATAATTAGTGTATCAGAAATGACTGTGAGAATAATTTGTGAGACGATAACGACTACGAAAGTCATTGATAAGCCTCACGAGGTTAATACAAAGCAAGTTTTTTATATACAGGCTTAATTAGTCCAATGGAAACCAAAGGAGAAGTTAATGAAGACAGGGACACATAGCCGCAAAGCGTGTTCGGTTTGTAATGATCCCAGCGTCGGATTATTCCCATGAGAAGGGGCAAGACTTTTATCAAAGAGATAACCTTTATGCAATGAGAAACCTCCTTCAAGTGACTAGAATCATCTGGTGGTTCATTTAAATGAATTAGATCATTTGATGTTATTCAGAAGGTTTATCAGGATGGTGGATGTGTCA